>NC_141047.1:9818044-10172969 GCF_041138505.1 Cibotium barometz
GAGGATCTCTATTAAGAGGGATTTCGATTTCTCAACGGAGGCTAAGGAGGAGAAAGGGCCAACTGGTGACACAGAGATGCAGAAGAAGAAGAAGAAGAAGAAGAAGAAGAAGAAGAAGAAGAAGAAGAAGAGGAAGAAGAAGCAGCAAGTTCTTAGAACTAACATGAAGGACAAGAAGGAGGAAATTGATGAGATCAATGATATTGCCTTAATAATTGATGAGAAAGATTTTGTTTGTAACGCTGGAGTTGCTGATGACTTTCACATAATTGCTGAGATGTTTAACAAGCCTTTGCCAGTAGAGTCAATTTTGGACCAGCATGTAGAGTACCTATCAAAACAGAGGGACGGTTTAAAAAAAGCAGTATCTAAAGGAAGGCTTCTGCTAAGGGATCAGGCTTATGTGCACTTGCTGGATTGTACACCAAGAAAGAAAGCAAAAATATATATATATATATACAAGAAGTACGAGCAACTCCCATCTTCCTACTATACAGGCCTACTTGGTGTACCATGCACATGAGTTGATAGGCTGCTGTATGAGCCATCGGGATTCCTCTGCTACCTGCACTACCTCTATAAAGAGCTTCCTGAAAGGAGTGAAGAATTGCTCTATGAAGGTACTATTCAAGATGAGATTCCCCAAGAAGATGAGTTACCTTCTTAAGAGGCAGAAGTTGAGGAAGAGATAATGTTTAGTATAGGAGGAAGAGGAGGCCAAGTCTATGGATATTGTTGCTCTTAAGACGTGCACAATACAGAGACCTCTAGATGTAGATCTCTATAAAGTGGACTAGTGTGGTCTAATATTGCTAGTACTTCTAGAATTAATTATGGATAACAAACATTATGTACTCTTATGTGACATTCAAAATATTTTCAGTCTTAGGGAAGATTTTTCTCTATGTGCTATTGCCAAATTTCAGGAAGAGAAGAGTAGTGGTTTTGTCTTAGAAGATGACAGTGATGACTTAGCATTGGAGGAAAATTACAATAGTAAAGAGTGTCTCAGTATATGTGTGGGCAAAGCACAAAAGTTTAAAGATGATGGCTTTGGGCTAGACAATAGGACCTTCATGGAGCTTTAGGCCAAATATGGCTATGATAGGTTGAATGAATCCACAAAGGAGTGGATGAATAGAGTAGGAGAAGATAGCAAAAGTTCTATTAACCTTTGGCAAGATCAATTGTTTGTGACAGATGAGACGAAGGTTCTCTCTCTCTCTCTCTCTCTCTCTCTCTCTCTCTCTCTCTCTCTCTCTCTCTCTCTCTCTCTCTCTCTCATGGGACATTTCGACCTTTAGGAGACGTTAATCTATCTTTCTTCTTTCTTTGTGTGTGTGTGTGTGTGTGTGTGTGTGTGTGTGTGTGTGTGTGTGAAGAAGTGATATGTAGATTTATGTTTCCTTAATTATTTTGTTTTGCAGAGTACATTTGAAGTCAATGACGAATTCTTGCAGTGGCATAAAAGGGAGTACTGTGGCCAGAGACGTAGCTCTCTCTCATCACTACCTACCCAAATTGTTTAAGGCAAAGATGATGATCTACCACAATGCCATGAGCCAGGAAGGGAGAGTTGCAAATTTGTTATTCAAGACATGGTCCCTATTTCTAGGTGGAACAATTATTCCTAAAAGTTATGAAAAGATTATTTTGATATAGAAGTCCACTGCCTTAGAAATTTTTGGATGCTACCCTGGTTATGCCAGCACCCAAAGGGGTTACTTTCATACCTATGTTGCAGTAGCATTGTCTCTAGGCATAGAGAACCCACAGGAACTAGAAGAATATAGCAAACACTATTTTGCTAAGGTATAAATGAAAACCAGAACCACAGGAATCACAAAAGTCATTAGAATGGAAAGATACATTGTAAAAGACTTATGTGTTACATCTATCTGTCCAACGATGATCAACAAAAATCTTTTGTTCTCTCCATTTGTTTTGTGCTTGTATGGCATTTGAGTTTTTAAATACTTTAGAATGCTTCAATCTCTTCCTTTCCATATCTCTAAGTGTTTGCATCAATTTGGATGACCTCAAGGTTTCTTTTTTGTGTAGTTGTTGCAGTCTCCTTCTATAGAACCATTGGAACACTTCTTGTAGGCTGTTTGCCTTACTTTTTCCACCACCATGTTGTGTGTGCCTGAAATATACATTTTGAGCCATATATTGTGATTTCTCATGCCCTTGTTTGTTCCAAATGCTAGGATCTCCATACTTGTTAATAAAGTAAGGCGTGTGGTTGTAGAGAATATGTTACATAAGCAAACATACAATGTAAGTTGTATCGAGGGCTAGGAAACAAGAGCAAGCTAGAAACATACCATGTAGTGTGTAATGTTGGTGTCAGTCCAAGCAAATCTCAATGCTTTTTTGAATGCTTATAAGTTGTCTTGAAAGATCTTTTTTCTTGCTGGGAGTAGTGACTTTCTCACACATCTGGAACAGAGTATCAATTGAACACCAAACATCTGCTTTGACATTCCTTGAAGCATCTTCATGGTCTTTCACTGCATTATGAAGCTTTTTCCACTGTTGATATTCGATTCTGCTTGTATAGGTTGTTGTATATTGCTTTCCTAACTTTGTAGGTTTGTATTGCTGATTATTCATTGGCTTGGAAAGAAATCTTCTTGCCTTAACACCTCTAATAGAGGGCTTCATTGGAACTTCCTTTTTATTAGATAACTTTTTAGTGTCCTTCAGAACCTGGAAATTACCTCCACATAGTCCAATTTCAGATAGCACCTTCTCCAATGCACAGATGGCTTCTTTCCTCTTTGCTACATTCTTGATCTTCCAAGCAAAGCCAATGTAGAGATATACTAGTTTCTCTATGATACGACACAAAGCATGAAGCATGCGTATATGCACATTAGAAAGAGGAATCTCAAACACTAGTTTAAAGTTCTCATCCAAAATTTGTCTGTTCGGTGGTCTCCACCACTTAGAGTCCATCACCCTTATGGAGTCCATGCAGTAAAGGCATGGAGACTTTGCATTGGCCCCTTTGCTCTGCAATTAGATAAGCACTTGTTGTTGAGAGCCTTCAAGTCACTCGTAAGATGCCATTGAACTTGAAAGTCCCCCCTTTTCTCTACATGGAGCATCCTAGTTGTATTCATCTATTCTTTGATGAGATTGGAAGTATGTGTATAATGAAATACCCAAAACAAGGATTCATGGTCCTCTTTCTTGACCTCAAATGTACCTGCCACCAGATGTTTGTCTTAGACTTCATACTAAAATACTTTGGATCATCCCTATTGCAATTAGAAAGAGCCCTATTCATAAGTATTATTGTGACCCTTTCCATCTTTTTCTCCTTGATAATCTCGCACGCATCAAGCTTGATCACAAATTGAAGTACACCTCCTGTCTCCTCAAATGTAATATCATAGAACTCCACCATTCTCTTTTGTAAGAGCTCCAAGTCTATGAATATATTGTTCTGTTTGTTGTAGATTATGCTGGCACTTTCTCCCTTAAACTCTCCTACAATGTGGTATGAGTGACCAACATAATGCAGCTGTTCTGTGTTTAATTCCTCCCTATGTCTCCAAACTTTTGTAGGTGTTGGAAGTAGCTTTGCTTTAATGCCTTTAGTCTCAAGGAGTGATGACACTGACTTTTGGATGGCAATATAACACTTACGCGACTGACTCCACTTGAAAATCCATGGCGGATTGGATATCTACAGAAGTTGAAACTATATTGTTGGTTACAAATTCATCCACTATATCTTGTTGAACCACCTTGAACCTCTTCTCTTTTATCATTTTTGTTGCCATTCTTGATGTCACGAATGATTTCAGTTGCTTTGTTGGATTAAGATTGGGATTGATATTCTCTTTATCAGGATGTATGACAACCCTACAAATACAACACTACTTATTACTAACATAGAGAACATGTAAATCACAAAGCAGCCCAGAAAATAAAATAATATTAACTGCTAACATAAAAGACATGTGAATGGGAATGCATTGAGTGCAATCTTACCTTATGGCTTGGATTCTCTTCTTCAGGCCTCTAGAATTGGGCCTCAAGTTCTCGGTGTTTTTTAGCTTTCTTCTCCGTATGTGCGGTCTAATGCTAGTGTCTTTTTCTCTATATTTGCGGAGGTCACTTCTTAGTTTGTTGATTTGACACTCTTGTTCTTCCAATCTAACTTTCTATGTCTTGCATTCACCAGACAAGCCAAGAAGCTCAGTTGCTAAATGTTGTGAATAATGTCTCTCTCTTTCTTGCATGAAAGAAATTGACTTGCAATATCCTAGTAAGCCTTTGGCGCCATCACCTGCAAAACGCAAGAGAATTCTGGGATTTGAAAAGGGAGGATGTGAAGCAGGGGGGTCAATAGGATAGATGGAGCCATCACACCAAAGGTCTATGTGTTGCTTCCCTGAACGACAACCTCATATGATCTTTGACATCTGATGAGAGAAATAGTTAACCACTTCTGCATTTTTGAATGGGCGCATACTCAATATCTAGATCAATGTGCATATGGTACTTTCTCTTAATGCTTTCATGATTAGACTCTTCAATAGAATGAGTGTGTTCATATCTACAAGTTCATCTTCTTGAATCCAACCACTTTTTTTGCATATCATTATTGTATGCTTCTTGTTCTTTAGTTTCTACAAGTGTCTCAATGACTATGTCCTCCGATTTTTCTAGTCCTAGATCTACCATTGATGCTGTGACACGAAGTTGGGGTTTGGACTTCGGTCACTTCTCAGAATCAAAACACACTTGTATGAAACCTCACAGCCTCCTCACCTCCCTTTCTCTCCCTAGATTAGGATAAAGATATACACATCAAAGCTGAGATCATAATTCATGGAAGGAAAGATGAAAGGCTCCGGAGAAGCAAGAATTTCTGCCAGTCTTGTAGCTCCAAACAAAAGGGCGATTCTTTGTTGGAAGAAAATCTTCCGACTCAGGATTATGTGAACGGAAACATACGGGGAATATTGGTAAGGTTCATCCGTTCGAATTGGGCGATTTGGACGGAACATATTAAAGAAAATGAATATGGCAATCACTTACAAGAGGATAAGACACATGAGGTTTGCCTTTTGATAAGGGATTAGGAGGAATTAATCATGATTAAGAAGAAAGAATGGCCAAAAAGCTATAAAAATAGAGATACACAGAGAATTACAGTTTTAAATCCATAAAGGCTATGCAAGATAGGATTATATAGATGCGTAGAGCTTGAAGAGAGCTTCGCACCTATATAAAAACTTTCAAAAACGGGCAACCGAGCGAAAAGTTATGAGCATTTTACTGCAAGACTATAAAACTGTCAAAATTCTATAAAAACAGAGATACACAGAGAATTGCAGTTTTAAATCCATATAGGCTGTGAAAAAAAAGATTATATAGGTGTGTAGAGCTTGAAGAGAGCTTCGTGCCTATATAAAAACTTTCAAAAACGGACAACCGAGCGAAAAGTTATGAGCATTTTACTACAAGACTATAAAACTGTCAAAATTCGCCTAAAAATTAGCAACTTTAGGAGAAATTCTGATCATCAATAAAGTAAGGGATTAAGAAATTAGTTACATGAGTGGAAAGAGCTTCCTAGCCATATGATCAATTTAAGAAACCAACACCCGAGTGATGAGTAATTACCGGTTGAAATTTGGGTATTGGACCACAAAAACTGCACTTCTCTCTCTTTGCATGAAACCTCAATTTTCACATAGCCTCTTGCCTTTCATCTCCTTCATGATTCAAGCTAGAGGGTAAGGGTTAACATTGCTCAGCGGATAATCGTGAAGATTTACCTATGGTCCCCAAAGTCTTTCCACATGCTCATTACCGCTAAAACCATTGGTACCTCCAAAGGAGGTACCCAAAGTCTTTCCACATGCTCATTACCGCTAAAACCATTGGTACCTCCAAAGGAGGGCGGCAATAAGGCAAGGGCTACCTTGAGAAGTCACAGGCCCGCCAAGATAATAACTCCTTATCCCACTTATCATGAATCATCAAAGAGGTCCAAAATTGGGTTAAGCATGAGGAGCTAATGCTAAATGAGACATTCACATGTAAAGAGAGTGTTTGAATAGGGGTTTGAAAGATAAGAGAATGGCAATGACACAAAATGCTCAATTGAGGAGGCTCATTCCTTGATTTGAAAGGGAGAGGAGGGCTCCTTTTATAGGTGGAGAATCACCCTCTCTTCCATTGTTACAAATTACAACATAAAAATAGATCAAAGGAAAACCTCATTTATCACCCCTTGGGGAGTGTATGCCAATAGGGTGATGCCATTTGGCTTGACCAATGCACCAGCAACTTTTCAACGCTTCATGAGTTAAGTATTTGCACCTTACTTGGGGAAGTTTATAAGGGTCTTTCTGGATGATTTTTGCATTTATTCAAGCCGTATGGATCACTTGGAAAAGTTGAGGTTGGCCTTGCAAAGTATTGATGATGCAAAAGGGTGTCTTAATCCTGGAAAATGCCGCTTGGCACGAAGGAAGGTGGTTCTCTTGGGACATGTTATCTCTGAAGAAGGCATAGAGATGGATCCTGAGAAGGTGCAGGCAATTGTGGCCCTCCCACCACCTACCAATGTAAGGGAGGTAAGGAGGATTTTGGGCAAAACAAAGTATTACCAACGCTTTGTTGACATGTTCTCTGAAAAGATGTATCCTATAAATCTGTTAACAAAGAAGAATGTTTCTTTCCAATGGGGGCCCGATCAAATTCAATCTTTTTGTTTGCTCAAGGAATGCATGAGTCAAAGTCCAATTGTGCAGCCTCCTAGGTGGGGGGAGGACTTTTATGTGAACCCAAGTGTCTCATCACATTCAGTGGGTGCTATACTCTTGCAGAAGGGAGAGCAAGGGCGTATGCAACCAGTGTATTATGCAAGCCGACAACTCACTGATGCCGAGGAGAGGTATGGTGAAATGGAGAAAGGTGGTTTGTCTCTTGTTTTTGCAGTAAAGAAGTTCCGGTCATACTTGTTACCTCGCCCTTTTTTCTTCCTCACATCTCAACCTTCTTTACAATTCTTGGTCCGCAAACCCAATCCTGCAGGAGGGAAGTTTGCAAAGTGGATTTGCGAGCTTCAAGAATTCTCTTTCACTTTTATTACAGAAAACACCACTAGGGCCTCTCTTGCAGATTTGCTTACCAGGAAGGAAGAGGACGAAGAAACAGGAGCAAAGGAAGAGGTATATGAAGATTTGGAAACGCCACCAACTGCTTTCACTATGCATTTTGATGGAGCCTTTAGCCCTTCCAGGCAATGTGGTGCTGGGGGGATAGTTTTATTCGATCCAGAAGGAAAAGAGGTATGGGCCAAGGGTAGGGAATTTCCAAAGGCTATATCAAATAATGTGGCTGAGTATAATGCATTAATTTGGGGATTAGAAGATTGCATAAAAGATGGAATTGAAGAGATAGAGGTTAAAGGGGATTCACAATTGGTCATCCGACAAATGAAAGGAGAGTATAAGGCAAGGAGTCCTAATCTCCAAGAATTGTATAAAAGGGCAATGGAGTTGAAAGAAGCTTTTGAGTTTTGTAAATTTGTGCATGTTAACAGGAAGGATAATCAAAAGGCTGATGAATTGGCTACTAAAACCTTGGCTTCTTTCAAAGTAGCTACTCTTGCATTAATGGATACAGGTTGGCCTGAGCTCCAAGATGTTCAACACTATTTAGATACAGGATACTTCCCTCCTGGATTGAATCCTCAACAGAAGCAAAGGCTTACCAGGAAAGCTCATCCTTACACAGTTCTAGGGGATGTTCTTTACAAGCAAGGTAAGGATAAGATCCTTAGGAGAGTAGTGAGTCTGGAAGAATCTAAAAGGATTATGGAATTATGTCATGAATGTTCAGGTCACTTTGCCTCAGCCAGCACAGGGTATTATTGGCCTCGACTCAGCAAAGATGTCTATGAGTGGTGCAGAAGCTGTGAAGTATGCCAGGCATATGGGCATAAGCAATTGATTCCCGGACTCTTAAACCCTATCCCAGCATATGGTCCATTTGAAAGGTGGGGATTAGATTTTGTAGGCCCACTTCCTCGTTTCTCACATGGGAAGTATTACATATTGGTGGCCACAGATTATGCAACAAGGTGGGCAGAAGCAAAGGCAATGGTCAATAATAAAGCAATGGCTGTGGCATCCTTTCTCAGGGAATACATATGTGCCCGATTTGGGTGTCCATTAGAAATCCTTACGGATGGGGGGAGGTCTTTCAGGAATGACTTGATTGAAGCTTTGGTGCAGAAATTAAAGATAAAGCATGCTATGTCAACTCCCTATTATCCCCAATGTAATGGTTTAGTAGAAAAAACTAATGGACTGCTTTGTGGATCTTTGTCTAAGCTAGTGGATACTATGAAGAGAAAGTGGGATGTGCATTTGCCAGAGGTCCTATGGGCCTATAGGACAACTCACAAACTCTCTCTTGGTTTCACACCTTTTCAGTTAGTTTATGGAATGGAGGCTATTTTGCCAATAGAATTGGAAATCACAAGCCTTCGCACATCTTTTGCACGCTTGAATAATGAAGAAGAAACACATGCCCAACGCCTAGCACAACTGGAGATCTTGGATGAGAGGCGACTTCAGGCACTTCAAAATTTGGAGGCTGCACAACAACGGTGCAAGGCAAGGCATGACACTCTCACGAGGAAGAAGAAGAAGCCAGAACTCAAGCAAGGAAGCTTAGTCATGAGGTATGATGGCCGTGTGGAGAAACGGCTAGATAAGAAGCTTCTTCGACGCTGGGAAGGCCCCTTCAGGATAAAGCAAAAGTTCAAAAATAACACCTATCTTCTAGAGGATGCAAGTGGCCAGGAGGTTCCCGGACGTGCCAATGAGTATCGACTAAAGATATTTTACCCTCGAGCACCATGGCCAGCAGATCTGCCCAAGGCAAGCATGGAGGATCTGCTGGGGGGGGGAAAGATGTGACGCGAAAAATTGATATCTTTCATTGTCAATTTTGTGCATATTTTGATGGTTTCTCAATGGTAATAAGGTGGAAGCTTGTCCAAGAAGATTGCGGCGCCCACAATGGAATAACGGCGTGGTGATGCGGCGGCTTGGCGGCTACCCCGATAACAGCATTCCATCTTCAAATATAATGGTTTTACTTGATTTAGGGTGCACACATTGTAAATGCCACAAGTATGCTTGATAAATACTTTGGTATGGTAGATAAGCTAGTGATGTGGAAAATAAAAGTGGGCCTTCATGCTCACATGGATTTTAATTGTATTATTAATATGGTATTCACCATAAGGTTACAAGTTGGGGAGTGTGGAAGGCATGTGGAGAAGTGTGTGTAGGTGCATAATTGGGAAAGATTCTTCTAGAATGCCTACATGGAAGAGGAGAATTCCGCCATGTGTAAGTGGGATCTCCACCTACACGCCACTTAGGCTTGGCTATTATCTCATCACACTCTCAAAGTCAAAAAGTCTTCAATTTAATAATCAATAGAAGACTTAGCCTAAGAGGACAATTGATGGTGACATCTACCCTTATGTCACTGAAGGGTTGAACACAAATCCGGATTTGAAAGTATCCAGAGTATCCATCACACACTGAATACAATTCATGACCTGCAACTTGATCCAAAATCTCATCCTGAAAGGGTAGAGGATAATAATCCCTCTTTGTGCATGCATTCAGAGGGCGAAAGTCCACACACACACGCCATTTTCCACCCTTTTTGGGAGTGACTACTACTAGGGAAATCCACTCTGAATTCTCTACTGGAAAAATAAATCCAGCTTCAAGCAAATTAGTTACCTCCTTCTTAAGGATCTCTGCTTGCACTACTCCCAAACGCCTTAGCCGCTGCACCACTGGCTTACTTTGGGGCTTGAGATCAATCTTGTGCTCTACTAGGGTAACTTGGCGTACTTGTGAGTAGCTGTTTGCAAACAGGTTAGGAAATCCATCCAACATTTTTAAGTAATTCTCCCTTTCAGTACATACCTGCTATGGACTCATCAAGAAGAAGTTCATTTTGTTGGTGAAGACTAGTGAGGTCCACATCTCCTTTCTTGCACATGGTTGAAGAAGCTTCCCCTTCCAAGGCTCCATTGTCTTCAGCATCCCCTCGATCCCTTCCTAGGGAAAGACCAAATGCAACTCCCTCCACCTCTCCTTCTGAGATGGAATCCTCGGAGCTACCACTTGTCTCTTCTTCATCGGCGGATGACTCTGACTCTGAACTTTCGGAAGTTGAAGGTTCAACTCTTACCACTTTCTTGCGACGACTCTTGGTGTTGTAGTGGACCTTCTTATTCTCACCTTGTAGAATAAGATCACCTGTCTCCCACTTTTGAATTGCCTTCACTTGGTGAAGCCATGGCCTACCCAATATCAATGGGTAAGCCCTAGCATCAGGCTTTGTAGGAATGACCTGGAAAGTTGTAGGCACAGAAATACCACATACATCCACTCCCAAATTCCTGACAATTCCTAAGGTTTTCACCCTAGTATTGTCAGCAAGTTTGATGCGATAGGGAGAGTTGGTAGAAGACAACTTTAAATCAGCATCTTTCATTGTTTTTTCACTCATGACATTGATTGATGCACCTCCATCAATGTATGCATTAGAAATTGTCTGTCCCTCAATGATGACATCAATCACAGGCACATCATCTCCTACATCAATATCCACCTTTTGAACCATAGGAGTCCCATTATCCCTCTTCTTCTTTTTCTTAGATTCCCTTGTGCTAGCTAGCTTACCCCATTCCTTTCTGAGCTTAGGAGAGAGTGCCAAAAGCTGCCCAAATGTGATTTGTACCGTTTTCTCCCTAAGATCTGTCAAGAGGTCATAATTAAGAGATCCTTGTCCAAGAGGAAAATCAGACTGTCCAATTTTTCTCCTAGATGACTTCTTCTTCTTCTTATTTTTCTCCTCTTCTTCAGATTTATCTTCTTATTCTTCTTCCTGACTCCTAGTTCTACGACCCCTTTTTGCCACTAATGGCATCAATGTTTCCTCTTCTTCTGAGCATATTTCCTCTAAAAGTGCTAAACTTTTATCCTCACTTTTTCTCAACTTTGGACACTCAGTGCGATAGTGCCCCTTCTTTTGACATTCATAGCATGTGACACTCCTTCTATCCCTAGGCTTATCCTCAGCTCGTGGAACCCTAGGTGGCCTTGCATTGACTAAGTGTAACTTCAAATCAGCAAATTCTGCCATAAGTTGTGCAATGTTATAATCCAAGGATGGAGCTTGTGCCTGAGATGTTGAGGCTATCTCTACTCGTGGTGGGGTTGGCACACTTGGAGAAGATTGGAATGTGGACTCAATATGAAGAGTGGCCTCCTTCTTTAAAGCAATACGAAGGGCCTCTTTAAAACTAGTGGGATCTTTGCTAAGAACTTTTCCATGCAAGCGGGGATCCAAAGCCCTAATAAACTTGCTCATCTTAAGGTGCTCCATTGCTAAAGAACTCTTTGAATCTTCCATAGAAGGTGAAGAAGAAGAAGCAACAACATGTAAAGCAGCTTGTTGATATTTGATGAATAAGGCTTCATACCTCACTGAAAAGGCAGAAACTGACTCTCCTTCCTTTTGGAAAATTTGATCCAATTGCAATAGTAAAGCATTTGGCGACTCCACTGTCCCAAATCTCTCCTTCATTGCTTTGGTCAACCTTTCCCAATCATTCTTGGACTCCTCTGGCAAAGCCTCATGCCAAGTTAAGGCTACACCCTCCAAGAAATCTGGGAGTATTTCTCCCCTCTTCTTCATAGACCAACCCGTCAAGCGGCATCCTCGGTTAAACTCTCGGAGATAACTCCCCGGGTCTTCTCCTTCCGATCCTCGGAACACCGGAATGTTGAACATCTTGCACCAAAAGATGAGTAGCAACAAGGGAAATTTACTTGTTTCAAAATAACTTTCCTTTAATCATGCGGGACCTTGAGGTTAAAATAGAATAATTCTAAGTAAAACCTGCCCGCCGTCTCCACCAAAAAGATGTGACACGAAGTTGGGGTTTGGACTTCGGTCACTTCTCAGAATCAAAACACACTTGTATGAAACCTCACAGCCTCCTCACCTCCCTTTCTCTCCCTAGATTAGGATAAAGATATACACATCAAAGGTGAGATCATAATTCATGGAAGGAAAGATGAAAGGCTCCGAAGAAGCAAGAATTTCTGCCAGTCTTGCAGCTCCAAACAAAAGGGCGATTCTTTGTTGGAAGAAAATCTTCCGACTCAGGATTATGTGAATGGAAACATACGGGGAATATTGGTAAGGTTCATCCGTTCGAATTGGGCGATTTGGACGGAACATATTAAAGAAAATGAATATGGAAATCACTTACAAGAGGATAAGACACATGGGGTTTGCCTTTTGATAAGGGATTAGGAGGAATTAATCAGGATTAAGAAGAAAGAATGGCCAAAAAGCTATAAAAATAGAGATACACAGAGAATTGCAGTTTTAAATCCATAAAGGCTATGCAAGATAGGATTATATAGATGCGTAGAGCTTGAAGAGAGCTTCGCGCCTATATAAAAACTTTCAACAACGGGCAACCGAGCGAAAAGTTATGAGTATTTTACTGCAAGACTATAAAACTGCCAAAATTCTATAAAAACAGAGATACAAGAGAATTGCAGTTTTAAATCCATATAGGCTGTGGAAAAAAAGATTATTTACGTGCGTAGAGCTTGAAGAGAGCTTCGCGCCCATATAAAAACTTTCAAAAACGGACAACCGAGCGAAAAGTTATGAGCATTTTACTACAAGACTATAAAACTGCCAAAATTCGCCTAAAAATTAGCAACTTTGGGAGAAATTCTGATCATCAATGAAGTAAGGGATTAAGAAATTAGTTACATGAGTGGAAAGAGCATAGAAAGAGCTTCCTAGCCATATGATCAATTTAAGAAACCAACACCCGAGTGATGAGTAATTACCGGTTGAAATTTGGATATTGGACCACAAAAACTGCACTTCTCTCTCTTTGCATGAAACCTCAATTTTCACATAGCCTCTTGCCTTTCATCTCCTTCATGATTCAAGCTAGAGGGTAAGGGTTAACATTGCTCAGCGGACAATCGTAAAGATTTACCTATGGTCCCCAAAGTCTTTCCACATGCTCATTACCGCTAAAACCATTGGTACCTCCAAAGGAGGGCGGCAATAAGGCAAGGGCTACCTTGAGAAGTCACAGGCCCGCCAAGATAATAACTCCTTATCCCACTTATCATGAATCATCAAAGAGGTCCAAAATTGGGTTAAGCATGAGGAGCTAATGCTAAATGAGACATTCACATGTAAAGAGAGTGTTTGAATAGGGGTTTGAAAGATAAGAGAATGGCAATGACACAAAATGCTCAATTGAGGAGGCTCATTCCTTGATTTGAAAGGGAGAGGAGGGCTCCTTTTATAGGTGGAGAATCACCCTCTCTTCCATTGTTACAAATTACAACATAAAAATCTTCAACCCTTCAGTGACATAAGGGTAGATGTCATCATCAATTGTCCTCTTAGGCTAAGTCTTCTATTGATTATTAAATTGAAGACTTTTTGACTTTGAGAGTGTGATGAGATAATAGCCAAGCCTAAGTGGCGTGTAGGTGGAGATCCCACTTACACATGGCAAAATTCTCCTCTTCCATGTAGGCATTCTAGAAGAATCTTTCCCAATTATGCACCTACACACACTCCTCCACATGCCTTCCACACTCCCCAACTTGTAA
This sequence comes from Cibotium barometz, assembly GCF_041138505.1. Lineage (NCBI taxonomy): Eukaryota > Viridiplantae > Streptophyta > Polypodiopsida > Cyatheales > Cibotiaceae > Cibotium > Cibotium barometz. The sequence goes on from NC_141047.1 coordinate 9,831,781, forward strand.
CCTTATGGTGAATACCATATTAATAATACAATTAAAATCCATGTGAGCATGAAGGCCCACTTTTATTTTCCACATCACTAGCCTATCTACCATACCAAAGTATTTATCAAGCATACTTGTGGCATTTACAATGTGTGCACCCTAAATCAAGTAAAACCATTATATTTGAAGATGGAATGCTGTTATCGGGGTAGCCGCCAAGCCACCGCATCACCATGCCGTTATTCCATTGTGGGCGCCGTAATCTTCTTGGACAAGCTTCCACCTTATTACCATTGAGAAACCATCAAAATATGCACAAAATTGACAATGAAAGATATCAATTTTTCACGTCACAATGCTACAATGACTGGTTGTTGTACTGACACGATGCCCAGCTCATATTGAGACACTAGCATATATCAAATAGCAAAACCAAATCTAGGTTTTCCTTTAATATCTTTTCTTCTTTATCGTCCTCCACTCCTTCTAACAAAAAATAAATACCTTTTCTTCTTCGTCATTCTCCATTCCTTCCTAGACAACCGATAATAAAGACCTTGTACATAAAGATAGTTATACTTTTACCTTTGGAGAAGACTGACACTTTGACCTTCTTCTTGTCTTGACAGCAGATGGTAATTTAATTTGTTTCCAAATTCTGTTGAATCTTTCCATTTCCTATAGCAAGGGTCTGACTAGCAACGTTGGATATGCTCCAAAGTTTTCTTTCATCTCTATGACTACAAAAGACAACGGTAATTTACAATTAGCTATATTGATTTACTATCCACATACGATTTTGGCAAGCATGACTCTTTGTTGATATGCCATTTTGACTATGAATGGCATGGGATACATCCATATGATGCTGAATGTGTGGGCCATTGCTTCCAACATCACATTGATACCGGATCCTACATCTACAAGGCCTCTAGACACTATCTGACCCTTAAATACTACTGTCACTTTCAAAATTGCTTTATCAAAGTCTGGAATAGATTCTAGTGATTTGTAGTGCATTGCATTACCTGGATTACTGCTGGACTAAACTTCCACTAAGTTCTCTAAGGGAATAATCCTTCTCAGGAGTTGTTACCTACAATTGGACACCAAATAGGGAAACCGATCCAATGCAAATAAGAATGATGGATTTTGGATATTTTTCGTGTTTTTTTCAATATCTTGTTAATATGTATTCCCTTGGTTTCCCACCAAAAAATGGTACCCTTATACGTATTATCTTATTACATGAAACTTAAAGAAGTAAATCTATCTTGCAATACCATCAAGAGATTAAAACACTTAATCATTTTATTACATGGAACTTAAAGAAGTAAATCTATCTTGTAATACCATTAAGAGATTGAAAACCCTTATTCATATTAATTGAATTTGAAAAGCAACACATTGGATTATCATATTAATTGAATTTGAAAAGCAACACATTTTTTTAATAAGTTCCTCACACGAATTTGACAACACATTGGATTATCATGTTTCAAAATGAAAGGATTTTTATTTTTTATGAAATATTATTGATACATCATTGATAATAAGTACCTCCCATGAATTTGACAAAACATTGGATTGAAGATAATGATGTTTAGAAATAAAAGGATTTTTTGTATTTATTTGAAATATTGTTAATACATTCACTATAGGATAAAGGATAATGTAGGCTTATGTCAAGATTGTTGATACATTAGTGATAATTTCACTATAGGATAATGCTATAAGGTAATGTAGGCTTATGTCAAGATTGTTGATACATTAGTGATAATTTCACTATAGGATAATGCTATAAGGTAATGTAGGCTTGCATCAAAATTCAACCTCTCTCGTGTGGGCTTAATCTTGTGTCAAATGAGTTCCATCTCTCCTCTATGTATAGGTTTCTAAGGGAGACACCGAGGGGTCCTTCAAATGTGAGAAAAACACCAATATATGGGTGAAAATATTGAGATGATAGGGAGATCATATGGTCAAGTATAGTAATAGTTTGACTATAGGCTTCAAATAGTGAGTGTATAGGGAAAGAAATAGCAAGGGGATAATAGGCTAAAGTGAGGAATATAGTGTACATTTGTGAATGAATTTTAAATGAAATTTGTGAGGACTATAGTATACATTTGTGAATGAATTTTAAATAAAATTTGTGAGGACTATAGTGTACATTTGTGAGGACTATAGTGTACATTTGTGAAAGAATTTTAAGTGAGGACTATAGTGTACATTTGTGAAAGAATTTTAAGTGAAATTTGTGAGGACTATAGTGTACATTTGTGAATGAATTTTAAATGAAATTGGAATAAGCAAAGGGATATATTGATCACTATAGTGATAGAATAACGAAGGGTTAGGGACAAAATAATGTGTAGAATAACCTAAGTACTTAGAATATTTTTTGGATAATGTGTACAATAGTCTAAGTACTTAGAATTATTTTTTAATATGTTGAAATATGGAAGATATAACATTATGGATGTGTTTTGGATGCAACAATGTATTATCCATAACTAAAAAAATAAAAAGTGTATGATATTTAGGGTGTTATTAACTCTTGATCACTTCATTACCAAACTGTGTGCCCCTATCATCACTGACCAATTCAATTGGGAACCCAAACCACACATAATCACATTCTCATGGAGTTATTACTCTTACACCATTGGTCCTTATTGCTTTGGCCTTGACCCATTTGATAAAATGAGTGTATCAAATATCTCAATATACTGAACATGATTTCCTACTCCATCAAACATAGCCATGAGCTTGGAAATTTCCAATAAGTGGCTTTGAAAAGTTCTATGCATTGGAAAATCGTTGTGCAACCCCCCTTCCTAGAGTTATCAACATGGAAAATAAGGGAAAGAGAGGGTTGGGGAGTTTGAACTTTGTATCATGCAAAAGACATGTGGTTGGTGGGATCCGGGTTATTGTGGGTCTGGTGAAACTTGGTGGTGCACTCATAGTGTTGGTTCAATGTGGGTGTGAGAGCCTTGCCTTCTTAAAGGATAAGGATATGAGGTGATAAGGGTCTCTTTGTAATAAGCATGCATAGGGAAGTTCATGCCTCCTAAACTAGCCATAATGCTATTGTAAATTTTTCTCTATTGAGAGAGGTGTTTGCTTAGTAGGACAAGAGAACTAATTTGCATGCAAATAGCCTCTTAGGAACCTTGCAGATATAGCAGGATAAGAGAGACTAATTTACATATAAAAGAGCCTCTTAGGGGTTTTTAATCCTACCTAAGATTAACAATTGTGATCCTCCATTTGAGGACATTACTAAGTGTCATGCAAAGGCACTATAAAAGTTGTAACATTATGAGATATTGGCCACCCAAGGCTTTAGTTAGTAAATTTTGGGTGCCCAAGTGTGAATAAGGGTCAATTGTATATGAGGTATTTTCTCATAATGAATGGACACAATCCCCCTTTATGCTATAAGAGTTCTTGCCTTGTCTTGAGAGAGAGTGTGAGAGAGTACTCTAGTACATATGCCTTCTCTATGCTTGTATGCATGCATGCTTGTGTAGAGAGAGAGAGATTGCCTTGCGTGGTGGTGTGAGCGACTCTACGGTGACAACGTGGAGGTGAACCTTGGCAGATTGGAGATTCTTGAAGTGAGAGAGAGAGAGATTGCCTTGCGTGGTGGTGTGAGCGACTCTACGGTGACAACGTGGAGGTGAACCTTGGCAGATTGGAGATTCTTGAAGTGAGCTTGGAGACCTCAAGGGCCATGATATTGAAGCATTGGTAAGTTCCCTATGGCAGTTGTGTTTTATTACTTCTTACAAAGATGAATGCATTGAGTTCCTTCTTTGGAGGTGTGATAGCCCATAACATTTTTGGCACCGCTGATGGGGAAACACCCTTTTTTCTTATGTCCTCCTTGAGTTTCAGCTCCCACTATACAAGTTTCATCATTGCCTTTGCACTCTGGAAGTGCGTTGTGTATGGAATGAATGGATAAGGTTTGAGTGGAAGTGAAGTTTTGTGAGAAATTGGTTATTTTTGTTGTGTGGGTGAGTATTGGGGTGACCCTAGAGAAAAGCTACACCATTTTTTCCTTTCAATTTTAATATTTGTATCACTAATTTCATGAACGTGAACGAGCATGGTGATACTTTGTTTTTTTTTTCTTCAAAAAAATCCACAAATATCACAACCATTGGTTGTGTTTTGAACTCACATTACATTCCTTATGTCTAGCACAATCATTGTGGACCATCTGGATGGACCATCTGGATAGGTAATTTGCACCCAAAATCCTCCATGTTGACATGGAAACTTCACACGTGAAAGTGCAAGGGAAAACATTTCATGACGTAAACTACTTCTTGCGGCATGAACCGCTCCCTCAATTAGTGTCGCAAATCACGAGATTACCTTGCTAAAAATAGGTCATCTATCCTGACATCTCTGACACAATGTGTTCGACAAAATTGCAATCTATAAACTAGCAAAGAATGCTTCATGATGTGAAATAGTATATAGTTCACAACGTAAGCAATTTAGATCTCAGGACGTGAATGATTCTTTGACATCTCATGGCATGAACCAGTTAGATCTCACAACGAGAACGGCATAGCTTTTCACGGCATGAATTGTTTACCATTTCATGATGTGAACTCCTTCTGCAATTTCAGGGCATAACCACATTTAGTTCATGAACCTCGTATTGTCAAATTAAGGTTAGGGGAGTACCTTAATTAAGCATGTTGAGACCAATAAAATTAGATTAAAGTAATGTTGGTTTGTAAATCTGAAGTAATCTTCGAGCACGTGAGAGTGCGAAAATTAGTTCATGAGATGTGTAAGATTCCTCCCTCCAACTTTTGAGGTGTAAAGGTATAAGAACCTCTCCTTTTGTTCCTGAAATAATTCCCCTCTCTGAAATAGGAGAAAGATCTTGTTTTGCCCTGTCTTGGCCTAGAGAGAGAAAATATCTAGAGAGAGACAATCCAAAATTAAGATATCTTTTGATATAAAAATCCTCCTAGTGTCTAAAATGGATTCCCCTGAAACAGAAATTCAAAAAGAACTTTCCAATGTGCATTTGGAATTAATTGAAAATGTGTATAAAGGACCTACATTTTCAAAAAATTTTGGATTATGGTCCAATTAAGGTTCCAATGGGCAAATTGGATTAACCCAAGTGTTGGGATGAGATAAATCCAAAGAATAAAATAAAATATCCAAAAATGAGTAAATTCTCACATAAGATGAAGAGTTGACTGAGTACAGGGTTTATTAGTTGAAAACTATGAGGTATTACTAAAAAAATGAGATATTTTGGATTAATGATGTATTTTTGACACTTTGGTAAGAAGGGGAGAGCCACTTGAGGTAGGCACCTATTTCACACATGTGGATGAGTTTTTAATTCAAAAAATTATGATATTTTTATCTCTCCTCTCTCCTGGATCAAACCAAATCAAAAGGGAGCCAAACTAGGTCCAAATCTTGTCCAAATTCAGCCAAACTGAATTTGGACAAACTAAACCTAGAAAATTCTAGGTTCAGCCAAACTGAACCTAGAAAATTCTAGAACCCAGTTGGACTTGGTTAGAGGTCTCCCTCACCTATAAATAGATCCTTAGTCTTTTGTAAAAAAATATGTGAACTAAACCATGCCAGTATTACATTAAAATAATGATATTTTCTATTATCCCTTAAAAATCCTCTACATTTTGGAAAATTTGAAGTTTCTCTCTCTCTCTCTCTCTCTCTCTCTCTCTCTCTCTCTCTCTCTCTCTCTCTCTCTCTCTCTCAACCTTCCTTAGAGTTTTTCTCTCAACATACTAACCAATTGATTGGTTGGGGGCTTCTTCCAAGATAGAGAAGCAACCAAAATCAAGTGGTAAGGTGTAATTTCAAGATTTTCTTCTCTATTCTCAATGATTTCACTTCTCAAACCCTCTCAAGCTTGAGAAGTTTCTAAATTAAGTGTTTATAATGCGAATCAAGCTTTTCTTAAGTGTATGCTTAATTAGGATGCTTTTTATGTTTATCTCTCTCTCCCCCAAATAATGGTCATTGCTATGACCAATTCTCTATTCAAATGATGCTTCTCATAGAGAAATTCTCAATTCACAAATCAAACTCTAGGCTTGTGAAGCTAGAGGTTAAGAAAATGGTTTTTATACTTTTATACTTATAAATTATGGTAATCTTATGATTAAATCCATAAAATGGATTTAAGGCTAAAAGATAGTTATACTATTATAATTATATTACCAAGTCTTATTCTTTTAGAAAAAAGTGAAAATTATCAGTAATAGCAACGGAGTTATTGTAAAATTTTTAAGAAATTAATATATAAAACCATTCTTATGCATAACGTGAAAAGAGGACTTTCTACCATATTCTAGGATTGGTCATCCTATGTTAAAAGAATGAATTTCATCACATTCAATGGTAAAATAATTTTTAAAGTTTATGAATAATTAAATAATTAAGAAAAGAGAAAATTATAGTAATTTTATTTAAATGATAAAAGAGAAATTCCCATGAAATTTAGAATTCAATCATTTAAATGGGAAAAGTGGAATTCTTGACATATTGGAATTAATGGTTATTTTATTTAAATTTAAAGAGAAATTTTAGATAAATTTATTATATGCATGAAAAAAAAATTAAATGATAAAAGAGAAATTCCCATGACATTTGAAATTCAATCATTTGAAATTCCCATGACATTTGAAATTCAATCATTTAAATGGAAAAAGTGGAATTCTTGACATATTGGAATTAATGGTTATTTTATCTAAATTTAAAGAGAAATTTTAGATAAATTTATTTTATGCATGAGGAAATTTAAATGATAAAAGAGGAATTCCCATGACATTTGGAATTCAACCATTTAAATGGGAAAAGTGGAATTCTTGGCATAATTGAATAATGGATATTTTTATTAAAGAAAAGAGGAATTTTAGATAAATTTATTCGTGACATTTGAATGTAATCATTTAAATGCAAAAAGAGGAATTCCCATGATATTTGAGATCCAAGAAATTAAATGGAAAAAGAGGAATTTTTAGCATAATTCAAATTATGAGTATTTATCAAAAGTGGAATTTTGAGCATTATTAAGAAATATGGGTAAATTTTGATTTTTGTAAATCCCATGAATTCTTTTATTCAAAAGAAGAATATTGAATATAATTCACTTGTAAAATTGAGAAAGAATATGAAAATAGCCATCGAGAAAAAGAACCTTTCTCTAGGTCAAGCAATTGGCAAAAATTTTAAAAAAAGTCCCATTATTGGTATCAAAGAAGAAAACCTACTAAATGTGAATGGGATGTGATAAGATGTAAACGGGATGTGATAAGGTGTAAATGGGATGCGATAGGATGTGATAAGATGTAAATAGATGTGATAAGATGTAAATGGGATGCGATAGGATGTGATAAGATTTGATGTAAATGGGATGCGATAAGATGTGAGTGGATGTGATAAGATGCGAATGGGATGTGAAAGGATGAGATGTGAAGTAAATAGATGTGGATGTGTATGTGAAAGAATGTGATGGATGTGAATGATGAGATGAGAATGAAATGTGAGGTTATGAGAAAGGATGTGATATAATGTAAATGGATGTGGATGCGGATGTGGATGAGATGTGATGTGATGTAAAGGGATGTGGATGTGATGTGATGTAAAGGGATGTGGATGGATATGGATGGATGTGATGTGATGAATGTGAATGAATGGATGTGATGTGATGGATGTAAATGTGATGAGTATGAATGTGATGAATATGGATAGATGTGAAAATGAATGGATGTGATGTGATGGATGGATGTGATGTGATAGATGTGAATGGATGGATATGATCTGATGGATGTGAATGAATGGATGTGATGTGATGGATGTGAATGGATGGATATGATGTGATAGATGTGAATGGATGTGAATGTGATGAGTATGAATGTGATGAATATGGATAGATGTGAATGAATGGATGTGATGTGATGGATGTGAATGGATGGATGTGAATGTGATGAGTATGAATGTGATGAATATGGATAGATGTGAATGAATGGATGTGATGTGATGTGATGGATGTGAATGGATGGATATGATGTATGGATGTGAATGAATGGATGTGATGTGATGGATGTGAATGGATGGATGTGATGTGATAGATGTGAATGGATGTGATGTGAATGCATGTGATGGATGTGAATGAGATGCGATGTGAATAAATGGGATGTGATGTGATGTGAGTTGGGATAGATGTGAATGAATGGATGTGAGGAGAATGGATATGAATGTGACGAGATGTGAAGTGATAGATGTGAATGTGAATGAATGGATAGATGTGAATAGACGTGTATGTGAATGAATGAATGGATGTGGATAAATGTGGACATAATGTAATGTGGATAGGATGTATGTGATGGGATGGAAAAGAGAATGAATGTGATGGATATGATGTGAATGACTGAGATGTGATGTGATGTGAATCAGGATAGATGTGAATGAATGAGATATGATGTGAAATGGATGTGATGTGATTCGGGATAGATGTGAATGAATGCCCACACGTGCGTCGTGGAAGATAATGGAACAAGGAGTAAGAGTTGTTTTCTGAATTCGGGCATGGATCTAGTTGATTGACCTTGCTGGTCCTCAAACGGATGAGTCCATGTGGCTCTTTTATATGGATCTGTTGGTTGATCTTGTTGATCTTCAACAGAGAGTCCATCTGGATTTTTATATATTTCCGGGTACTACTATGAGCTAGGAACTATTGAAAAGGCCCCTGAGTGAATAGGTGGTGAGCATTCTGGCTTGCCAATGATGACATAAGTACATCGATGGAGGAATGATTAGAAATTAGAATTCAACCAGATATTTTGGCGGATTATGATCAGTGATTCTATGGTTTCATTAAAAGATTATTTTAAAGTCAACTGAATCTGTGAAATAGGCAATTTCATATTGGGTGTGTAAGTGGTGTGACTAGCTTGAAGTTTGAATAAAGCACCGGCTAGGGGGCCTGGGAACTCTTTTCCCTGGTACCCAAGATAAAACCTAACCAAATTCCTAAATGGATCCCATCACTACAGTGGTTGGTGGGTGGTTGGCTAACCCATGGGATTGGATGGGGTTAGGCTAGACCGATGGATCCTTAAAATGAGACTCAATTCTGTTATAGTACGATAGATAAAGTAAATCCTGGATGGTCTATGTTCTATGGAAAAGAATCAACGACTGTGCCTCTTGATGAGGAAAAAAGAATTGGTCTCTATGATCCAAGTGCAAGTCTCTTCCCTGATCTGACCGGGTGACTTACGGTTTCGGTCGGAATGTGGGAGGCCCTGCCCTGCGCAAGAAGTGCTACTTCTGCTGCTAGCACCCCCGAACTCGTTGTGTAGAGGGGGCAGGGATCTTTCAAGATGAACTACTTACCATTTCACGACGTGAATGATTTAGATCTCATGATGTGAACTGTTATCTGTAGTCTCACGGCGGCCACAAAAAACAAAGAAAAATAAGATTGACATTATCTTACCAAAATTCATTTGGGGTAGCAAATTAGCTTATCAAATCAAATTCACATGCACTTGAGGTCTAGAAAACTTATCAGAGATGACCTCACTCCCAACGATAGTGCATTGAACCACCCAAGATCTTCCTATCAAAAGAGTGTTGGTTTATGCCACTCAACAAGCACTCAATTGAGTGTCTTAAGGAATCTAACCACCATCCATATACAAGTAGTGAAGAATCCATGGAAAAAGGACTACAATTCTCTGGGTTTGGACAAGAGGAGAAACCACCCTCTCCTACAAGATCTAGTGGTATCATTGATATAGCTCAGGGATTTTTTGGTCTCCAACCTAGAAACGATTAGGAAGCGCAATCTGTGAGCACAGGCCCGTCAACCAGCATTGGACTAGGTCCAAGGCAAGAATTACCAACCCAACCTTCCAGTTCTAGGTTGTCTAACACTGGCACCCCCAGAATGAGAAGAGACTTAGAAAGTGTAGCCAGGATAGGTCAAGTATTCTTCCCAACTTCAGAGAAAGTGGAATTAGATTTAAAAAGGGTTGAAGTAGAATGACAACTAGGAGAATTTAGCTTAAGGAAACAAGAGCTCAATACTCGAAGGGCTAGGGCTGAACAAAAGAAAATGGAAAATGTGCAAGGAAGGTTTTGATACCCAAATTGAAGGAGATAACCTACCAAGGGAAATTGTGGGAGTAGAAGACCGCCTGTACACCAAGAATGATATAGAGCAAATGATTAATCATCCCACATTCTTTACAGGACATGGAGCTCTTGATTCTACAAAGACATATGGAGGTTTCTAATAATAAACCAAGCCAGAATGAGGTGGCCGGACCTACCCATAGACCAAAAATGCCTGGATGAACCAATGTCAAAAGAGGACGAGGTCTAGGTAGGGGGGGGAGTAGTGCCTTAAAGACCAAGGGCAGATCCAAATGTAGATCTTAATGCGACCACAAGGACAAATATGTTGAATATGGCTACAAAAATGGGCTGAGGAATGGTCAAGGAACTAGGCGCTGCTCTAGAATCCAGACCATCCCAAATGAATTCACACATTATTTCAAAGCTCACACAAAAATTTTCAGGGGATGGGGACCTGATCCAACATGTGCAGATCTTTGACTCCATATGCAAAACCTGCAGGCCACAGTAAGTGATGTAACCCATGATTCATGCCTTCTCACTGACCCTAGAAGGAAAATCTTATCAATGGTTTCGAACCCTCAAGCCAAAATATAAGATCAATTTCACTCGACTCAAGAATGTGTTTGTGCCAAGCTTTGCCCAAAGTGGTGATAGATGGAGTCCTGTGGCACAACTACATAATATCAAACAGAAAGAAAATGAGTCTATGTGAGACTATGTATCCCAGATAAAGCACTTGAACTCAAGATGTAAACTACAGGAGAGGCTAACTGTGATCAATTATTACCCTGCTTTCGGAGGAGAGGAGTCCGAGATCACAAAATGCATGATATCTAGTATTAGCCCCCGACTGGCTACTCTAGATGTATGTTGTAAGCTGGCAATAGAATATGAAGACAACATGCTTGAATTGACACAACCTGAAGATGTCAAGGCATCTTCAGCAGCCAACAACTTCGCAAGCTTTGAGTCACCAAGAAACAGGAACTCAGAGTAAGCAAGCTAGAAACATGACTGTGGATGAACTCAATAATGCCATACTGGAAAAATTGAAGGTGAAGGATGGAAGAGAAGCATCAGGGCATGGGCATACCCCCATCTTTACCCTCTAGAGATCAAGTATAGTGTTCTATATGTGCATAATGAATCACACTACCACTGAATGGCCACAATTAAGAGTAAGGCCATTACTCTATTGTGCTCATTGTGTAAAATTAGGGAACCATGACACTTCTATGTGCAAGTATCCGAGACTCCAAACCGTAACACAAGTGCCGACACCCAGTGTACCACTCGCTTTACCATCACCACCCGTGAAAATCAGTATGGCTATAGGATAGTCAAACCCATCCTATTTACCTAGGGGGATGTTTCTAATACAGGACACGTTACCTCTGCCACCACCTATTCTACCGCAACAACCACCATAGGCTAAAATCAACCAAGTGCTGATTGAGGAGCCATCAAAGGAAGTTAAAATGGTGCATGAGGTAGAAATAAATGGTGAGTACTATGAGGAAGCTATGGAGATTGCACCAGAATTTTATTTCTTACAAAATAACACGCCAATACCAATGTTCCAAACCATGGTACAATGGAAAGGTAAGGACATAAACGCAAATATGAGGAGGGGACCACTACAATGTTTTGGTTGCAGTGGACCTCATCGAATAGTAGAATGTCTAACAAGAATGTGGTTCATATGCATCAAACTCAGCAAGTGACTGTACCACCTAATGAAATGCCAGTGCTAACTTGTACTAAATGTGGGTTTGATCATTTGATCAAAGACTGCCCATACCGCGCAAGTGGTTTTACTTCCACTTCTAACCAGGCCACTATCAAAACAATAAGTGTGCAACATAGAAACATCACACCACTCAATGTCCTGACACAAGCCCAAGACCAACTAGGGGACAAAGGGAAGAACCCAGTAGATGCCACCACTTCTAGAATTGGCAGGAGAAAGAGGGTGAAAAAAGCGAGTGAAGGTGACACCAGGGTCACAATTCAGGATGGATCTAAAGAAGATAATATTGACATCGGATCCACTCAATCAAGAGAAGAGAGTGATCAAGCGCTAAAATCAAATGAGCCTGACCAGGAGGTGCAAGGAGAAAAACCAGCAACCCCTAAGGGAATTAGTGAATACCCAAATGTTGAAGAGGAGATAAGAAAGCTTAAAGAAACTGGGTCCCTACTAGTAGAAGAGTGTCAACAACTTCACAAATTATAGGCTAACCGATCCAGGGATACAGTGTATCCAAGAAACGAATTGACAAGGGAGAGAGAATTGGACATACCTACTCCAATTCCAAAAGAGTCGGAAGAAGAGGGATCTCAAGGAAACCTTATGTCAAGAATGTTTGAGGAGGTTGAGGAGGATGTGTCCAGTCATTCATTCCCTAGGGATGGATATGAGATTTCCATATATTGCATCCATCTCCTCATCCATAGCTTTCTCCCAACACACATTTCCAACAGCCTCATCAATGCATGTGGGCTCTACAACCTGTACAACTTTTGCCATCATGTATGCATAGTGATGTGCCACATAACCATCATAGGTAAACCTCTGCACAGGATTCTTCACTCTCGTAGATCTTCGCAGCTTTGCATTCATGGATTCCATAGCCTTCTTTACACCAGGTTTTCTCATAGAGCTGGTATCCCAAGATCCTCATCAAGACTCATCTCTGAGCCACTCTCCATCAACATGAGAATGCCCTGTAGAAATGTCAGGCATACTAAGGGGCTCAACCACTTTTTCTTTGCCTTTATGTTATGTACTAATCAAATTTGCAGGAATGGTATTATGACGCAGCCTGCCACTCCATGGTCTATCAACAACAACTGAACCACTAGATGAGGACTCTCTTGGTCCAGTCAAAGACTATGATTGCTGACTTGCATTCTGTGTGCAACCACATTTCCACTCACATCAGCCCCAACAGCTTCTTTTTCACCAGCATACCAGCTGCTCATCTCATCAAAAACAACATCCCTGCTTACCCTCAACTCACTTGTAGCAGGGCTATAACACCTGTATCCCTTTTGCTCAAGGGAATACCCAATAAACACACATTTTTTAGCTTTTGGATCCAGCTTAGTTCTCAGCTCAACATCATGTATGGCTACAGTTGGAGTCCTATTCATGATGTAAACTGCTGTAGCCTCAACCCAATAGCTATGTAGCATATTCTTCTCTCCCATCAATGCTCGCGCAATCTCAGCAATGTGCCTAGTTTTCTGATCAGCAACTCCATTTTGTTGTAGAGTGTATCTGCATGTAAATTGTCTCCGAATACCATTCTTCTTCAAAAATTCAAAGAACTCATTGGACTCTCCCCCTCCATCTAACCTTAGGAACTTTACATATTTCCCTGTTTGCTTTTCAACCATAACTCTGAAATTTTGAAAATGAGTGAACACCTCACTCTTCTCCTTCATGAAGTATACCCACACTTTCCTTGTGTGGTCATCAATAAATGTCACATAATACCTGCAGCCTCCCATAGACATAGTCTTCATAGGACCCCATACATCTGAATGCACAACATCTAGTGCATTTTTGCTCACATTTCTGTCATGTGGAAATACATGCTTTGTTTGCTTTTCAAATTGGCATGCTTCACATATTTTCTACATACCTTCAACTTTAAACTTTGGCAGCCCTGTCACAATTCCTTTAGTCTACATAGACTTCATTCTCTGCACATTCACATGTCCAATTATTTTATGCCAAATGTCTGTGTCTGCAACAATTCCTAAACCATTTGCAAACATCGCAGCACTCACTTCAGGCATGTTTACATTCAATGTAAACATTTTGCCCACTCTGTTGTCTTTTTCAACCAACCTGCACTTGTCTTTAAAGTCTTCAATATAGCAACCATCATGGCTAAACCGAACTTGCAAACCTTGCTCAATCATTATTAAAAGACTAAGGTCATGTAAAAGGGTAGGAGAAGGGTGTGTGTGTGAATGGACTTATGTTCCACTAGCTCACCTATTTAAAGGTGAAGCTAGGAGGCATTTTGTATGGAGCAAGGCCTAGTTATATTCATAAACAACTTCATAAACAAGATATTTTTCTTGTATTTTGTGAGTCCCTCTCCTCCACATACTTGATCTAGCATGAGCACCACGAATTCTAACATGGTATCTAGAGCTTTGGTTTATTAGGCCCCTTTGTGGTGTAGAATAGGTCATTTTTCTTCATTTTTCCTTATCCTTTCACTTGTGGAGCTGAACCCTTAGCCATTGGAGGAGCTCTAGCAGGTCATGGAGGCAATATCTTGAGGAGATTTCAACTAGAGAATGGAAGAGGAGGTGCGGGCATTCGAATTCGTACTGTCAATTGTCAGTTTCACTGCCTTGCTGCTGCGGCATTCCTGCCTAAGTGCGTCGACTCAGTTTTATTGCTTCGCTACTGCGGCATTCCTGCCTGAGTGCGTCGGCTCTATTTCTGCTGCACAGCTGATGTCGTACAGCAATACACCGTGTGTAGGTGATTGCTGGCTACATTGCTTTAGGGCTTTTGAAGCCCACAGTCTCCCCTATCCACAACTCAAATCTTAGCTTATATGGAGGTGTAGAACTCTCGTGGGAAGGAAAAAACCAGGCGCCTACTGGTTTTTTCTTGCTCTAATCCTCTCCACTTTGCTGTAATCACCTAAGTAATCTTGTGAGGGCTTGTTGCTGATCTTATTCTTGATTTTGAAGCAGTGGCCAACCACATGAGGTATTCATGAGCCTCATTCTCATCAGCTCTATCATCAATACCATCTTCAAGTTATCAAAGCTCTTCAAAGTGTGCTTATGAGCACTAATAGTGTTGATTAACACTAAATGAAGCTTCTAATCCAGTAAAGGGGAGTTATTCCAAAGTGTTTTTTAACACTAAGAGTGTTCTTAAATACTAATGGTGAATCTAATCATTAATATAAGTGTTATTAGATGCTAAAAATATGCTCTTAAGCACTAATCATATTTTTAAACACTAATGGTGATCTTAATCACCAAACAAAGTGTTCTTTAACACTAATGAAGTTAATCTCCATTAAAATTACTAGTTGGGCACAAACCCTAAGTGCTAAACCATAAAATTTACCATCTTAATCTCCTATTTATGCAACATCCTTGACTTGATTAGGGTTGTTGCACTCTCATAAGCCTTTCTCTTTCTAATTAAGCCTAAATATCATAAATTTTTGGTTTTTTCCTCTTCATATATCAGCCCATTACTCTCTAGTAACCTCCTTCAATACCCAATGTCAAAGGAAAACTCCCAAATCAAGAAGTTCTCGGGAGAGGGCTTCCACACTTGGCAAGTCCTTGTCAAGTACAAGATGATGTCCAAAGGTTTTTGGCCATTCATCTCCGGCACTAAGGTTATTGATCGAACTAAGGCTGAAGATATTGAAGATGATGAGAGGGCACAAGCCATCATCATGCTTCATCTTGATGAGGCTCTCATTCACCATGTGGACCAGCTTCCGACTGCAAAATCCGACTGCAAAGGAGAAATGGGATGAACTTGATAAGCTCTATGGAGCTCGTGGTAAGAATTCCAAGATCTCACTTAAAATTGAATTTTTCAGCTTGGAACTCAAAGAGGGAGACGGCATTGGAGCCTTCATCTCTCACTTGAAGGGCCTTATGGCTCAACTTGCATCAGTGAATGCGAGAATGGATGAAGATGATGCAGTAGTTGTTTTGCTAAAAGCAGTCAAGAAGGTGTACCCCACCTTAGTCACCACCCTGAAGAACATACCTAATCCCATCCTCGAAGGAGTCATTAAATCTTGTCTTGATGAAGAAAAGAGGCCAAAGGGAGGAGTTAAATCTTCAAATGCAACCACTTCATCGAATATCGAACAAGCTTTGTCACATCATCAAGTGGTCAAAGTAAGATGTGCCCATTACAAAAAGGTGGGTCATTTAGCAATTAATTGTTGGATCAAATATCCCAACAAAATGAAATGTAACAAGTGTAAACAAACGGGACATATCACTTCTAAATGTCCTAACAAAGAGATAGAGGCTAACTTTGTATCAACCTCTAACTCCTCTGAGCACCTGTTTTAAATCTCAATGTAACAACGCCTATATTCCTAAACCTTGTATGCCTTATGTTATAAAGGCAACCTATCTCCAATACCACCTATTCCAATTCTTTCATAGTTGGTATTGAGGGAGGGTATTAAAAGACTAAGGTCATGTAAAAGGGTAGGAGAAGGGGGTGTGTGTGAATGGACTTATGGTCCACTAGCTCACCTATTTAAAGGTGAAGCTAGGAGGCATTTTGTATGGAGCAAGGCCTAGTTGTATTCATAAACAACTTAATAAACAAGATATTTTTCTTGTATTTTATGAGTCCCTCTCCTCCACATACTTGATCTAGCATGAGCACCACGAATTCTAACAATCATTTGGTGGCCAATTGAAACCAGATTCTTTGTTATGTTCGGAACATGAAGTACATCTACAAGGTACTTCACTTTGCCATCCTGCATAGACAATGGCACATATCCAACATGGGCAATTGGATGAGCAGTGTCATCCCCTATTTCCACAAACCTGGTCTTTCAAGGTTTTTCATCTCCTTGAACCACTCCCCACCATGACTTGTCATGTGGTTCGAAGCACCTGAATCAACGTACCATACATCATCTTTATGTGCTGCTTCAACATTTTCAGACATGGCATTAACGACATGTTTCATAACAAACAACCTTTCATTATCCTCATTGTTTCTGCTCGAGGATGCATAGTTGTTTTGCTGCAATTTCCCATTTTGCATGTCAGCCTGCTTCTTATAACAATCTACCTGCACATGTCCAGGCTTACCACAATCTTGTAAACAATCTTGTAGTATTATTTTGCTACATGCCAAATCTTGTAACCCACCTTAATTATGTTGCTCCTTCACCATGATCAATCCCATTTTAGATTGTTAACACTTTTGACCAAGAAAATTCAATTCCAAATCCTTAATCACCCACCAAGACACTTCACCTTTAAGCTATTAGCCATCTTCACACTGAAAATTGACTTCCCCGCCGTGATCTTCAATCCAAGCTCATGCATAGCCTCTTTAGTAATGATGCAAACTTGAGCTTCCCCATCAATATAGACCTTTCTCACCTTCCCATGAATCCAAACATAAAAAATAGGTAACATATCAGACATCTTATTCAATTGAACAACATTAGCATGAGGCAATTTGAATCTGACTCTTTTTGTTGAGATATCGAGCTCATCTAGTGAGGCGATGGACACTGATGACCCACCTGGGGGATAGGCCCCACACTTACACCACTGGCATGGTTGGTGAGATCATGGGTGATATGCGGTCAGTGGGATGACAGGCTATGTGATAGCTATTCTAGAGACTGGCATAGTTATAGCGCCAGCTCATTTAGTTGGGTTCACACTATAGAGAAACCTAGTATGTATTTGGTTGAGTACCTTTTCATAGTGTGTACTCTTATCTTTGTATATGGTGTGTTGATGAGTGTTGAGTGAAGAAGAAGAAGATTTTCAGCCTCTCTCTTTTAGGGTTTTGTGAGTGTGTGTGTGCTTACAAGAGCTCAAACTCTCTTCCCCTTGCATCTTTTCATGGTATCAAAGCCTGGTTCATGCTAAGGGCTGAGCTACAAGCAAGAGAAGCACAGGAAGCGGTACGAGGGTAAGAGCTACATCTACTCTTCCCTATTTGTGTTGGCGAGACTACACCCTTGTCGGGAGCTCTACAGGAGGAACCGGCGAACGATCTCTAATTGAGGAGCTTTCTTTGCAGAAGTAAAGCTATAGGGCAACTATATAGTTCTTTCGAACTCCATTTTTTAGGCCAGAAATGCATTTTGGGCGCGTTAAGACCTCCGTTTTTCGAAAGCATGCATTTTTTAGCACTGCGGGTAAGTCATCAAGTCTCTGCAGAACTCTGTTTTAAGAATTGCAGGAAGACAGATTGGTTGTGCAGACATTGTGTGTGCTACAAGGAGGTCAACATTTGCCATTGGGTGTATATATGCATGTTGAGGTCACTGGTTGTGACATTTGAGTGTAGTACAGTACCGCTGCAGAAAATACAGCAGTTTGTGCAAGACAAACCAGAGTGCTATTTCTGGTAAATTTATGTGTCTGCTGGCAAGATGTCAAATGATGGCATAAACCAGATTATTGCTGAGAAGCTTGATAAGAACAACTTCCATGCTTGGAGGTTCAGGCTGACAAATTTCCTGATGGGAAAGGGATACTGGGACTATATAGAAGGTGAGCGTAAAGAGGCACCGGAGATACCGGAGATCAATCTGACTACCGGAGATCAATCTGACTGCTGGAGATGTGAAAGAGTTCAAGGATTGGAACCAAGGAGCCAGAAAAGTTATGTATTGGCTCTCTATCAGTATAGAGGACACCATGATTGGGCACATACAGGATGCCAAGTCCCCCAAGGAGGCGTGGGACACCTTGGTAAAACTCTATGAAACGAATACTAAGGCACGAAAGATACAGTTGAAGAATGAACTTCATACTGTGGAGAAAAAGAGTATGTCTGTGAATGACTATGCATTGAAGATAAAGGGTATTATGGAATCCCTTGCATCTATTGGAGTTTCAGTAGATGATGATGATAAGGTGAAAGTCTGTCTACATGGTCTCGGGCCACAATACAAGGCGTTCAAGACATCTATTCAGACTCAAGAAAACATTCCCAATTTCACAGATTTGGTGTCTATGTTGATTATAGAAGAGAAGAGCTTGGGTGAAGACCAACAGTCTTCACAAAATAAAAACAGTTCAGAGCAACATGCCTTCTACACAAGTTCAAGAAGAGGACGAGGTAGAGGAGGCCGTGGACGCAGCCAAGGAGGTGTCCGTACAGGTAATCAGAATTATGGCCAGCAGTAGCAATAACAATAGTCCCAGAATTCATAACAACAACAACACGCAGGTGGAAGAGGCCAATTCAGAGGTAGGGGAGTCAAAGAGGTCGTGGAAATTGGCAAAGGCAATATAACGATACACGTGGATGCTTTTATTGTGATAAGCCTAGACATGTGTAGGCAGATTGTTATAAGAAGCAGGCTGACATGCAAAATGGAAAATTGCAGCAAAACAACTATGCATCCTTGAGTAGAAACAATGAGGATAATGAAAGGTTAATTGTTATGCAACATGTCGTTAATGCCATGTCTGAAAATGTTGAAGCATCACATAAAGATGATGTATGGTACGTTGATTCAGGTGCTTCGAACCACATGACAAGTCATGGGGAGTGGTTCAAGGAGATGAAAAACCTTGAAAGACCAGGTTTTGTGGAAAATGGGGATGACACTGCTCATCTAATTTCCCATGTTGGAGATGTGCCATTGTCTATGCAGGATGGCAAAGTGAAGTACCTTGTAGATGTACTTCATGTTCCGAACATAACAAAGAATCTAGTTTTAGTTGGCCAGATGATTGAGCAGGCTTTGCAGGTTTGGTTTAACCCTCGTGGTGGTTGTTATGTTGAAGACTTTAAAGACAAGTGCAGGTTGGTTGTTGCAGAAGGCAACAGAGTGGGTAGAATGTTTACATTGAATGTAAACATGCGTGAAGTGAGTGCTACGATGTTTGCAAATGGTTCAAGAATTTTTACAGACATAGATATTTGGCATAAAAGAATTGGACATGTGAATGTGCAGAGAATGAAGTCTATGCAGACTAAAGAAATTGTGACAGGGCTGCCAAAGTTTAAAGTTGAAGGTATACAGAAAATATGTGAAGCATGCCAATTTGGAAAGCAAACAAAGCATGTATTTCCACGTGACAGAAATGTATTTCCATGTGAAGCATGCCAATTTGGAAAGCAAAGCATTCAGATGTATAGGGTCCTACGAAGACCATGTCTATGGGAGGCTGCAGGTATTATGTGACATTTATTTGATGACCACACAAGGAAAGTGTGGGTATACTTCATGAAGGAGAAGAGTGAGGTGTTCACTCATTTTCAGAATTTCAGAGTTATGGTTGAAAAGCAAACAGGGAAATATGTAAAGTGCCTAAGGTCAAATGGAGGGGGAGAGTACTTCTCCAATGAGTTCTCTGAATTTTTGAAGAAGAATGGTATTCGGAGACAGTTTACATGCAGATATACTCTGCAGCAAAATGGAGTTGCTGAGCGAAAAAACATGCACATTGCTGAGATTGCTGCGCGAGCATTGATGGGGAAAGAAGAATATGCCGCATAGCTATTGGGCTGAGGCTGTTTCTACAGCAGTTTACATCATGAACAGGACTCCAACTGCAGCCATACATGATGTAACTCCAGAGGAGAGGTTTACTGGCAGAAAACTTGATTTGTCTCATCTAAAAGTCTTTGGATGCATTGCATATGTGCATGTGCCAGATGAGCTGAGAACTAAGCTGGATCCAAAAGCTAAAAAATGTGTGTTTATTGGGTACTCCCTTGAGTAAAAGGAATACAGGTGTTATAACCCTACTACACGTGAGTTGAGGGTAAGCAGGGATGTTGTTTTTGATGAGATGAGTAGCTAGTATGCTGCTGAAAAAGAAGCTGTTGGGGCTGATGTGAGTGGAAATGTGGTTGCACAGAATGCAAGTCAACAATCATAGTCTTTGAGTGGACAAGGAGAGTCCTCATCTAGTGGTCCAGTTGATAGACCATGGAGTGGTAGGCTACACCATAATACCAGTCCTGCAAACGTGATTAGTACATCACATAAAGGTAAAGAGAAAGTGGTTGAGCCCCTTAGTATGCCTGACATTTCTGTAGGGCATTCTCATTTTGATGGAGAGTCTAGTGGCTCAGAGATGAGCCTTGATGATGAGAAGATTGGGATACCAGCTATGAGAACACCTGGTGTAAAGAAGGCTATGGAAGCCATGAATACAAAGCTGCAAAGATCTGGGAGAGTAAAGAATCCTGTGCTGCAGAGGTTTACCTATGATGGTTATGTGGCACATCACTATGCATACATGGCAAAAGTTGTACAGGTTGTTGAGCCCACATGCATTGATGAGGCTATTGGAAATGTGTGTTGGGAGAAAGCTATGGATGAGGAGATGGATGCACTATATGGAGACTTGGGATTTAGTGCAATTGCCTGAAGGCAAGAAAGCCATTGGATGCAAGTGGGTGTACAAAGTAAAACATAACAGTGATGGAAGCATAAGCAGGTACAAGGCTAGATTGGTAGCCAAAGGATATGCCAGACATATGGCATTGATTATGAGGAAACTTTCAGCCCAATTGCCAAGATGGTAACAATGAGAGTTGTGATAGCAGTGGCTTCATCAAAGCAATGGTCTTTACATCATATGGATGTAAAGACCACTGCTTTGATGAAGCCACTGCTATGATGGCAACAGTGAGAGTTGTGATAGCAGTGGCTTCATCAAAGCAATGGTCTTTACATCAGAGTTGTGATAGCAGTGACTTCATCAAAGCAATGGTCTTTACATGAGAGTTGTGATAGCAGTGGCTTCATCAAAGCAATGGTCTTTACATCAAATGGATGTAAAGAATGCATTCTTGCGCATGGGGATTTGCAAGAAGAGGTGTATATGTTGCAACCACCTGGTTATGAGGATGTGAGTCACCCCGAGCATGTTTGCAGGTTGAAGAAAGCCTTGTATGGCTTAAAACAAGCACCAAGAGCATGGTCTGACAAGATTTTTGAATATCTTGTCACTATTGGCTTTCATGTAGAATATCATGAAAATCCCACTTTTAGCATTATTAAATGATATTCTATGAAAATACAAGGTGAGAGGCTAAAAATTCTTCTTCTTCTTCACACAAAAAAGAAACTCTTGGGTGCCTCAACCTTCTTTGAATCTCAACTTCTGCTGGCATATGTAGTTTCTTGTTCCTTAACCCTTCCAAGAACATCAAAATCAGCCTAGTTTAGCTTGATTTTTTCTCAATAGGGCACATACTATTCAAGTTCTTAATACTATTGATGTAGTCTCTCACTATTTTATATTCAAGTTGTTTGAATTATAAAGCTGAGTTACTAAGCTACGCTTGCACCAGTTTTAGAACATCTTATTGTGAACACTAGCTCTAAATCCTCCATAGTTTCTCTTTGGGAACATTCTAGCAATTGAAACCATAGCAAGGTGCTATTCTCTAGGATTAAGTTGAAAGCACCTATCTTAGTTTGAGGATCAATCACCCTTTTTATGGTGTACAAATCTATTTGAAAGT
The DNA here is from genome assembly GCF_041138505.1 of Cibotium barometz. Lineage (NCBI taxonomy): Eukaryota > Viridiplantae > Streptophyta > Polypodiopsida > Cyatheales > Cibotiaceae > Cibotium > Cibotium barometz. The sequence continues at coordinate 9,854,162 of NC_141047.1, forward strand.
AGCTAGATGGATGTAGGGATCTCCCATTCCATCAAACTTCAAAATCAGCTTGTTTATGAGAGAGGGTCTTATCCTACAATGACCATACTCTTCTTCCTCCATTAATTCCCTAGTAGGTCTAATTAATGCTAGAATGGAATTGACGTTTCTTCTTGTTTATGGGTTTATGTGAGTTTTGAACTTAGTTTCTATCGGTTTTAAAACCAGCTCAAGGGCCATTGTGCTTAGGTTCCATCCTACTTGATTATAGGATAGTCCCATATATCCATAGGATGACACCCCAAAAGATGCTTCTCTTGGTTGTTCAGGGGGTATAATGCTTGAATGCATCGTCGACTATCCATATATTGGTGCTCCATGAGCAATTGGTATACTTGAGGCCCTATAATCTTGGCTCTTAACTCTCTCGCTTCCTTGTCTCCTAGCTAAGTTGGCACTATTGGTTTAACTAGGGTTACTGACCTTCTTTCCACCAAAGGCTCTTGCATAATAGTCCTCATCCCTGTGTGAGAGCTAAATGTTCCTCCTGTATATTGGGTCTAATGTGGAGGCTCACCTTGACTACGATTTATTTCCCTTGTGGAGTAAAAAGAAAAATCTCTCCTTGTCTTGCTACACTTCCTAGTCTCGAGGTGATTTCCTGAGGAGAGGTCCTTACTTCACTTGGCCTCAAGATCCTATGTTCTATGTCCATATTGGAAGGGAAAACTCCCTTGCCTAGATCTCTCCGTCCTTGTCATTTCCTCGGCCACTCTTGAGATGTATGTGTTACCGTTATCATCCTTCTCACTTCCTCAGCAGGATGTGTGTGTTACCATCCTCGTCTGTATATGTTGTTTGATCACCTGCAAGATAATAACACCTATTGACTAGAGGTGCATTCATAACTTTGTGGTTTCCCTTTGCATCCCTTTGTGTTGGTGATGTTGAAGAGGTTACCATGGGCATCCTAGTACTGGCCCTATGTCGCCATGATTAACTCTAAATCTCATCAGAAATAATTTGTTTATCACATTTAGAGGTTGATGCATGATTGGCTCCATGCGAGCTCTTGAACTCTCAAGGACTCTATGAGGTCCTTATGCCCTTGTTGTCACACCACAAATGGTCGTATATACTCAAGGAGTCTTGAGTAGGGATGTACATATTTCCCTCTAGGTTTACATAAAACTCATTTTTGACACGTGAAGCAATTATAAATTTTGGGTTATCTAAGATCTCTAGCTCACACCCTAGCAGAGCTAAAAGTGACCATCGCTCTCCAAGAGCCCCATATACATTTCATTTATTGATGTTTGAGTACATACTTATTTCTTGACATTCTCATTGACAATGACTCACCTCTCTCTAGTAGGACAAGCTACTTGAGCTCTCTTAGTCCTTCTTGATGATTCACCCATGAATACTTGATGCTCACCCAACTCCATTCTCACTTGTGGAAGCTCTACAAGGTTTATATCCCATAGTACTGATCTAGTCTCTTCTATTTGTGGACTCTTGGTCTACTTCCAAACTAGTGTCTAGAACAATGAGGGAGATCAATTATACTCATGGTATTATACTCATGGTCTGGTACCACATCCTAATGTGGAGTCTTGTATTCAAAGATAGGTTTAGAATAGGATTGGGCAATGATTCAACCTGATCGTAAATATATAAGCACTTGATCCAACACCAAAATTTCTTGTGGAAATTCTTTTTATAATGATTTTATTATTTTTAGGCTTTTTATAAACTTTTTTGGTCTTTTTATAATGTTTTTTTATACTTTTCAAGGATTTTAACAAGAAAATAACAAACACAAAAGAAAAGAAAAACCGTGCAAGATGCATATATATAATGAAATTTTGAATTTTTTTTATTTTTTCTCATTTTTTCCACTCTCTCAAATCCAGTCAGATCAGGATGACAGATGGACATTTGGAAATTATGAATTCTTTTTATTTTTTCTTGTTTTTTCCATATATATAATGAAATTATGAATTTTTTTTATTTTTTCTTGTTTTTTCCACTCTCTCGAATCCAGTCAAATCAGGATGACAGATGGACGATTTGGAAATAAAATGATCTGAACAAGGTGCGATCTAAAAAAGCAATGAGATCTCATTAGGAAATCTAGTGATCCCAATATTTAAATGATCTAAGGATTGGATCGATGGTCTTAATATAGGTGCAATTTGGATGTCAAAGGATCTAGAGATAAGATCGACAACAATCGGGAAAGTTCTACGATTTGACATGGGAATCTCCTAATCTGGAAAAGGTAACGATCTGAAAGGTAGGTGATCCAAACTCTAAGTAATCTACTTTGGGACAATCATGAGATAAGATTGGCGATTCCACGATCTGAGAACAAGATAGGCGATCGAGACTCTTAAGTAGAGATCGATGATCGAGATCGAATGCAGTTGGGTCAGTGATCTAGATTCGAGATTGGTGCATTTATGATTGTAGTAGGGGCACCATTTTTATGTACTTTTCAAGTCTTTACTCAACTTTTTACCCTCTTACAAGTGAATATTTGATTGGTACCTTGATACCCCCAACTTTATGCTTAGGTGTGTGGCTATAAAGATCATTTACCTCATACAATCCCTCATTAATCATTTTTAAGGCTCTAGTCAGTGATCTGGATGCAAAGTCGATGACCTGGTCCTTGTCAACAATCCAAAAATTCCAGAGAACAAAACACACAGCTTTTTCCATATTTTTTTATTTTTAAGGGTTTTTCTTAATGTTTTTTGCATTTTTTGACATGATAGGGTTGCTTTAGTGACACTCTAATATCATGATTTTTAACTCAATTTAACAAAAAAATAACTACAAAGATTAATCTCTTGATTAAGCTAATCTTTGCTAAAAATGTAAAAAATGCTATTGTACGCTTTATCTAAGGATAATGCTCATAGTCATGGATGGTGAAATCAACAAAGTGAAAAGATAGCCTACCTCAATTACACTCATGAGAGCTTTCTCTTGATTCTACCACTCCCATGAGACAAAGAATTGAATAAATTATGCAAGCAGAGAGTTATTTTGAGGCTAACAATGGAGGCATTGCAAAACATGTTAAGGTTGCCCAGAGTGAGCCATGTATGAATTAAACACAATGCCACAGAGGTTAAAAGGATAGCCTTATCTAGCTCCACTAAATTAACAAAGCCTCATTAGATCGATGTTAGGCTACCTTACCTAGACACCCTGTCTAAAGCAATGTGCACATATTTCTCTTTTTACAAGCCAAACCATTTCATAGAAGTAGACACGGGTGTACTCTACGGAGCTTATAAAGTGCAAGATGTAGAGGCCTCCCCTCTTCTATCACCACACAGTGAGGGCAAAGAAATAAAAGGCCCCTCTTCCAGCACCACACAAGACACCACCACTATACATGGCATGCAACAGAGCATAGTGCAACAAGGACCAAGTGAGTTTGAGAGAATGCAAGTAGTGCAACAGACCATGGGATCATTTTCCCCCAATTAAAGAAGCCTATAGAATGAACTGCCTAAGTGCTAGACCCATGCTCTAACTAGACAACCGTACATCTAAGCTGGATGTATCAAGTCGATCTAACACTTTGCGGCTTACCTTTCCCAACTTCATAATTTACAAGCAAAAAGGGCCATAGAAGTACACCAATCTTGTAAGAGCAAATAAGATTTATGTGAGGCTCAAATTCATGAAACCCTGAAATCCAAAGATCCATTGATTACAACCATTAGAGAGATGGAGAGGATGCATTTAGAGGCACAATTAAAGTCTATTGCAAAGCTTCATAGGGTCATGACCCGACTCATGGTGGACAGCCAGGCCATTTTGAACATAAAATACCTTTAAAGCCATTCCGACATTGTAGATAGAGAAACAGAATGCCTTGGGACACTGCAGATAGAGAAAGAGAATGCCTTGCAAACTTTTCATGAGTAACAGGCCAAGGTCAACCACCTTAAGGGGCTAACAAAAAATCTACAAATGCCTTGCATGCAACTCAGATCAGCAAAAAAGATTCTATCATAAGAAGCTTACAAAGAAAGAGTTAGCAAAAGAAAGTGCCCAAGTGCTCGCACAAGCGTGTCCTCAGCCAAGTCGATCGTGGTGGATGTTGAAAAGGATCAATTGAACCTGGAGGTGGCAATCCACTTGCCTAATATGGTGTTACATCAACATAGCCCTGCCCAATACCTCCACTTGTTAGCTCTATAGGCTATGTCACGTATGTTTATATATCATTGATATGCTTTAGAAGTTGCTTCTATTCAGATCTTTGTAGAAAGGTGCTAGCTAATTACATGCACCTAGTAAATATGATGATCTTCAAAGGGGACATATATTTAGAGCAATCAACAAATATATACAATCAAAGAATTCATCCAATGGTGTCAAATTATCATACATCGTGTGCAATTTTAAGGAATCCATGTGTAGAGGCTAATGTAGAGCAAATCATTCTAAATATAGATCAATTTGTAGAGCCTGTTTCCATGGTGGATGTAATTATGGACCATGCGGTGACATGGATTCATGAAGAGGACATAGCAGACTTGAGGGCCACATACAAGGCATTGCAAGCTAGCCCATTGTCTACCACCTATGACCCAATCGGTGTGGTAGTCCTTTATCACCACAATGTGGCACATATTGAAGAGCAAAAGGCACCAATGCACTATTTTTCACTACATTGCAAATGGCCTACCCTACCTTTGATTTTTCACTACCATGCAAATGGCCTAGCTAATTTATTCTTTAAGGTTTTCATCTTTTAAAAAATCAAAGACCTATTCTCAATTCAAATGAAGCTTCTCATGAAGCATTTCTCTAATCTAAAAGTAATTTCTATGCTTGTCTAATTGGAGGCCAAAATAATGGCTTTTAATACTTTTATGCTATTTAATTTATGGTAAAATTAAGAATCAATCCATAATTGGATAATGATCCAATTAGTGGTTATTATAGTCACATGAATAATACTAAACTTTATTCTTTCAAATTTATTGAGAATTATCAGTAATAGCAGAGCGAAGCTATGGTAAAATTTCTGAAAAATAAACACATAAATCATCTTCATTTATATTATGAAAAGAGGACTTCCTACCACATTCTAGGATTAATCATCCTAGATTAATTGAATGATTCTCATTAGAATCATGAAAATTTTAATTTTTATGTTTATGCATAAATAGTAATTAGCAGAGGAGGCATTTGTAGTAATTCATTTTTAATGTTAAAAGAGGAATTCCTATGACATTTAGAAATTCCATCATTGAGATGGGAAAAGAGAAATTCCTAGCATATTGAAATTAATGAGTATTTTAATTAAATTCAAAGATAAAATTTAAAAGAGGAATTCCTATGACATTTGGAATTCCATCATTGAGATGGGAAAAGAGAAATTCCTAGCATATTGGAATTATTGGATAATTCATTTAAATTCAAAGATGAATTTTAGATAAATTTATTTTATCTATGAGAAATATTTAAATGTTAAAATAGGAATTCCTATGACATTTGGAATTCCATCATGGGAAAAGAGAAATTCCTAGCATATTGAAATAATGGATATTTTATTTTAGATGAATTTATTTTATGAGAAATACTTGACGAAAAAAGAGGAATTCCCATAACATTGGAATGCAAATAATCAAATGCAAAAAGAGGAATTCCCATGGTATTTGAGATCCAAGAAATAGAAATGGATGTGGATGTGAATAATGAGATGAGAGGATATGTGAAAGGGTGAGATGGGAAGTACATGGATGTATGGATGTGGATGTGAATAATGAGATGATTGAAAAATGATTATTCTTGAATTTTGGTTGAAAAGCATTGAAGAAGAAGAAGAGAATGAAATAGATCATACTCCACCTACGAGATGAGGACATCTCACGTTTTTTAAGTGAGGTAAGATTCCTCCCTCCAGCTTTTGAGGTGTACAGGTGTAAGAACCTCCCCTTATGATCTTGTAATTATTCCCCTCTTTGAAATAAAAGAAAGATTCTATTTAACCCTGTTTTGACCTAGAGAGAGCTAGAGAGAGATAATCCAAATTTAAGATATTTTTGGATATAAAAATCCTCCTAGTGTCTAAAATGGTTTCCCTTGAAACAAAAATTCAAAAAGAACTTTCCAATGTGCAATTGGAATTAATTGAAAAGAAGTATAAAGGACCTTAGCCTAAGGGTCTAGATTTTCAGAAATTTTTGGATTATGGTCCAATTAAGGTTCCTATAGACCAATAGGATCAATCCAAGTGTGGGGAGGAGATAAATCCAATTTATAAAAGAAAAACCCCCAAAAATGAGTAAATGCTCACATAAGATGAAGAGTTGACTAAGGACAAGGTTTATTAGTTAAAAAACTATGAGTATTACTAAAAAAATGAGATATTTTGGGTATAATGATTCAATTTTGACACCTTGGTAAGAAGAAGGGAGCTCTTCAAGGAGGCGCCTATTTCACTTGTGTGGTGGAGTTTTAAACTCAAAAATATTATGATATTTTTCTCTCTCCTCTCTCCTAGATCAAACCAAATCAAAAGGGAGCCAAACTAGGTCCAAATCTTGTCCAAATTCAGCCAAACTGAACCTGGAAAATTCTAGAAACTAGTTGGACTTGTGGTTAGAGGCCTTCCTCACCTATAAATAGATCCTTAGCCCTTTGTAAAAAAAATATGAGAACTATACCATGCCAGTATTATACTGAAATAATGATATTTTCTATTATCCTAAAATCCTCTACAATTTGAAGAGATTGGAGCTTCTCCCTCTCTTCAATATTCCTTGGAGACTTCATCAACATACCAAACCAATTGATTGGCTGGGGAAATCAAGTAATTTAGGAGGTAAAGTGTGGATTCTTGTCTTCTTTTTCTTAAATCTCCAAATGTTTCTCTTCTCAACCCCTCTCAAGCTTGAGAAGCATTAATTTGAATGGCTTTTGAATACTATTGAAGTTCTTTAATGTATTGTAATGAAGAAATATATAAATTTTCATTTATGCTTAATTTATTAAGCATTTCTCTCTCTCCCCCAAAGAATGGTCATTCCTATGACCTATTCTCAATTCAAATCGAGCTTCTCATGAAGCATTACTCTAATCTAAAAGTAATTTCTATGCTTGTCTAATTGGAGGCCAAAATAATGGCTTTTAATACTTTTATGCTATTTAATTTATGGTAAAATTAAGAATCAATCCATAATTGGATAATGATCCAATTAGTGGTTATTCTAGTCACATGAATAATACTAAACTTTATTCTTTCAAATTTATTGAGAATTATCAGTAATAGCAACGAAGCTATGGTAAAATTTCTAAAAAATAAACACATAAATCATTTTCATTTATATTATCAAAAGAGGACTTCCTACCATAATCTAGGATTAATCATCCTAGATTAATTGAATGATTCTCATTAGAATCATGGAAATTTTAATTTTTATGTTTATGCATAAATAGTAATTAGCAAAGGAGAAATTTCTAGTAATTCATTTTTAATGTTAAAAGAGGAATTTCTATGACATTTGGAAATTCCATCATTGAGATGGAAAAAGAGAAATTCCTAGCATATTGGAATTAATGAGTATTTTAATTAAATTCAAAGATAAAATTTAGATACATTTATTTTATCTATAAGAAATATTTAAATATTAAAAGAGGAATTCCTATGACATTTGGAATTCCATCATTGAGATGGGAAAAGAGAAATTCCTAGCATATTGGAATTATTGGATAATTCATTTAAATTCAAAGATGAATTTTAGATAAATTTATTTTATCTATGAGAAATATTTAAATGTTAAAATAGGAATTCCTATGACATTTGGAATTCCATCATGGGAAAAGAGAAATTCCTAGCATATTGAAATAATGGATATTTTATTTTAGATGAATTTATTTTATGAGAAATACTTGACGAAAAAAGAGAAATTCCTATGACATTGGAATGCAAATAATCAAATGCAAAAAGAGGAATTCCCATGGTATTTGAGATCCAAGAAATTAAATGGGAAGAGGAGGAAATTTTAGTATAATTCAATTTATGATTATTTACCAAAAGTGGAAATATGGGTAGAATTGATTTCTACAAATCCCATGAATTCTTTAATTCAAAAGAGGAATATTGAATATAATTCAATTGAGGAATTGAGAAGGAATATGGAAATAGTCGAGAAAAAGAACCTTTGATTAGGCCAAACAATTGGTAGAAATTTAGAAAAAGTCCCATTATCGGTATCAAACTAGAAAAAGCTATTAAAAAGTAATAGCATGTGAATGGATGTGATAAGATGTGTATGGGATGTGATAGGATGTGAATGGATGTGATAAGATGTGTATGGGATGCGATAAGATGTGAATGAATGTGATAAGATGAAAATAGGATGTGATAAGATGTGATGTAATGAAATGGATGTGGATGTGAATAATGAGATGAGAGGATATGTGAAAGGGTGAGATGGGAAGTACATGGATGTATGGATGTGGATGTGAATAATGAGATGAGAGGATATGTGAAAGGGTGAGATGGGAAGTACATTGATGTGTATGTGGATGTATGGATGTGGATGTGTATGTGGAAGAATGAATGTGGATGTGTATGTGGAAGAATGGATGTGGATGTATGGATGTGGATGTGTATGTGGATGTATGAATGTGGATGTGTATGTGGAAGAATGGATGTGGATGTGTATGTAAAAGAATGGATGTGGATGTGCATGTGAGAGGATGTGACGTCGAATGTGAGTAAATGGATGAGATGTAATGTGATGTGAATCGGGATGTAAATGAATGAGATGTGATGTCATGTGAATTGGGATGTGAATGAATGATATGTGATGTGAATGGATGAGATATGATGTCATGTGAATCAGGATGTGAATGAATGATAGGGGATGTGAATGGATGAGATGTGATGTCATGTGAATTAGGATGTGAATGAATGATATGTGATGTGAATGGATGAGATGTGATGTCATGTGAATCAGGATGTGAATGAATGATAGGGGATGTGAATGGATGAGATGTGATGTCATGTGAATCAGGATGTGAATGAATGATAGGGGATGTGAATGAATGATAGGGGATGTGAATGGATGAGATGTCATGTCATGTGAATCAGGATGTGAATGAATGATATGTGATGTGAATGACTGAGATGTGATGTCATGTGAATCAAGATGTGAATGAATGATAGGAGATGTGAATGGATGAGATGTGATGTCATGTGAATCGGGATGTGAATTAATGAGATGTGATGTGAAATAGATGTGATGAGATGTGATGTAAATTGGGATAGATGTGAATGGATGATATGTGATGTGAATGAATGTGATGTGATGGGATGTGAATCGGGATAGATGTGTATGAATGGATAAGATGTGAATGAATGTGATATGATGAGATGTGAATATGGGTAGATGCGAGTGGATGAGATCTGATGAGGATAAATGAGAAAAGATGCGATGAGATGGAAAATGATGTGATTGGATGAGAATGGGAATACATATGAAATGGATGTGGATTAAGTAATGTGGATTGATGTGTAACAATGTGGAAAGACGAGAGTTCGTTATAGAAACTGTATTTATGATCTATTTTTAAATGACTGTTTTATGTCAAGAATGCTGGGGAAGCATTTTGACTGTCTTGTGATTAAGGTCGTGGAGACCTAACTAATAAAGTTGCAACAACAACTGACGTAGAGTTAACGGAGGACGTCTCGCATAGCAAGGTCGGCCGAGGTCTTGACCAGCCTCAGTTCGATTTAAATGGTGATCTTCCGGTACGGTGGATGAGGGACCAAGGAAGCGGCCTATGAGTGAAGCGCTAGGTCACCTACGAAGGATCCTAGAGGGTGCTGACCATACGGTGCTCGGGCTCTGGGTCGCCCGAAGATACCCACACGTGCGTCAGGGAAGATATTGGAACAAGGAGTAAGAGTTGTTTTCTAAAATCGGGCATGGATCTGGTTGATTGACCTTGTTGGTCCTCAACCGATGAGTCCATGGCTCTTTTATATGGAGCTGTTGGTTGATCTTACTGATCTTCAAAACGGAGATTCCATCTTGATTTTTATAAGTGATTATATTGTTGAGTACTATGAGCTAGGAACTATTGAAAAGGCCCCTGAGGGACAGGTTGTGAGCGTTCTAGTTGCCAATGATGCCATAGGTACACCGATGAAGGAATGATTGGAAATTAGGATTCAACCGGATATTTTGGAGGATTATGATCAGTGACACTATGGTTTCATTAAATAATTATTTTAAAGATAGCTGAATCTGTGAAGAAGGCAATTTTATATTGGGTGTGTAAGTGGTGTGACTAGCATTAAATTTGCATGAATATCCAGCTAGGGGGCCTAGGAACTCTTTTCCCTGGTACCCGGGAGACAAAACCTAACCAAATTCTTAATTGGATCCCATCACTACAGTGGTTGGACGGTTGGCTAACCCATGGGACTGGGTGGGGTTAGGCTGGACTGATGGATTCATAAAATGAGACTCAATTCTGTTATAGTACGATAGATGAAGTAAATCCCAGATAGTAATTGTTCTATGGAAAAAGAATCAACGATTGTGCCTCTTGATGGGAAAAAAAGCGTTGGTTTCTATGATCCAAGTGCAAGTTTCTTCCTTGATCTGACCAAGAGACAGGTTTGGTCGGATCAGTTTGGTCAGTAATGACCCTAACTACGTCGCCCATGCTTTTTGGGCGAGGGAAGTTTTTCCGGGTTCAGTTTTTGAAGAACCGAGGGATTAGTCTCTTGTTTGGATATCCATGGGCAAGGCCCCGCGAGTGAGGGATCCTGCCGTGCGCAAGGAGTGCTACTCCCGCTGCTAGCACCCCCGAATTCGATGCGCGGAGGGGGCAAGAATCTTTCAACCCACCCTTCCTTCAAGCCCATCACCTCCTCCTACCTCCAGTTCATACTACAGAGAAAGTACCCTCCTGGAAACAAATAGGTCATACATGGACTTAGCTTTCACCCAACATGCCTGCCCTCCCCCCTCCCCCAATTGAGAGATTTATTTGGATGTGTCAATGATGATGCTTGGTGTAGGTGCTTGCTATTGTAAGTGCCTATGTATGCAAGGCATGCTTGTGAAGTGCAAAGCCATTGTAAGTAAAGAAGCCTATCATGCATGGTCTCCTCCATGTAAATGCTCCAACTATGTGCTTGTGTGTAGCCTCCTCCATGTAAATGCTATGTGCTTTTTTTAACTCTTCTTTCTTTGACATTTTAGGGTGAAAAAAATGAGGGCCATTAGGGGAAATATGGACTACAAAAAGGGCCTTGTAAGGATTAGCTTAAGTTGCTAATTTTTTGGGTTTAGAATGCTAAACTTGCCTCCATACTAGGGGACAAGCTAATGAATACCCTACTTTGGGTCCCTTTATAGACTAGTAACTCCTAGATCCTCTCCTATTCTTACTCTAGGGTCCACTCACTTTCTCTTAGATCCTCTCCTATTCTTACTCTAGGGTCCCCTCACTTTTTAGAAAAGTTACCACTATATCTAGAGTCCATTCTCATTTTTGAAATTTTTATGTGTGAGATTCCTTGGACAACTTGCCTTTTTTATGTGGTCCTACACTTCTCTCTTCCCCAAATTTGAAAAACGCAGATAAAAGAGACCCTAAAATTAGGTTTTTTTTTAAAATTTTAAATTTTAACATTTTTTAATTAAAAAAGGTTCCCTCAATTATATGTAACCTCCAAAAGTACCTTTTCAAGGTCACTTTCAGTCAATAACTACCTCTTTAAGCCCCATACCTTTTCCATCATATCTCATGTATTTATATGTGGTCCCACACCTCTCTCTTCCCCAAATATAAAAAACGAGGGTATAAGGGACCCTAAAACTAGGGTTTTTTTGAAATTTTCAAATTTAACATTTTTTAATCAAAAAAGGGTCCCTCAATCATATGTTACCCTCAGAAGTACCTTTTAAAGGTCATTTTCAACAATAACTATCTCATTTTCTTTTAATCATTTTCATCTTACTCTAATCCTTCTTTCATTGCTGACCTTTGTCTAAACCATGCCTCCTTTAGAAGATATTACTAACATAAGAAAATGTAAGATAGATCTTCATATTCGTGTAGAAGATGAATATGCATCAATGAAACGTCCTTACGTAAATGCATTCACTTCTTTACTTAGGGCTCAGGGAAAGAAACATGTAGACTTATGGGTTGATGGTGCGCTCTATGCACGTGACCCACTAACCTTAGATAACCCACCATTCACTGATCCGCCGACTAGTTTAGTACGTTACATTGGTGATGGAGAAAATGGGCTTCTTGGATATTGTAAACGTCTAACAGTCTGTGGTGTGGCGTTCATGCAAAATATATACATATTAAATTTGCATCGTCAATCAAATATTAAAGATTTAACAAAACAAGTGCAAAATCTAGAGAATAAGAAAAAAGACTAGGAGATACAAATCAAGGAACAAGAGAAAGAATTAAATAAGCTTTGACTCAAATTAGATCATTTGAAGAAAACCCCAGTTGGTGTAAGGGAACGCCAAATAGAGCTATCAGAAATTGATAGGCTTGCAATAGGTGGTGGTGCAGGAAAAGGCAAATCATGGCAGCAAGGTGATTTAAAAAATTTGAGTATTGAATAATTTTAATAAGAGTTCTACAACTAACACTTTTCTTTAATGTTTATATTTCGAGAACTTTTTGATTGATGCATCGAAGGGGAATTCACCAACACATACCCTGAATCTTTTGAAAGCTTGCATTAGGAAGCAAGACATGTTGGCTATTGTTCTTCACTCCAATTACAAGGGATTTCGTGATGTTTTAATGAAAGATATCATGAAGGACATTGAGGGGATTTTCAGTGCAAATGATATTCAAAGTGCTTGTGATGAAGCAGGTATAAGTTGCAAAGGCTATGAGTCCATCCATGCCATCACAAAGGAGGCTCTTCACAAGCGAGCGATCAAAAGCCACTTACTTCCACCTCCGTACAAAGTTGCATTGGAAAAGAAGACAAACAATACACATGTAAGATCACTTGTCGGTGAGTATTTCCATGTGGAGGGAACAAACTTAATGAAGGAAAATCAAAGGGTGAAATCAAAGTAGATTACGATGCCTTCAACAACATTTTTATGGATTTAAAGAGACTTCAACAAGCAATGATCAAATTTTATAAAGTCTCTCATGAAGCTTAGTATGAATTAAACTTTCTTATTCATGGGGTGAAAAAACAAATAGCACATTTATCTAATCATGTGTTTCTTTATGATTATAGAGTCTATGGGAGTGGTCTCTTTCGTATTGAAGCTAGATGGGTATCAAATTGTCAAAGGGCACAAATTGGAAAGAATGGGACTTACACTCATGAATGAGGCAATGGCACATGCAAAGGACAAGGACAAGGTGCCTTCTTTCAGTGTTCAATCTGAAAAAGACAATTGGTGGTTAGGATCTTTTGAGGTGCCAAAGGAGAACCATGAAATCCTAGATTGGATGCTTCAAAGGTATCCTTGGATTGTTGAGGTCATCAAGAAACAAATAAATGGTGAACAACTTGAAGTTCCAAGTGTGGATACCTTTGTAGTGGAGGAGGAGATTTGAAAACAATCAAATGTATGCTTGGTTGTGACACAAGTGCTACCTCTTTACTTCCTTGCCCTCTATGCATGAAGAAATCAAAGCAAAAGTGCAAGAAGGAAGATGAATTGTGATGGATTAATGGAGTCATGTCAATCCGTGGAAGCCATTTCCAAAGTGGAGGATCTACTCAACTCTCTAGGGATGCATGGAGGCAACGTCAAAATAGTGAAGGATGCAAAGATGTCTGGAGATAATCACATTGTGGCGCAACAAGTATCAATGAGTGGAGCAAAGGCTAGGCTTTTTTGCACAACATGTCGAGGAAAAACTCCAAAGTAAGATGGGAGTTGTGGAAAGAGTTATGCGAGTGTACTATTGATTTGTGACAAGGATGCAAATCTTTGTAAAATAAGCGGGCAAAGGTTTGGGCTTTTTTTTACAAGATAGTGTTGATCATGCTGTTGAGTACTACCAACATTGAACAATGAAGCATATTCAAGACAACAGTCATTGAGTTTACTCAATTGGTCACTTTGAACTATGAATACACATAGTTATGAACATGGGTTCATTCAGGCCATGATCATCACTTTGTTTAGACAACATCTGCTCATACACTAAAGATACGCTACATATGTTTATGAGGAACCCAGCCCAGGGCGCACAAAAGATTTACAACTATCCTCTAAATCTTTAACTGATACAGTCCGAAACCTTACCCTCCTCAACTTGAATTAGCTAATCCTCTAAAATGTCTTCTTAGGTCCGATATGACTCTTAACAACCCTGACCTTTAACCTTATCTCCTCAACTAACCTTCTCTGACCTTTTGCTAACCTAAAACCTAAACTGACCACAACTGACTCTCAGCTGACCACTACCTGACTATAATTTGATTCAGCTAGCTGCTTCTGTGACCTTTGTTAGATTCTTGTCCTCTACACCCTCAAATTTTCCTCAAGAACCAGCAATCTTCAATCCTTAAATCTCTAGCTATAGGACCCTACTGAATATGTCAATTGTCCCCTCTACTGACTCTTATTTGACTCACGTCTTACTAAACTGATTTAGATCTCCTTACCTTTGTGTCCTTTGACACTCAGAGACCTTCAAACACTTCATATCCTACAAAGATTGAACTCTACAGTCTCTTACCTCACTTTAGCTGATCTTTAGCTATCCTCTAAATCTTTGCTGATACAGTCCAAGTAATAGTTTAGTCAACTTTAGTCAACTTTAAAAACTACACAACTGTTCACACACAAGAATGCATATACTCTCACACATAAAATCATTTGATATTATGGTTATAGTTAGTGAGATTATGGATGATATATCACATTGGTTTACAAGCTTTATGTGAAAGCCATTTTGGTTTAGTAGAGTAATACTTGCATCAACAAAAAATTACAGAGTTTCAACTTGCATTTGCTCATTTGAAACACTTGACTCTTGGGTTTTCCACTTGCGCCCCTGTATTTCTTGAGTTCTCAACCATTCAACATGTTTCTCGCTATACCTGATGAATTCTTAAATCGTGCCTTTCTAACCTCACATAATATGACTCTGTGTATTGCTTGTTATCCATTGGACATAGGTTTCTTCTCCTCTAACCTTATTACTATCTTTCTATACCACCATAGAAGTAATTGTTTCATTGGATTCACATCATAGATTCCACCTCCATGAGCAGTTGTCTTTTGGAAAGCACATCGTGCTTGCCAATGAGATCTCTCCATGCCCTCTGTAGACCATATCGCTAAACTTCCTTCATTTGCAAAAAGTAAGGACCATGAGCATGCAATATATGCTACATAATAAATAACGTAATCATAGTTAGTCTCTAAAACCATATAAATTAATTATAATGTCACACTTATTGTAATGCCACACTTACCATGTAATGTGTTATACTACTTAAGTCCAGGCTTCAACAAATGATTTATAGAATATACCAATCACCTCCTTAAACTCCCTGGAATCATCTGGTCCAAATATCATCTTCTACAAAAGCACTGTCAATTTGTTAAGAGCAATCCACACATTTGCTTCTGCTACTCTAGTCTTTCCTCCATCGCTTCGATCAGGAACGGCCATATGTAACTTTTTCCATGCTTCATATTTCTCTGATTGTTGTACTAGTAGATCTCCATTTTTATTTCGTGGTGTAGAGAGGAATTTCCTTGCTTATGAGCTGCCAAAGCAAGGCAGCTCATAAGATGGTACATTGCCACTTGCTCTGAACTTTTTTCATTCTTCTTTATTTCTACCTGGCCTCAATGTAAACCCATCCCAGATAATACTTCTTCCACCCTTTTACACGTTTCTTGGGCATTAGAAGCTGGCTGCATTTTATAAGTAGAACACACATATTCATTGTAAGATTCCTCCCCAGCCCCTCAAGATGTTCAGTATCTTCCCCTGTAATCAAATCCCTCTTCAGATATATAAAAGATCTTGTTTCTACCTATTTTGGCTTAGAGAGAGAAAATGTTTTAGAGAGAGATTATTCAGATTTTAGATATTTTTGGATGGAAAAATATCTCTTCTTATTAAAATAAATTCCTCCTCTTATACAGAAGTTCAAAAAGATTTTCAGACGGTGCATTACAAATCAATTATAATCTGTTCAAAAGGCCTTATCCTAGGGGTCCAGATTTTTTGAAATTTTTAAATTAAGGTTTTGAGGGGCCAATCAGATTTATCCAAATGTGTGGAGGAGATAAATAGAAGAAATAAAGAAAATCTCCCCAAAAATGAGTAAATACTCACATAAGATGAAGAGTGGACTAAGGACCAAAGGAAATACTAAAAAAATGAATTTTTGACACCTCAAGAGTGGGGATTTCCCCTCATGAAGGAGGCGCCTATTTCACATGTGTGGTGGAGTTTTAAATTCCCAAAAATTGAGATATTTCATCTCTCCTCTCTCCTAATTCAATTCTAGTTCCAAAAAGTAAGCTAAACAGACCCAAAAATGGTCAAAAATTGACCAAACTGATCTGGAAAATTCTAGAATCAGTTTGCTTTGGTAGAAGCTCACTTTTTCCTATAAATAGAAGCCTCTCCCTTTGTTGAAGCTTAATAGTGTTTTATGCACTGTTACTCTACTCCTCCCCAGAGCCAAAAACTATGAATTTCTTAATAATTCATTAGTTTTTGACCATTCCCTCTTCTAAAGAATTGGTGGCCACTCTTGTTGCAAACAAGAGTAGATCCCTCAAACCATCAAGCCAACAAAGGAACGCTCCCGGAATTTCATGTAAGTTAGAAATCCTACTTTTTCTTATTCTTTTAATGGTTTTCTAATTTTTTGTTATCTTTAAAATGATAATCTGATGCTATGCCTTGCTGGAAAGGCTTTTCCCCTCTCTCATTCTTAAATTCATCCCTTCTTTATCCTAGTTAAGTAATCAAATTGTTTGAATTAAACTTCTCATATTGTTTCTCTTTTAAAAGTGGAATTTGATTAGCTTAGGATGCTTTAAACCAATTGGGGATGCTTTAAACCAATTGGGGATAATTTTTAAGTAAATTAAGAATAGGAAAAAATAAAAAATGGTCAGCCATACAAAGGAGGTTATGGTAAAATTTTCTTAAATTTTGTGAAATAAGTATTACCTTTTATTATTCAAAAAGAGTAATCCCCATCGTTTGTGTATTCTAAAAGTGTTATTTTCATTCTAGGCATAGAAAAATGCATAGTAGAAATATTTTTATTATAAAAGAGTGATTTTTATTAGATTTAAATTCTATGCATACAAGGATGCATATTTTTTATTATTATAAAAGAGTGATTCTCATTAGATTTAAATTCTATGCATAGAAGGATGCATATTGGTTACTTTTTTTATTATAAAAGAGTGGTTTTCATTAGATTTAAACTCTATGCATAGAAAGATACATATTGATTATTAATTTTTTATAAAAGTGTGATTTTCATTAGATTTAAATTCTATGCATAGAAAGATGCATATTGGATATTTTTTTAATTATAAAAGTGTTACTTTCATCAATATTGATTTTTATGCATAAATAAATACATAAAAGAATATTTTTTTATTATTAAAGTGTTACTTTCATCAATATTAATTTTTATGCATAAATAGATGCATAAAAGAATTTTTTTTATTATAAAAGTGTTACTTTCATTAATATTGATTTTTATGCATAAATAGATGCATAAAAGAACTTTTTTTATTATAAAAGTGTTACTTCATCATTATTGATTTTTATACATAAATAGATGCATAAAAGAATTTTTATTATAAAAGTGTTACTTTCATCAAAATGGATTTTTATGCATAAACAGATGCATAAAAGAATTTTTTTATTATAAAAGTGTTACTTTCATCAATATTGATTTTTATGCATAAATAGATGCATAAAAGAATTTTTTTATTATAAAAGTGTTACTTTCATTAAAATTGATTTTTATGTATAAATAGATGCATAAAAGAATTTATTTTTTTTAAGTGTTACTTTCATCAAAATTGATTTTTTATGCATAAAAGGATTTTATTTTATATAAAAGTGTTATTTCCATAGAAGTTGGATTTTATGCATAAATAGATGCATACAGAATTTTTATATCAAAATAAGAGTTCTCTTTAATCCTATGTTTAAGTCCCATGAATATTGGAAAATGAATAAGTAAATACTCAGTGAAGGAAAATTATACCGTTTCATATTCTCTTGGATGGTAATGAGAAAATTCACAAAAACTATACCGTTTCATATTCTCTTGGAAAATTATACCGTTTCATATTCTCTTGGATGGTAATGAGAAAATTCACAAAAACTATCGAAGTCAAAATTTTAGATAAATGATTAATTTATTCCTCATAGAAACTCGTGAGTAACTAGTTTTGAATTCAGTTTTGAAATTCGTGAGTGACTAGTTTTGAATTCCTCATAGAAATTCGTGAGTGACTAGTTTTGAATTCAGTTAAGCAAAATACTCAATGAATAAAATTCAGTAAAGTAGTAATTCGTGAGTGACTAGTTTTGAATTCAGTTAAGCAAAATACTCAATGAATAAAATTCAGTAAAGTAGTAATTGAAATATTACCCTTCGAGAAAGATAGTTCAAGGAAAACCTTTCCAAACTCAAACCCTGAATCAGATTATGACCAAGACGTAACTCCTTTGTCAGTTTCAAGAAAAGACGATGTGACCAGTTCAGTAATCTACACTCAAATCACCCACCGAATCTGAAACTAAGTTGAGACCTTTGATTTTGATCTGAGGATCAAGAATTCAGAGTTCGAGGAATTCTGCTTGGGAATCCAGACCTGTGATCTAGAAGTCTTGGGATACGGATTTAAGATATACTCATTGTATTCAAAAGAAAATCAAAACTGAAAACTTGCATAGAAACCCTGTTTTCTTAAAGGACTGTCTTTACGCCAAAATGTTGGACGAAGCATTTGGTATATGTGTTTTCAAAGGGAAGTTCGGTTGCAACAGCTGGCGGCGGGGAGTGTCCAAAGGACGGTTCACGCGCGGCAAAAACCTACCCAGGTCTTGACCAGCCTGGGTATGGTGTAAAATGGTGTGCTTTCGGTACAATGGGCGAGGGCCGACGAAGCGGTCCTTGAGTGAAGTGCCAGGACACCTAAGGAGGATCCTAGAGGATTCTAACCAGACGATGCATGGGCTCGCGGTGCTTAGGACACCCATGCGTATGTCGTGGAAGATATATATATGTTTGATGGTGAGAAAATTATTGTAATCTGTATTACTGGATCTCGTTTGCTGACCTGCTGGTCTCAACGGATAGTCCAGAGGGATACTGTTTTGTGAGAAATAAGGATTGAATGAAAAATTTGAGTTATGACATCTATAACCAATAATTGTTTTTCAATGGATTGTTTTAAAAAATAAAGTTTAAAGAGGAGTGTGTGCGTATCTGTATTCTAAAGCAAAAGTTAAGAAAGGCATTCAATTATGGGTGGGTGAGTACTTGTCTGATTCTACCAATTCCAATGCTTGGGCGGTGGCTAACCCATGGGCCGGATGGGGTTAGGCTCGAATCAGTAGAGTTTTAATAATAAAATTGATCAATAGGAATACACTTAGAACTCGAATAGTTAAATAATAACTTGAAGACTTCTCAAATGAATAGATCAGCGGCTGTGCTTGATTCAATTAGGAAAAAAGCGTTGATTGCTTCAAGTTAAGTTTGTAATAGTTTCCCTTCTATCTGGTTTATTCAGATGAAGGTTAGTTCAGTAACTTGAACTCGTTAGAAAAATTCGTTAAGAAATTCAAAATGGTGGAATCGTCCCCGTTTTTCAGGCATGGGAAATTTTCCCGGTTTCGGTTTTAGGAATGACCACCAGCTTAGTCTCGTGCCTGAACATTCGAGGGCGATGCCCCGAGTGAGAAACCCTGCCCCGTGCAAGAGGGAGTTGCTTTCGCTCTGCCCATCCCACAGCAATCGGGGATCCAATGCATGGAGGGGACAGTGGGATCTCACAGTTGGTATCAGAGCGCTGTTGTAAATTTATGTAACAACATCAGAAATTGCTTAAAATTTTAAAGTCAATCTAGGAAATAATGTTTTCGCTTTTGTTAAATTTATGTTGAATGAACTTCAAAAATTGAAAACTCATAATTTGAATTGGAAATTTATAGATGGATACCCTGAATCTATCTGGCATTCCTGAACTCTCCCAGAGTCACGATATGATAGCCTTTGCATTCGAGCACCTCATCAACTCTGCTACAACCCGAGTAAGCAGAGTGAGACTCGCACGTCATTTTGAGAGTCTTTACTTTCCTGATCCTCTTGAGCAACGTCGGTATATGTGGTTCTGTGGAGGACGATGTATTAATGTTAGTACCAGTCAGCGTCAGAGGCTCAGGCAAAATATTTCCTTAGCCATGATTCTGATAAGTCTAGGGCTTGTTTAGCATGTTCAACTCTTTGATCATTCACCCATGAACTTCAGAATTTCATGCCAAGTTTTTAGGCTTCTTAGCCGCTTTATCCCTAGAAGTAGAATTACAGCACCTCTTTCTATAATGAATCGTGTGTACCATGGCATGTCTCCTTTACAGTTTCGCTGCTTTATGCGAATACGATTGAGGTAGTGATTTTGGGAGCCGTGATGCTCTATGTATATATCAAAAACTTTTGATAATAAACGATGTTTTACAAAAAAAAATATAAATTATTTTCATGATTATGAATGGTTAATAAAATTATCAGAGTAAGTCTTGTTTCATGAAGTATGATGAAATAATTATCTGTTTAAAGAATAAATTATAAAAATTTAATAATCATAAATCTATTGTCAAAGTTAAGTTAACGAAAATCTCGTTTTGTCAGTCATGAGGCGCGCGGCCCGTGCAAGGCAACCGGATTCTCTAACCGATGGACAAAGAGTTAGATCCGGATGTTCGAAAAGCTCTGCACAGATCCCAACCTGGTCCCTTCAAGGATGAAGGGGATGTTAGATTTGATAACTAAGCTATGAAGATTGATCAAAACATCCTCAAGGTGGATCAAAGATTGTACAAGACATCATGAATATGAGAGACAAAAAATGGTATATGCAAAAAATTGATATGAGATTAACACAATAAGACTCTAATTGTGATTAGACATGAACCAAACTTACATAATCACTTGATCATGACTTGTACCTTATTTAGAGACTCCTCTACCCTATTTTTAGTTGCATGAGTTGCATGAACAACATGCACCAACCATTTGTAGGCTTTACACACCAACCACTGACCACTAGCCTATCAACCACATTTAAATTGGACTAAGGAGTTGGGATTACATTTATCCAACAATCCCCCCTTAAGACCAACTTCTTACAAAACATGAATCAAGTCTAAGAAACCTCCTTAACACAATGAGTAAGAGTCCCCCCTGAACAACAACATAGGGTAGTGTACTCTCCTCTACAACTCGTCAAGTTGGAACAGCATAAGTCTTGACTCAACCACATACATGACATAATTTAAAAAGCATATTCCTCATCTACATCTTTTATACTGAGACTAGAACAAAGATTTGTTTCTTCTTATTGGTTGACTTCTTCAACCACATGTGCCTTTGCTTGCTTTTTATCTTTTTGGTAGCACTTTGAGGATGGATGATTCGTCTTTCCACAATATTCACAAGGATGTTTGGAGAAACAATCCTTAGTAAGATGATTTGTACGACCACAAATAGTACATTTCTTCTTTGCCGATGTCGTAGTAACAGTATATGCATAAGGATCTATCACATCCTTTATAATCTTCTTGTCTTCTTCATGCAAAGAATTTATGATACTTTCCAAAGAAGGGACTGGCTCCTTCTCTTTAAGCACCGTTACAATTTGTCTAAAGCTTGAAGGTAAGCTTTTAAGCAGGATAGCAATAGCATCTTCTTCAGGAACAAGAGATTTAACATAAACTAACTGTGTCATTAAGCTCTTCAACCTGTTAATCAAAGCTGCTAAATTTTCATTACTCTCCATGGTTAGATCAAAGAGTTGCATCTTCAAACTGATCTTGCAATGCTTTGCCTTTGCACCAAAAGTACGTTCTAATAATTCCCAAGCTTCCATAGCTGACTCAACATCATCAATATAATGAATAAAATCATCTTCTAAAGCAGTAATGATAATACCAAGTGCTTGCTCATCTTTTGCTTGAAGTGCGGCCGTTGTAGCTCTTGTAACTGCAGCAGAAATACCAGCTTCATCTTCAGTAAGTAGCTTGACCATTCTCCACAGATTTTTCTTCATGAGGTAGCCCTTCACCTTGATTTGCCAGGTATGGAACTCGGTTCCATTGAATTTGTCGGGGAACTTTGAACTCATGATGATAAAATATGACCCTTGATGTTGAAAAATTGCTCACATAGATGATTTAGACCCAAATAATAAGAATATCTTCAATAAAGATCAAAATAATCATCACCATGTTGAGGGAGCAGAAAAACTAGAAAATAGGCGTCTGCAAAAACAGCCCGTACAGCAGCATGCGTGGACGAAATTCTTCAAGATTTCGTATGCTAAACTCTCATATGATGGACTAACACCACCTAAAAGGAATTAGGTCAATTCCTCAAGACATGCCCGATTTTGCCTGATTAGCAGGTCGCCTGCTGCAGATTTCATGGCGACTGGAAATTTGCTTTGTACAGCTGCTACAGTGCACCAAATTGCACAAGATTTGAGATGCACAATCTTCACTTGATGGTCTTGCTACAGCTTGAAGGAATTGTCTCAATTCATACGGACGGCGACAAATGGTTCGAATTTGCAGAAAACAATTAGCGCTGATGGCAACGGCGAATTCTCCCTGCTGCGATGAAATTGAGCGAAGAGCTTCGTTGTAGAGGATGCGTGGGATCAAGGCAAGAAGGCTATATCATAATATTAGGGTTTCATCCACTCAGGTGCACACATGGAATCAATCTACAGCAAGGGGTTCAAAACAGAAAAACTGGCTATGGTGGGATTAGGGTTTTTGGCTAATAAACTAATCCTAAATTGATCATGCTCTGATACCAAATGTTAGATTTGATAACTAAGCTATGAAGATTGATCAAAACATCCTCAAGGTGGATCAAAGATTGTACAAGACATCATGAATATGAGAGACAAAAAAATGGTATATGTAGAAAATTGATATGAGATTAACACAATAAGACTCTAATTGTGATTAGACATGAACCAAACTTACATAATCACTTGATCACGACTTGTACCTTATTTAGAGACTCCTCTACCCTATTTTTAGTTGCATGAGTTGCATGAACAACATGCACCAACCATTTGTAGGCTTTACATACCAACCACTGACCACTAGCCTATCAACCACATTTAAATTGGACTAAGGAGTTGGGATTACATTTATCCAACAGGGGAGCAGTTAGGTGAAGTAGTGGAAAAGTGGATTGAGGCAATGGAGGAATACTTTGATGTAACTGGCTACAATGAGAGAAGCAAGATGGCTCTTGCCAGGTTTAAGATTGTGGAAACGGCCAGGGTTGCTTGGAGGAATCACTGCGAGACTAACCGTTTTGACCGGAATACCCAGACCTGGACCGATCTTAAAGCTTACCTTAGAAAGAGGTTTTGTCCTCTGGGCTTCCTTGAAACTAAAATGAATGAGTT
This sequence comes from Cibotium barometz, assembly GCF_041138505.1. Classification (NCBI taxonomy): domain Eukaryota; kingdom Viridiplantae; phylum Streptophyta; class Polypodiopsida; order Cyatheales; family Cibotiaceae; genus Cibotium; species Cibotium barometz. Next base: position 9,877,870 of record NC_141047.1, read on the forward strand.
CTTGGAACTAAAGCAGGATAGCCGGACAATTGAAGAGTACCATCAAGCTTTTGCCCTTCTCCTTAAATATTCGGCCAGATTCATTCGAGGAATGAACGAGCCATTGGACACCTTAGTAAAGAATGCCAAACCTATCTCAATGCCGAAGCAGTAAGAATGGCAAAGGACTTTGCCAAAGCCTTTGTAGTTAAGGTCCCACCGAAGCTTGCACCATCTAATTTTAAAAGATTCCAAACCTCGAGAAGTACTTCAAACTTTCCTCCCCCAAAGAGACAGCAAGGCCCAAATCAGAATCAGGATACCAGGAGATTCAGAAGTGAAGGAAGACCCTTTCCACATAACACTTTCTCAGGAGCCCCGCCTCTTTCAAGGATTCAGAGAGATGAGCTCAGAAGTGAGAACCATTGTTTTGGATGTCAAGGTTTTGGTCACCAGCTGAAAGATTGCCCGCCAACTCTTGCCATGTCAACAAGGAGGGGACATGGAAGTCAAGGACCGAGAGTACAGAGACCAGCCCCTTCCTATCAGTCAAATCAGGGTCCATCAAAATCAAAATCAAGGCAATCCCAGGAGAACTCCAGCTCAGCCCCATCTGCCTCTGTCCAGAGTAGCCTCATAACTCCTTCCCAGAACTGGGGCAACCAAAGAGAAAGAGTTCTGCCTCTCAGACTGCAACAGCCAGAGCAGTCACAATAGCAAAAGTAGTGGAAGAAGAAAGAGGATAGATTTATGCAGCAAAATTGAAAACCAAGGGCAAAATCGCCAATTCTCCGTCATCCATACTCCAACTGAGTATCAAGGTAAGCCTTTTAAGCTTTTGATTGATTCAGGCAATACTCATTCTTTCATTTCCTTGCGTAAGTTAGTCTTAGATCAGAAATCAGGGAAACCTATGTAAGTTGAATTGGCAAGTGGGAAGATTCTTTTCTCACCTTGAGACAAATCGTATTCAGTTCAATCTAGATGGGAATTTAACTGACTGCCAGTTTAGAGTTATACCTTTGGGAGTTTTTGACGGGATCCTTAGAAAATGGATTGGCTCCACAAAAATCAAGCGGACATTCACTGTCATAATGGAACCATTTCCTTCGTGTTACAAGGAGAAATCGGGACAACCGGTGTTTCAATACATGTTTTAGGAAGATCAACACAAGTAGTTTTGTAGGTGCTATCACAGCCACCTTTCCTTTCTTGAAGATTTTGTGTTGACTTCTTTTGCACCCACTGATATGGACAATCAATTGTGGCTTTTGGAATCTTTCTGAAACACTCTTTTACCCCTGTCAAAGCATGGCATTTTGGAAGCCAAATTGCTGTTGCACCCTCATAATAGCCTTGTGCTTTGAGCACATTTTTTGGGACCCATCGAGTAACAATCCGAGGTTTGGGCTTGGAAATGATGTGCTTCTTAAGAGGCTTAGCAACTGGACTAGATGGTACAAGTTTGTACGCATCTTTGGGTAGCCACATTGATAATTCCTTCTTACCTGGCCTTCTTTGAGCAGCAACTAGAGTAGTTGGAACATGCCAGCCATGGCCCTCACTTGAGTACTCATCAATTATCCACATCATTTGTTTTGGAGCTTCAAGAGCAGATTTTGATTGTGCTTTGTGTAAGGTAGAAACACTACTCTTTTTACAAGATAAAGCTCGTGGATTAGCAGAGACTTCCTCTACTTGCAGTGCTGTTGTGGATGCATTCCTATAGTACAAATCATCTAGAAGGTCACGTGGTTGTACCATTCGTATAGGAATAATGTCATATCCATCTGAGTCACAAAATTGAATTGGCTTCGGTAAAGCACATGTCGATAATGTTGTAAGGACATGACTCCATTCTAATGGATCAATTAAATGCTCAGGGAAGGGTTGTGGAATGTATGCCTCGTCTGATACACTTCGATTACCCTTAAGTCTCTCAGTGTTGAAATCCCTACATGAGGCTCCACACATCCACAGATCTTCTCGTCCATCAGACAATGTAACTCTTGAGCCCTCAGATGAAGCAGAATCAAACTCATCTATTGGAGACCTTGTTACATCACGATATGAGTGATTCCTTAGGTTGACCCTTGTGATGACAGAATCATGTCGGAGGTACAAATAATTGTATCCCCAATCTTGAATCATTTTAAATTGTCGCATGAATGGTCTACCCAATATCACTTCATAGTTTGGATGTTTTCCAAAATCCACTACTGCAAAGGTGTGTTCATATTCAACCCCACATGTGGTGACCAATATGTTCTCAAGCAGCCCAAGGGGATGTTCTAAGCTTCCATCTGCTAGCTGCAAGCGCATCTTGGTACTCCTAATAGCTGGTTTGCCCCACTTTTCCCAAATGGACCTTGTCACAATGCCCACTCCTGCGCCACTATCAAGTATTGCAGTTGAAGATACTTTTCGCACTTCTAATGGGAGGGTAGCATTTCCCTGATCGTCTTCACAAAATTTTCCTACTTTGTTGATAGGAACTGGCATTACATGCTTTGTTTCAGGGTGTATAGTACACTCATGGTGACCCTTTTGTAGCAATACCTGCTCTGACAAACATGTGGCAATATCATTCCACAACTCAGGTCGAATTTTTATCAAATCAAGCAAAGGTAAGGTACAAGCCACTGGTGCTGACAAAATAGCCTGCACCATACTCATATCTTTCTCCTTTGTCAACCTTTTATGCATGGAGGGTATCCTCAAGGTTTGAGAACAGTTCTCATATTCTCCCAGATATGATGGTAATGTTTTCATTGTATACTTACTTCTAGGAGAAACAATTGTTTGAACTTCCTCCTGGATGCTTGGGTGTCTAAATTTATTTTCCGTGCCCCTGGTAAAATCCACCTCAGAGAATGGAGGCGAACTAATAGAAGACATGTTCTCATTAACTTTCTCATGAACTGCAGCCCACATCTCATTTGCCATGTCCTCATTAGCATCAATAACTTCATCATTGCATGGGAAGACAAGGCTAGGTGGTGGCAGATTACCCCCTTTCAATTGGGTGTCAATTGGTGCAGACCTTTCGCTATGAGCTTGTGAAATGAGTTCACTTTTCATTTCCCGACTTGACGACACTTTTGGTATGGTTTCTAATGTTGGCTTAAGAGAGGTTGGGCCCCGAGGAATAGGTGGTGGTGGTCCCTCAAGTATTGACTGAGCTTCCCTAATGAGTTGCTGATGTACAGCTAGATTGATCTTCTCCCATCGAGGGTTTGGGTATTCTTGAAGCTTCTTGGGTAGCTCAGATAAAGCTGCAATGCGACTTCTATGAGCATCAATGATGGTCTCTAGAGTCTCATTCACTTTATCCACAAAAACAGAACCCCCAGAACTATCCTCAGTCGTACTAGCCTCATTTTGTTTAGCACTAGGCTCAGGTTGAGGTTGATGTTCCTCACGCACTTCCTGGGATGTAAAAGTTTTATCCCTTATGTTTTGTTTAGAGGTTTCCTGAGAACTAGTGGATGTACTTTTAGTTTGTTTGTTTCGGTTCTTCTTTCGCCGAGTGGTTTTTTTTCTACTGGACTGTAGGGTCTTGTCCACTAGATTTGTCTTTGCATCCCTAGTTCGAGGTGTCTCATCAGTCTGTATTTCTGCATTTCGTGTCTGTGATCTAGTCATGACTCTAAGTGGCACGACGTCCTTATTCTCAGATGAAGGTGGCGATGGAACTGTGCCTACAAGGTTGAGTGAGACCTTTGGTTGAGAGGTGCCTTCCTCATGTGGTTTCAGCAGACAGTCTTTTGGGAAGTGTTCTACACAACACCCTAGACAATATCTTTCAATCGGTGGAAACTGTTGTACTGTTGTATTTGACCGAGATGCTTGCCTTGAGCGATGTGGACAATCACGAGCCCAATGGGGTTCTCCGCACTCATAACAGGGGCCCATTGGTTTGGCCTCTACTTTCCTTGGCTGCCATTGACCTGAGGGGCCTGGAGTCCTAGGTTGGTAGCCGCCTAGCAACATTAAAGAGTTTTGTTCCCCTGGTTGAGCGTCCAGTGCTGGGCTTGGGTATGCGGGACTTTCAAAGATATTTTCCTTGGATGAATATGATACATATTCCTCCTCCACATAGCCTGGGTTTACCAATTCTCTACACATATTTGAATTGTCGTAGTCAACAACCCTCACAGGAGCAGTCCCTGGAGCAGGAGGTTGAGCACCAAGAACAGGTCGTGCTTGTTCTTGTGTCATCGGTGGCTTACGTTCAAAACTAGTATACTGTTGATACATTTGTGGAGCCACTCCACCCCTCGGCTGCTCACGTTCCTGTCTCATTCTCGCGATGCGAGTACATTCCTGTGTGGTGTGGGTAAAGTTCCAAGCACAGGCTTGGCACCACTTCTTTGTGGGTTGGTTTGTGACTAGAGGAGAAAAGGTATTACAGTCCTCTGTTTTATGGTCACCGCCACATGCTCCACAAAGATGAGGACCTGTAGGAAGTACACTCCTCATTCTCTGCTGCTGTTGTTGTGGCTGCATGGGTGGACGATAGGTCTGTCCCAATCTCCTTAGTACTAGGTTAGCTATCTGGTCTGGATTTACTAGCGCGCTAGACCCTGAACTTTGGTCGTCACCCCACTGATCTCGAGGTTTCACCTCTGGGCCAGAGCCATCTTGGAACTTGAAGTTATCGGTGAAATCCATAGCATCATGGCAACACTCATTGAAATTTGTATGTTTCTTCGCATAGAGATGTGTATGCAGTGTCGAATTTTTGAGTCCTTTTAAGAAGAGAGAAATTAATCGACTTTGGGCGGGCTTCTCATCTTCTGGGCAACGATTAATGTACTGCTTCATTCTATTTACACAGTCTCTAACACTCTCATTCTCGCCTTGTTTGAAAGAGTAGATGTGTGCTACCGTGTCATGTTGAATTCCCATCAAGGAAAAAGCAACAATGAATCTCTCTTCCAAAACTCGCAAAGAAGATTTGTCTGAAGCCTCTAATGCCTGAAACCAAGCCAGGGCTTTTCCCTCAAGAGTGAGTCCAAAGCCTTCAATTTGAGTATGCTTATCAGCCACTTGCTCAGCTCGAACTGCTTGCCTAAATGCTGCTACATGGTCGTATGGATCTCCCGACCCTTCATACTTCTTTACCAGTTTCTGAAGAGTTGATGGCCTTACTTGTCTTGAATACTCATCATAGGGCCTACAGCCTCTCATTCTCAGTGGGAATTGTTCCTCTCGTTGGAAAGATGGTCCACATGTTTCCAAAATTGGTGTGGGTACCCTATTACCAGCCTCACCAAACCCTTCCAAAGATCTTGTCACCCGCATTTCAGGAGGTGCATTTATGGGAGGCCGAGTTGGCTCCCCTATCCTCCGATTGTTATAGTGAGAAAGATGTTGGTGTGGTGTGACCTGTGGTCGCACATTTGGTGTAGGACGATATCTTGGTGCTAGAGTTGGGCTACTAGCTGTGGTCCACTTGGATGTTGAAGGTCCCTCTCTAGTGAACTCTCGTAGGGGAGGAGCAACAGTTTCTCCAAGAAAGGCTGTCTCTCCTGGTTTGGCTGTATTTGTTGAGAACACTTCCATAAATAATGGTTGTCCTTTCCACGTGAGTTCCCGAATCTCCTTCCAATCTAAGGTTCGGTATTCATTGGCCCATTTATCAATTATTCTGTTCATGTGTCCTGCAAGCTTCTCAACTACCACCACATGAGCTAGAGGAAGATCCAGCTGTGGCAATCTAGTTGTGGCATAATATCCCTCTAACGAGTCCTTATAGACCTCTTGAAGTGGGTCATCCTGTAAGACCTTTGTCACAGGAATTTGTCGTACAAACTCCCATTGGCTTTCAGCCCCCTGATCCATTTTACTCTTGCCTTTCCTATCCCTTTCCAAATTTAGATCTACAAGAAGTAAATCATCTATGGTGGATGGCTTTGAGGACTGGGCATTGGATGGTCCAGGCATGTCCGGCTCGATGAGCCAGCCATCTCTAGACACCCTTGCTCTAGAAAGTTCTGATAAGTCTAAGAACTCGGTTTTAGAGAGCTCCCCTAATTTGTCTACCTTTTTTGGATGGTAGGTGACATCGTAGCGAACACCATCTCCACCCATATACATGTTACCCTGGTCATTGACTAGAGGTGCTCTATCAAGTTCTGAGAAAATGTCTGCGATCTTAACAAGATACCGTTGTTGTGGATCCCTAAAGATCTCAGCTCCTTGAGCATTTGTGTAGACATATTGGAGTCTCACATTGAGTGTTAACCCCATGGTGTCGGCTTCAAATGGATTAAAGGATCTTGAGGGTGTCCTATTTGGGGCTACGGGATGACTATTTGTCGGTCCTAGATTGTCCATGGACACTGAACTAGTTGTTCTAGAGGAAAGGGTATCGGATTGGGATTCAGAAAGGTTTTCAGCAATATCTGCCAAATTTCCTACCGATTGGGTCCCACTTTCCTGCGTAGGTACTCTAGAAGGTGCCCTAGGCCCTATAGCAGAATCTACAAGACGTCCCGACCGCAAGTTCATAAGGTCAAATTTTTTTTGGTTTTTTATGTGTTTTTGTTTTGTTTTGTTTTTGTTTTTGTTTTTAAATAAAATATATATATATATATATATATATATATATATATATATATTTATTTAACTACCTAATCACTAAATGTAACTAAAAGGAGTATGTGTGGTGTACTATCTATCCTTTTTTTTATTATTTGTATTTTCTTTTTCTCTTTTTTTTAAAAAAATTAATAATGATTTTATGATTTTTATTTTTTTTTGTTTTTTTTAAATTTTACACAAAAATTATGAATCACATTAAAAAAATACTATTTATGTACAAAGGTACAAAAAATTAAAAAATACAAGAAAATACTAATTATGCAAAAAATTTAAATGAAGAATTACAAAATATGCACACAAAAAAAGACTCCTAAAAAAACACTTAATTTATTTTTATTTTTGTTTTATTTTTGTTTTTTTTAAACTAATAAATTACAAATATATATATATATATATATATATATATATATATATATATATATCTACTAATTATGCACGTAATTACAAAAATAAAAAATAAAAAATGCACGCTACTTTACTTATGCAAAAATTTAAACAAGGAACAATGGTTTCAAAAAATAAAAAATTGTTTTTTTTTCTTTTTCTTTTTTTTAAATTTCTTTTTCTTTTCTTTCTTTCTTTTTTTCTTTTTTAATCTCTTTTCTTTTTTTTTCTTTTTCTTCTTTTTTTTTTAATTTCTTTTTCTTTTCTTTCTTTCTTTTTCTTTTCTTTCTTTCTTTTTTTCTTTTTTAATCTCTTTTCTTTTTTTTTCTTTTTCTTCTTTTTTTTTCTTTTTCTTTTCTTTCTTTCTTTTTTTCTTTTTTAATCTCTTTTCTTTTTTTTCTTTTTCTTCTTTTTTTTAAATTTCTTTTTCTCTTCTTTTTTTTAATATTATTTTGTTGTTTTTATTTATTTTTTAAAAAAAATACAAAAATCATGAAAATTAAATAAAAAATAAAAAAAATAAAATAAAAAATCCACTAACCTTATCTCCACCACTCGCCGCTCCCTCCCGGATTCTGCGCCGATTCTTCAGAGGCCCTCCACGCTCGTCTTCAATGCTTCTTCTTCTTTTTCGCCGCCTCACAGCTGGCTACTGCTTCGCCCTTCGACTTCTTCTTTGCTGCGGGTGAGGCAGAGACGGCCAACCCCGTCAATGCCTGGGCCTCCCCGCCTTGCTTCTTTACTGCCGCCGCTCTCCCCTAGCCCCTTCTGCTTAGCTACCTTCGTTTCCACCTTCGCCTAAGCTTCTTCTTCTGGCTGCAGCGCTTCAACTCACACCTACAACTCCACGCAGCCCACACGCAACGACGTCCTCCTCTTCTGCTGCGCCCGATGAAGACACCCCCCACTGCGCCTCTCCAAGCTGCTTCTCCTTTAGTGTATATATATATATATATTTTTTTTTCTTTAACAGCCAGTGGCCACTCACAGTCAGGCTCTCCTTCACGTCTGCCACACAGCCACCTTCGCCTTCTTCCAGCCGCCTCTGCAGGCCGCGCCCGCTGTGCCTTCGCTTCCCTCTTCGACTTCTGCTGTGGCCCGCCACCACCGCCTTCGCACCGGCCAGTTCAAGTTTTTTTTTTAATTTTTTATTTTTCCTTCTGCGCTCGCTTTACCTCCACGCTAACCTTCACCACCTTTTCTGCGCCTTTGCAGCCACCTTCACCTCCACATTCAGCCGGCCGCCCGCACTGCAAGGTATAAGCCGGCCACCCACAGCTACAGCGCTTCTGCGAATAAATATATATTTATATATATATATATTTTGATTTCTTTGCTGCTGTTGCACAGTGTAAATATATATATATATTTTAAAAAGTCGCCTCCAATGTTCTACCTCCCACAAGCCTTCGCTATAAGCCGGCTGCCCAACCGCCTACAAGGTATATACATATGAATATATATATATATATATATATATATCTCTTTATTTTTCTTTGCGGTGCCTCCAACGACACACCTCTTACAGCCCCTACGTCGGAAAACACAAGAAAAACAGAAATCACTTGAACCTACTTAATGGCGGGATTACTCTACCGCAACGGGGTTTTAATTAATTTTGCTTCTAATAAAAAAAAACGAAAACACACAAGGCGCCCTTGAGATCACACACTCAATGCCCTTGCAAACTCTACTCTAATCTACCCTAATCCACGATTTTGCAATCAATGGAGCACTTAGTAAGAAGTAATGGTTAACACCCTTCACTAACTTAGGTGTGCGTTCCCCGGCAGCGGCGCCATTGTTTGGGACATCATAGCATAGCGGAGGCTACACTCCAACCCACACACTTGTCAATCCGTGAATGCAACCCGGTTAGCGCATAGAGGCTATCCCGAATGGGAGAAGAAGAGTTAACCACACACTAATGACCTCTAGTTCTACTCAATCCTTCTCAACACTCAAGCAATCAATCTTACATAATCAAAGCATCAAGATTAGGCTACACTTAAGCACACAAATGCAACTTATGCAAGGAACCTAATATGCAAAGAGCTATCACACAAGCCTCAACTACACATTATTTCAAGCACAAGCTTCATCACAAGCACTCTACAACTCACAAATCAAAACATCATTAAGAAATCTAGATTAGCAAGAGTGTAGACCAAAACCTCATATCATTGAAAATGTAAAGAATAGAAAGTACATGATTGAAACAAGAATGGAGATGGAGAGCCTTGGGAGAGCACTTGAGAAGGAGCTATGGAGCAAGCTCTCTCTATGAGCCTCTCAACCAAATGACCAAAGAGACCTCTAGCTCTCAAATGAGCCACCTTTTATACAAAAATTCTAGAACTCTCAAAAGTTCCCATGTGGGATTATTGTCAAGCCCCCTCCCACATTCATCTACAACTTTTAACTCTTTTCAAGAGCCCTAAGTGTCTTTTTTGTTGCATCCTTGTATTGATCTTCATTTGTCATGCAACAGATACAGGATAGATTCTTTGGCCCTATTGCTACCCTACTTATGCAGGAAAGCAAAACTCCACAGGAAAGGAACCGAGTTCAAGGGTACAGCCTGGATGATGGAATTATGTATTATGATCGCAGGCTATGCATTCCCAATGATGAGGGAACTAAGGGTCAAATTCTGAATGAAGCCCATGAGACAGCCTTATTGCAAGACATCCAGGTTTCATCAAAACCTACATGTATGTGAAGAAAAGCTTCTTAAAAGGATGTGCTTAATCATGTACGTCAATGTCTGACCTGTCAGAAAGTCAAGGCCAAGAGAGTAAAAATGCCTGGGAAGTTACATCCATTAGACATCCCCCAGATGAAGTGGGAATGCATCAGTATGGATTTTATTACTGGATTACCCTCAGTGCAATCAGGTTACAACTCCATCTTCGTGGTAGTTGATAGACTAACCAAAGTTTCCCATCTGATTCCAATAAAAGAAACCTACACTGCAGTGGACGTGGCTAGAGTGTTCCTCAAAGAAATCTCCACATTGCATGGCCTACCTAGAAGAATAGTAAGTGATCGAGATCCCAAATTCACGTCAAGATTCTGGACTGCATTTTTTGAAGTAGTAGGAACTTTCTTGGATCTCAGCATAGCTTACCACCTTGAGACCGATAGTCAAACTGAAAGGGTGAACCAAGTAATCGAAGATATACTTCGGTCATGCTGTGGCAGGGAACCCAAGAAGTGGCTAAGCTATCTGTACCTAGTCGAGTTCACCTACAATGCTTCTTATCATAGAAGTATTGGGATGAACCCTTTCAAAGCTTTGTATGGACAAGATTGCTTAACTCCATTAACTTGGTCCGACCCATTGATTAGGGCCGAGATGTCCAGACAGATGCTTGATGACATGGAGCAGCAGATGCAGTCAATTCGCAAAGATATAAAAGCTGCCCTTAATAGACAGAAGCCGTATGCAGATAAGAAGAGGTCAGATAGAAAATTCAAAGAAGCAAATATGGTCTTCATTCGAGTACGTCCCAAAAGAAGTTCTCTATTTCTTGGGAAGTACAAGAAGTTATCTCCCAGATATTGTGGACCATATCTGATCACAAAGAAAGTAGGTGACTTAGCCTACGAGCTTCTTCTGCCTCCTCATCTCAAAGTACATAATGTATTTCATGTCAGCCTTCTTAAAAAGTATATACCAAGCCCAAATCATGTGCTTGATGATGAAATCTTAATTTCTTCAAAACCCAAGGACAGATGGAACTCCAACCTGAAGAAATCCTTGATGTTCGAGAAAAGGTTCTCAAGAATAGAATTCTGAGAGAATTATTGGTTAAATGGAAGTTCTATCCTTTTGAAGATGCCACCTGGGAGAAAGAAGCCGAACTGTTATGGGATTACCCCCAGTTTGCGAGATGAGAACATCTCGAGTTTTTCAAGTGGGAGAGAATGTAAGATTCCTCCCCAGCCCCTCAAGATGTCCAGTATCTTCCCTTGTAATCAAATCCCTCTTCAGATATATAAAAGATCTTGTTTCTACCTATTTTGGCTTAGAGAGAGAAAATGTTATAGAGAGAGATTATTCAGATTTTAGATATTTTTGGATGGAAAAATATCTCTTCTTATTAAAATAATTTTTCCCAAAACAGAAGTTCAAAAAGATTTTCAAAAGGTGCATTAGAAATCAATTATAATCTGTTCATAAGGCCTTATCCTAGGGGTCCAGATTTTTTGAAAATTTTAAATTAAGGTTTTGAGGGGCCAATCAGATTCATCCAAATGTGTGGAAGTGATAAATAGAAGAAATAAAGAAAATCCCCCCAAAAATGAGTAAATACTCACATAAGATGAAGAGTGGACTAAGGACCAAAGGAAATAGTAAAAAAATGAAATTTTCACACCTCAAGAGTGGGGATTCCCCCTCCGGAAGGAGGCACCTATTTCACATGTGTGGTGTAGTTTTAAATTCCCAAAAATTGAGATATTTCATCTCTCCTCTCTCCTAATTCAAGTCTAGTTCCAAAAAGTAAGCTAAACTGACCCAAAAATGGTCAAAAATTGACCAAACTGATCTGAAAAATTCTAGAATCAGTTTGCTTGGTTAGAAGCTCACTTTTTTCTATAAATAGAAGCCTCCCCCTTTGTTGAAGCTTAATAGTGTTTTATGCACTGTTACTCTACTCCTCCCTAGAGCCAAAAACTATGAATTTCTTAATAATTCATTAGTTTTTGACCATTCCCTCTTCTAAAGAATTGGTGGCCACTCTTGTTGCAAACAAGAGTAGATCCCTCAAACCATCAAGCCAAAGGAAAGCTCCCAGAATTTCATGTAAGTTAGAAATCCTACTTTTTCTTATTCTTTTAATGGTTTTCTAATTTTTTGTTATCTTTAAAATGATAATCTGCTGGAAAGGCTTTCCCCCTCTCTCATTCTTAAATTCATCCCTTCTTTATCCTAGTTAAGTAACCAAATTGTTTGAATTAAACTTCTCATATTGTTTCTCTTTTAAAAGTGGAATTTGATTAGCTTAGGATGCTTTAAACCAATTAGGGATAATTTTTAAGTAAATTAAGAATAGGAAAAATTAAAAAATGGTCAGCCATACAAAGGAGGTTATGGCAAAATTTTCTTAAATTTTGTGAAATAAGTATTACCTTTTACTATTCAAAAAGAGTAATCCCCATCGTTTGTGTATTCTAAAAGTGTTATTTTCATTCTAGGCATAGAAAAATGGATAGTAGAAATATTTTTTTTTATAAAAGAGTGATTTTTCTATGCATAGAAGGATGCATATTGTTACTTTTTTTATTATAAAGGAGTGATTTTCATTAGATTTAAATTCTATGAATAGAAAGATGCATATTGATTTTTTTTTATAAAAGTGTGATTTTCATTAGATTTAAATTCTATGCATAGAAAGATGCATATTGGATATTTTTTTAATTATAAAAGTGTTACTTTCATCAATATTGATTTTATGCATAAATAAATGCATAAAAGAAATTTTTTATTATAAAAGTGTTACTTTCATCAATATTGATTTTTATGCATAAATAGATGCATAAAAGATGTTTTTTTTATCAAAGTATTACTTTCATTAATATTGATTTTTATACATATATAAAGATGCATAAAAGAAATTTTTTTATTATAAAAGTGTTACTTCATCATTATTGACTTTTATACATAAATAGATGCATAAAATAATTTTTATTATAAAAGTGTTACTTTCATCAAAATGGATTTTTATGCATAAATAGATGCATAAAAGAAATTTTTTATTATAAAAGTGTTACTTTCATCAATATTGATTTTTATGCATAAATAGATGCATAAAAGAAATTTTTTTATTATAAAAGTGTTACTTTCACCAAAATTGATTTTTAAGCATAAATAGATGCATAAAATAGATTTTTTAATTATAAAAGTGTTCCTTTCATCAAAATTGATTTTTTATGCATAAATAGATGCATAAAAGGATTTTCTTTTATATAAAAGTGTTAAATCCATAGAAGTTGGATTTCATGCATAGATGCATACAGAATTTTTATATCAAAATAAGAGTTCTCTTTAATCCTATATTTAAATCCCCTGAATATTGAAAAATGAATAAGTAAATACTCAGTGAAGAAAAATTATACCGTTTCATATTCTCTAGGATGGTAATGAAAAAATTCAGAAAAACTATCGAAGTCATAATTTTAGATAAATGATTAATTTATTCCTTATAGGAATTCGTGAGTGACTAGTTTTGAATTCAGTTAAGCAAAATACTCAATGAATGAAATTCAGTAAAGTAGTAATTGAAATATTACCCTTCGAGAAAGATAGTTCAGGGAGAACCTTTCCAGACTCAAACCCTGAATCAGACTATGACCAAGACGTAACTCCTTCGTTAGTTTCAAGAAAAGACAATGTGACCAGTTCAATAATCTACACTCAAATCACCCACTGAATCTGAAACTAAGTTGAGACCTTTGATTTTGATATGAGGATCAAGAATTCAGAGTTCGAGGAATTCTACTTGAAAATCCAGACCTGTGATCTAGAAGTCTTGGGATACGGAATTAAGATATACTCATTGTATTCAAAAGAGACTCAAAACTGAAAACTTGCATAGAAACCCTGTTTTCTTAAAGGACTGTCTTACGCCAAAATGCTGGACGGAGCATTTGGTATATGTGTTTTCTAAGGGAAGTTCGGTTGCAACAGCTGGCAGCGGGGAGTGTTCAAAGGACGGTTCACGTGCGGCAAAAACCTGCCCAGGTCTTGACCAGCTTGGGTATGGTGTAAAATGGTGTGCTTTCGCTACGATGGGCGAGGGCCGACAAAGCGGTCCCTGAGTGAAGTGTCAGGACACCTAAGGAGGATCCTGGAGGGTTCTGACCAGGCAATGCATGGGCTCGCGGTGCTTAGGACACCCATGCGTATGTCGTGGAAGATATATATATGTTTGATGGTGAGAAAATTATTGTAATCTGTTACTGGATCTTGTTGCTGACCTGCTGGTCTCAACGGAGAGTCCAGAGGGATACTGTTTTGTGAGAAACAAGGATTGAATAGAAATTTTGAGTTATGACATTTGTAACCAATAATTGTTTTTCAATGGATTGTTTTAAAAGTTAAAGTTTAAAGAGGAGTATGTGCGTATCTGTATTCTAAAGCAAAAGTTAAGAAAGGCATTCAATTATGGGTGGGCGGTGGCTAACCCATGGGCCGGATGGGGTTAGGCTGGAATCAGTAGAGGTTTAATAATAAAATTGATCAATAGGAATACGCTTAGAACTCGAATAGTTAAATAATAACCTGAAGACTTCTCAAATGAATAGATCAACGGCTGTGCCTAATTCAATTGGAAAAAAGCGTTGATTCCTTCAAGTTAAGTCTGTAATAGTTTCCCTTCTATCTGGTTTATTCAGATGAAGGTTAGTTCAGTAACTTGAACTCGTTAGAAAAATTCGTTAAGAAATTCAAAATGGTGGAAACATCCTCGTTTTTCAGGCATGGGAAATTTTGCCAGTTTCGGTTTTTGGAATGACCACCAGCTTCGTCTCGTGCCTGGACATTGAGGGCGAGGCCCCGAGTGGGAAACCTTGCCCCGTGCAAGAGGAAGTTGCTTTCGCTTTGCTAGCAATCGGGGATCCGCCCGATGCGCGGAGGGGGCAGTGGGATCTCACATTCATAAACCAATTTGTCTATGATCCTCACTAGTGCATGCAAAGTGCAAAAGTGTATTCTTGTCAAGGGGATGCCAAGAATAGGATCCCACTTAGGATTTACTCGTACCATTTGGCCCCCACGGCAAACAAATTGATCACGTGTAGGACACCCTTCTCTGCCTGTTTCTTCCTATTGTTTCTTCTCATTCTTACCTTTCTTTCTAGACCGCATACAATATATGCAAGGAAACTTTGCATTTGCTGCATTTGACACACCAAGCATGCACTTCAAAGTTTTGAGATCTCCAGCAAGGTGTCTTTCCACTTGATACTCACCATAACCTTCCACGTGCAAACTTTTGACGTTGCACTGTATTAGGTATCTCTGTCAAGTTAAAGAAAATCTTCAAAATCTCATGATCTTCCTTTGGTACTTCAAATGCAACAAGCCACCAAATTTCATTCTCAGACTATATACTAAAGTAATCAGGAGGATGACCAAGCAAGATGTTAGGATCCAGTGCTCTATTCATGAGAGTTAGACTAACACGTTCTAACTTCTGACCTTTGATAGCCTCACTTTTATCAAGCTTCAAAACAAATTTTAGCTTGCCTTCACATTCTGCAACAGATATACTGTAGAATTTTACCATTAGAGATTGTAACTTGCATACATATAATACAAAATTGTTATTTGTGTGCAAGACAAACTGCACTTCCTTTGACCCATACTTGCATACATGTCTGTGACATAAGTGCATTGGCTCACCAATTAATTGTTCCACCTTACTGTTTAATGATTGGTGTGCTACTTGTATCTAAATGTTTAAACCTTACTGTTTAATGATTGGCGTGCTGCTTGTATCTAAATGTTTAAACCTTACTGTTTAATGATTGGCGTGCTGCTTGTATCTAAATATTTAAACCTTTTCTTTTGCAACACTTATTTAAACCTTGTATCTAAATGCTTGTATATCATGCCATAAGACTAAGAACTTATTCCTACCTTATCTTATATTCCCTGCATATCATTTGATGTGAATGAATCACTTACCTCTTCTAAGAATTGTATGATGACTTCACTAAACTGACTTAAACTTTGGGCATTGAAATGCGGACTTCACCATATCTTTAGTGAGTATCTTTTCAATTCCTTGATTCACTTCATTTTCTAGATTGCTAAACATCTTTTGCATGTTATCACGTTGTGCATAGATCCTTCGCTTGTATTGTCCACCTATGTTTGCTAGCATGTGCATAGGTTTATATGACCTTTGGTGTTCACGTACCTCCCATGTCGTTGTGGGCCCAGAAGTGACAGTCTTCTCTAGCATTGTCTTCATCTTCTTATTCCTAACTTGTAAATCATTAACCTAGTTAATCAAACTGGCAGTTCATTACAATGTCATGCATAGCATCTTGCAAAACATTTTTCATTACCATGTCATGCATAGCATCTTGCAAAACATTGTTCTCTTCTTGTTTTGCCAACAATGATATATTAAGTTTCATGATCTGTTGTGTAGAAACATGGGCTTAGGTTGTAAGTCTCCAAGTATAACCCTGTAACCCTGAATTACCCTCACAAACATACTTGACAAATGATGTTAGTCATGAGAATTGGGGACATTGTTGTGTAATAGAATCAGGTGCATATATAGACCCATCAACCCAAAGATCTATACGTTTTTTCCCTGCACCGATGGATTCATCATTAAAACCTCAATTCTCTTGTACAATGGGGCATACTCTTCATCTAGCTGGAAGTGTATACTTCTCTTCTTAGGGCTTCTTGCTTCCTAAAACATCAAAAAACTAGAAACACTTAGATACATCACTATCTCCATAGAGTACAATCAATGCCTACAAGAAAACTTACACAAAATTTCATGATTATTAACACATATGTGTAACTTAACACCAACTTTAACACATATTATTAATATTAACCAATAATAATGCACATATTATTATTATTAACCAACAGTAAACATATCTTACTATTAACTTTATTATTTACGAATAGTAATGCACATAACCAATAGGAAAACATAACTTATAGAACTCAATTGAACATAACCAACATCAAAACACTACTAGCCTCCATTTTTGTTCTCTGTTGCTTCTCTGTGTTGGCTCTTTGTTGCTTCTTTCCTTGATAGCAAGATTAATGAAGAGGGAAATGGTTTGTTGGCTCCAAGAAAATGGTACCAAAAAATCAAATCACTCTTCATTCTCTAGCTTTGTAGAGTGAACAAGTGCAATAGAATAGGAGGGAAATACAAGTTGTTTGGAGATGGAGGGAAATACAAACTGTTTGGAGATGCAAATTTGAAAGTAGAAGAAGAAATGAGATATGGAAAGAAGAAATGACCTAAAGAGAAGAAGAAGCTCTATTACAAAAAAAAGGAAAATTCATAATGCACTATTCTCTAAAATAATAAATCTAAACACATTCTTAAAATCTTTAAAAAATGTCTATTCTCTTCAAATCTCTATAAAAAAACATAAAAATGCACCAGAATGTAGATAAAGCACAGATCTACGTACTTGTAAAAAGAAATTATGAAATACACAGTACAAATCAAGATATTCCATTTTTAAGATAAAATCCTTCTAGAATCACGAAATGATTGTTTCTTCATCATAAATGAATCTGGGCCCTTCTGATTGTCAAACTAGACTCAAAATAGATTTCTCTCAACCCAAAAAGACTGACTCTATTCTTTCACACCCTCGGGTTCTGACACTCACCTGACCTTGTCAAAAACTGATGACTCTCAACTGATGCTATCAAACCTGACTCAACATACTTCATATCTTCACTCACAAGTGTTTTTACAGTCTTACTAAGATTATTACGATCTTACTGAGTTCTGAGAGTCTGTTTCAAATAGAAACATCTTATTGAAACCTACAGGGTTTAGCTCTAGGGGTGCTACTCCTTAGAAATTGTATGCAGGTTTGCTAGTTACATAGCAATGAATACTTTTCTATCTTCAGCTCACTTGGTCTACTCTTACTGAGAGGAAGTACACTCCCCTTTCACCTATTGGATTTGGTTTTGTTCAAGCAATGAATACTTTTCTATCTTCAGCTCACTTGGTCTACTCTTACTGAGAGGAAGTACACTCCCCTTTCACCTATTAGATTTGGTTCTGTTCAAGCCCTCCTTCTATGTATGTAGTTGGATTTCAAGATTGATGGTGGAGACATAGGCTGTGGCGGCTTATAAAAAATTCATAAGATTTGCAAGATATTAATGAACTTGCTAAATGGAGGGAGTTAAGTGCTACTTGAACTTACATAATTTAGCTTGGTTAGGCTTCTTTGTTTTTAACTTGCGCAGATAGGGTGACATCTATAACATGTGGATAGGTCCACTGACACCTATGATACACATTCAGGCTAACAAATTGTTTTGTTTATTTGTGTGGATACAGGTAACAGGACCTACCTTCTCTTCTCTTGAGGTTAATTTCAAACAAGCTGCTATTTTAATTTTATTTCCACTAGATGCAACTTGTCATCATCGACCCTAAAATGTACATGACTCATAGTCGAGCTTGTTTCATGTATAACATTTCTTTAAATCAAGATGGTATGGCTTCATGAATAGTTTTTTCTATTCATCTATGGATATTGTATATGTTTTAAACTAGCAACACACACGGGCGTGCGCACATGCGTAAGCACACGCACACGTACATGCACACGTACATGCACACGCATGCGCACGTGCACACACCCACACACACAAAGTGCACAAGGGGGGCAGGGGATGTTGGAGACTCAATGCAAGGGCGATGGTGTGAGAGTATCTGCTGTACTAATCAAGGCATCTAGGCAGAAAAGTGATATTGGGTGGTAGACATAATAAGAAAAGGGATGAAAGAAAGAAGGCTGCTACATGAAGTATATAAGTAATTTGTGACCATAGACTTGTTCCTTGTTGCTAGAATCCAAGATCTATGAGATTGATGGCTGCAGATCAATATGAGCGTGCCATCGAGAGATAACAGAGAGAGAGAGAGAGAGAGAGAGAGAGAGAGCTTGTTTGTCTCGCGACGGTTCATAGGAGGGCCTACATGCTGTGTGGAGAGGCATGCACAGGAGGGGAGAGAGACGAACACGCGTCCAAAACAGCCGTCAAAATCTACTATAAATGGAAGAAATAAAATCCATAACTTATAGTATTGCAATCTACAAGGCCTAAAAACCTGAAATCAAAAATACCTTACAAACAAAAACGAGCAAATTAATAAATTTAGAAAAAAACGTTTTGGGGCCTTATTATGAGAAAGTTGGTGGAATTTTAATATTATACTTGGTGGGAGAATTTCTGTGTCCCCTTTATAAGCGAAAATTAGTCTCATAAATTCCTTGTATGTATTTCGAGAGTCTATAACCCTCATAGCGCGCGCGACCTAATTTTTCTGAGACAGAGGGTTCTGCTACAAAAGAGTTGCCAGCATGCCACGGTAGGTAGTCTGTCTTTCTGCTTATGTGTTGTACGCGTTTTTTGCGCAAACATAAAGACGTCTTTGTTTTGAGGATCACATCGTAATGGGACTTGAACCTGATTAGATATCGGATGCAGAGAAGATAAGGGTTCTGTCGATGCAGTAATTGTGTGTGACACACACACACACACACACACACACACATATATCATCTAATCTAAATGTGGCTTACCAAAAGAAAAACCATCCTACTAATCAACTAGTAGATCCACGATACCAAGCATAAAAAACTATCATCCCGGTGTGTATTGGTGTTTATTTTAGTTTGGACTCATGAAAATTCTCAATGAGCGCTCTTCCCTCACGATACACTACCCACTTGCCTTCTTTCCGAGCTGCTCTGACATTGGCTGATTCTGCATTCTTTTGCTTGAGTTGCATTGAGGCTAACGAGAGAGAGAGAGAGAGAGAGAGAGAGAGAGAGAGAGAGAGAGGATTAAGTGTTTGTGTGGTTTGCACAAATGTATGTTTTATGCAAAATTTGCTTCATTGCATGCTGTTTGCAATGTCTGCATACACATTTCTCAAGCATATTACGATGCCATGCAGCAATGAGATATTGATCAAATGTATGATGACATGCCAGCAAGGACACATTGCAGTGTGTCTCCCCAATGCATGCGATGTATTAGTCACGTGTAAGAGACAGCTGTGTATTTGCCTACATGTGAAAGTATAGCACGTGATCCTTTGTCCATTATGTCGTGATATGCCCTGATTGATGCATACACACATCGTTCTTGCAGCCCATTCAAAAGGGCAAAGAATTATTTGTCCAAAATTTTTTCCCCAAACACCTCTGATGACTAGGGTTCTTAGTGTATGTATGCTTACTTCTTCGAGTAGTTTCGCCTTTGGGCAGTATTTTCTGCCCCCCCCCCCCCCAAAAAAAAAAAACACACAGCAAAGGAGGGTGATTCAGTTGTGTGTGGTGCAGCCGACAAGCGGCCTCGACGGTCTTGCCTCTTTCATGGCTTCCTTCCCTACTGTTTGGGTGTTTCTGGTGAGTTTTTGGGCCTGTTTTTTGCTGATGTCCAGCCTCTAACTTTCTCAGATTTGAGAGGGGGATGATTGGTCCTCGTGCTTTGCTCTGTTGGAAAGTGCTGGAGAGAAGTCTTGGAGTGCTAAGATTTGCGGTTTTTGTTGTTGCTGTGGATATGGCTCCCCCCTTACGAACAAGGAGGACAAGCTTTATGGGACAAATTATGTTTATTGGAATCTGAATATGCGGGTTTGGTTCATTCATAAGGGTTTGTGGAATATTGTTCGGGGCAGTGATTGAGAAGAAGTCCGAGCGTCCTCAAAACTCGAGGCGTTGGACCTAGGTTGTTCAGGAGGATGAATTTCTTGCTGAAGATGGGGAGGATCGTGATTCTAAGGCAGACTTAGCGCTTGTGTGGTGATACACATGTACATGCTAATCTCATGAGACTAATCCTAGAGTGCAACCAGATAAAGAAGGATTAAGAACCAGATAGAACCAAGATTTTGGAGCATGGATGTACAAGTTATGGCAAGTGATGGATTGGAGTGGACATGATGACCTGTCGGTTGCGTGGAATGCAAGAAGAGGTTGTGTCGGCTGCATTAAAGCAGGTCGGGTACTTCAGTAGTGATATTGGTGTCTAGGCGGCTGGTCAACCAGTAGTCGGCCAGATCTCTAGCTTTTCCCAAGGCCTATAAAAGGCACTTTTGCTCATCGTTTTATTCATTCACTCCATCTTGGGTGTGGGTCTAGACATAGGACTAGTGTTAGGGTATTCTACCTTTTCTAGAAGGCAGCCCATGGTTGCAAGGATTCTTGTACCTTTTTGTACTATATGATATACTGAATTCCCAGCTCTCTCTCTCTCTCTATCCACTCTCTTTTCTGTTTGCGTTTTTGCATCAGCATGTTCTAGATGGTGTTTAGGGCTGAAAGAAGACTCTCAGAGCTTCCGCATGTAACATTGGTATCAGAGCATCAGGCTCAGCAAGGCTAAACATTGATTCAGTCCCGTATGAAGGTGTACAGGTCCAAGGTAAGGAACACAAGACATGGAAGAACTCCTAGATGGTTGGTTGGGGGTGTTCCACAAGACCCAAGGGGACTGGCAGTCCTGTGAGTTGGATGCCACTTGGGGCATACCAGGAAAGGCTTTTAGGCAACGGTTCCAAGGGAGGATGGTCCTCCAAAGGGTGGAGTGAGAGTGCTAGACTCATTTCTCAGGAAAGAAGACCAAGACAGTGTTCAGAGACAAGGCAGGAACGGAATGGGGACTCCATGGAATAGATACATAGATCTTCTTCAGAGTTAGAGTGGATTTGGAGACCGGGCTAGGTATTCAGTGAAAAGGTTGCCAGAGTAGGAAGGATGACAAGGGGATTCTGGGAATAGAATGGGATGATGACAGTCATCCAAGAAACAGATTGGAATCCCGACATAAAGTTTAGCAAAGGGGGATGTCATGTGCATATACATGTACATGCTAATCTCAGGACTAATCCTAGAGTGCAACCAGATAAAGAAGGATTAAGAACCGGATAGAACCAAGATTTTGGAGCATGGATGTGCAAGTTATGGCAAGTGATGGACTGGACCACACAGGGAATGGGACTTCTTACTCAGAGGAGAGCCCCGTTCAAGATCTTACTTTGGGAGACCATCAACCCTTCTACATCAACTCACCTTCACTACCTTTGCCTTCATGATCGCCCTCTTTGACTTCATTAGACTTTGTTTCCAAAGGGAGATACATTCCTTCTGCTAGTGTGTCAATGTGGGACCTTGGCATCCTTCATCTTCTCTCATGGTCCCCTTTTTGGCTTGAGAGGGGTGTTTGAAAATGGCATTTTGTTCAGGCCTAAAAAGGGGATATATCTAGATTATTCTAGATTTATTAGATTTTATCCATCTTTTTTGTGTCGTGCTGCTGGCCGACTGCCCTTTCACTGGCCGGCCAGCAATCCCATTGATTATACAGAGCATTGCCTCTTCATTCAGTCTTTTGTACCACTTCATAGATCATATCAGGTACCACGTGAACTGCTGCTGCTATCAGCACTTGCACATCATCTACTTCCAGCTCCAGCGCATCAGCGTTTCACATCATCTCATAGGACAACCCTCTTTGCTACACAGAGCATACCTACGTTATACATCTGCTTATGGGACAGCAGCCCTCTCTGCTACACTTCAGCACATCAGCGTTTTATCTTTAGTTTACACTTTGGGACAACAGCCCGCTCTTTGCTACACAGTGCACCTTAGCGTTTTATCTTCAATACATATCTTGTGACAACAGCCCACTCTCTGCTATAGTTCTTCATCATTTTTCTTCTATAGTTTACCTTGGGACAGCAGCCCACTCTCTACTCACCACTACACCACTCGGGACGGCAGCCCTCTCTGCTCCTCCATCCCTCAGGTATTGCAGCACCCTTGTCACCAGAGCTTGCACCACTACACCACTCGGGACGGTAGGCCTCTCTGCTCCTCACCACCCCTCAGGTATTGCAGCACACTTAGTCACCAGAGCTTGCACCACTCGGGACGGCAACCCTCTCTGCTCCTCACCACCCCTCAGGTATTGGAGCACCTTTTTCACCAGAGCTTGCACCACTCGGGACGACAACCCTCTCTGCTCTTCATCACCATTCAAGTACTGTAGCATCCTTTTCACCAGAGTTTGCATCGTCATCGACATCATCATCACTTCACCTTTCGTTGCTCACTACCACCTTGGAGTGCCGCTGCATCCAATGGCCTGAGCCTTCGACCCTGATCTGTTTACCTAATGCTAGGGGACCAACCGCATATATCCTGGGACGCCTTGAGCATGGGACCAACCAAGTCTCTCGGAGATTGGATTGCACATAGGCAGTTACCTCAGGAGGAGCAGGAGAGGCCTGACAGGGATCCAGGGTAGAGACAGTCTCAGCATTGACATTGACTCAGCTATTCCTTAGGAGTTGCTGACTCCTATTCTAGACCCGACTCCCCTGATATGGCTAGGCGTGTTTACCAGACACGATATCCTCGTGGCGGTCCATGGAGCAGATGAGGACAGTGGTTTGCTCACTTTTTCTATTGGATCCCATGGCAAACTAGAGAGATTAGAGCACCCCTTGGAGGATTTCAGAGGCTGCACCTTGTAGAGGGTGAGGGTGATTGGTTTTCGGGCACGGGAATGGAACATAGATCCAGCACCGGCAAAGGTGGCCAGGGAGAGACTACGACGGCTATGGATTTGGGAGAGCCGACCTCTCACGCGGCTGTAGTGGGACCTTGGAGAGTGGACTTAGCATGATCCCGTAGATCAGGAGGAGACTATGGATGCCCCCTTCTTTGCATATATAGCGTGGTTGGGCCGCAAGATCCAGATGCCTGAGATAGATGGCACATTGGCAGCATCAACACATTGGCAATCTCAGGGCCTATCACAACGCTTTTTGGAAGAGGCTTTGGGACAGCTTTCGGCCGAGGAAGATCAATCTCTTTCACACAGGAGTTTGGCGGTGGTTTGCAGTCGGAGGTCGGATCAGCTTACCCGAGGTGTGGCCACCCCCAGGAGTCTTAGCGACATTGCCTTTGGGATTGCCTGAAGGCTCAACATATTTGGCAACGGATTCTCTGCATCTTCGCTATGGACAGGGCATCGACCCGGATCATCACTTGGGGTACTGTCGCTTGGGCCACCGAGGCTAGAGTGGTCAGGACTTATGAGGAGGATGGGGGAGGACTAGCCCTTCAAGTCTCCCACCATCGTATTGCAGCAGTACTAGTCATAGTGACAAGTGATTGGCGACCAGGCTCATGCCAGAGATGGGAGATTTGCAGTAGCATAGCAGCCTGGCACATCTGGTGTGCTAGATGCAGCGAGGCCATCGAGGGTACTCACACTCCGCCGGCTGAGACCATCAAGAGCATATGGCTCGATATCATTCACACCCTCTATGGTCAGTGGGGGAAGCTGCAGGGAGGTTCTGACTGCATGCGGAAGCAGCAGGAAGCCTTCTTGAGACTTTGGAGGCCTGGCCCTTTCCTCACAGATAGAGGCGGTGACCCCATTTGGCATTATAGACCACCTGTATGGTTGTCTCCCCCCCCCCCCCCCCCCCCTTATGAGATAGCCTTCTCCTCACAGAGCGGCCAGGCGAAGGAGAAGCATCTCTTCCCCCTTTGATCATTTGTTTCCCGCCCTTATATGAGGCGAGTTTGTATCTAGCCCGTTGTGGTTGTACTTAACCCTTTGCAGTTGTTTCTTCTTTAACTAATTGAAGGATCTTTTTCTCAGAAAAAAAAGTATGGTTAGGGCTGTGGATCGATACAGCAAGGCTTTCGCGCATGCAACATTGGTATTAGAGCAATCAGGCTCAACCCACTAAGCTATGTCCCAAGGAAAGTGCACAGTTCCAGCAGGAAGGATGCAGCAGGGTAGCAAATGGAGTGGTCTGCAACAGGTGAAGCTAGAGGGATGCAGTCCCTGAGGGTAGGTATGCAGACCCAACCCCTCAGTAAGCTCTCAGATTAGTTCCAAAGGCTTAGCAACAAGCATGATCAGTTCCGGCAAGTGACCCACCGTTGTGTCAAGGTTAAGGGAAAACAGGCATGTGGACAGTAGCGAACAGATACTCAGTTCTTCATCAAAGACTTGGAAGTGGAGATCAGAAGTGAAGGTGTTCAGACCAAAAATATCAGTCAGTCAGTAGAAGTCAAAGCCAGTAAGCAATAGTAGTTCAACGTCAAGTCTAGGGAGGAAGGATGACAGAGTGTCCACCCCGTCATTAAGTTTAGGAGAAGGGAATGTCATGTGCACGCCCGCTAGCCGACATACCGCGCCCAATAATCTCCCAGAGCAGAGAACTGTGAACACATCACGTCCCAAAAACCTCGAACAATGAACTTGGAACACATCCTGTCCATAGTCTTTGCTACACCAAGCAATGAATTTGAAACACATTCAATCCATAGCTACCAAAGCTTACCTTGTCCTGCTAGATTTTTCATGCTTGGAACTCCGACTCACGGTTTCCATGCACCAAAAATTGGAGTTGCTAACAGCCCCCTCTCCCACCCACAAGCCTCCTCTGGCTTGCATTGGAAGTAGAAGAATTGGAGTCACTTTCTTGTTCTTTGTCCTTGCCCTTCTTCTTTGATGAAGACTTGTCCTTGACCTTCGCTTTGTCCTTCTTCTTGGACAAACAATCCTTTACCAAGTGACCTTTCTTCCCACAAGAGTAGCACCGGCTCCGACATTTCTTTTGCACTGTAGCAAGTGCCTGATTGTGACCATTAAGAGACATCTTGACCTTACCTTGTGAAACGAGGAGGGACTCTTCTTCCAAAAGAAGGGAGCTAAGGTCATCAAAAGCCAACTTGCTTTCTGTGACCTGGCACCGCAAAGCCTGAGAAACCACATCGTACTCCGGAAGAAGCTTCATGAGGATGAGTGCAACTAAATGAGTAGAGGACAAGGCAGCACCCATTGCCAGTAGGTCATGGATGCATAGTAACATGGGACGGGGAACATAACGGGGAACGGGGATGGGGACAGGGATTCCTGGGAACCGGGATGGGGGATGGCATGGGACGGCATACAAAATATGCAATTTTAAGTAAGCACTCATTTAAGAAACTTAACAATACTAAAACAAAGTCACTTTACACTTCCAAAGCATCAATATTAAGTCATACTAGCAAAAAAATGGGTGTTACAAAAAAGGAGATCGGGCACCTAGGACCCAGTCGCCAAAGGCTAAAGCAAAAGACAAGGGCAAAGGCCTAGGCCCTAACCACATAAAGTGGCATACAAAAAACAGACTATCACTAGAGTAGTACATATGTCAAAAAGCCTCAAGGGGCATGTGAAGTGCTGGCCTCACGATCATGGGTCCCTGCAATGCCTGCAGGCTCCATAGAGATGTCCTCCACTTGCTCCTCCAACTCCTCATCATCTTGAGACATCTTCCACTCGGTAAATGCATCAGCCTTTGGAGTTGCACTCTTGCAAAGCATTCGCAAGTTTGCACTCACAAAGACTAGATCATTTGCCCGTTCCACCCCAAGACGGTTCCTGTTCTTCGATGCAATGTGACTGTATGAGCTCCAAAGTTGCTCTAGGCAAGAGGAACTCACTGCTTGGCTGAGAATGCGGATGGCTAGATGCTGAAGCTTAGGTCCATCCGAACCAAAATCTTCCCATCACAAAGCAGTCCCAACTTTGAAGCGATCATCCTGTGCATCCATGTCTCCATAAGAGCCCTGAAAGCTCCTATACTTGGACAACTGGTCACGGATCTTCCGCCTAACATTTGGGTCAGGCACAAGTCGAGTCAAGACAAGTCTCCATAGCTTGCTCACCTCTGCGTCACTTTCTGGCCCTTTACCCTGAAACTCAGGGTCCACCACATAGGCTGTTGCATGCAAAGGAGAGGAGTAAGAGTTCCACCTACGCACACATAGGGCACGGATCTCCTCGTACCTGTCCTCATCTGGCTCCAAATCCCTCAGCTTCTCTATCATGTTGCCCATAGCGTCATATACCTTGCCGATGCATGGCTTCATACCATCCACAAGCCTCATCAAGTGGACAATAGGTTGAACCATAACATCAATGCACTTCACTTTTTCCCAAAAATCAAGGCTCTCTGTTTTTTCCTTGCATAGAGCTCCTTTCTCAGTGGAAGCCAATGGTGAAGAAGTGAACGCGTCACTAATGAACAACTGTCTCAATGCACCACTACACTCTTTCAATCAGTGGAGCATCAAGAAGTTGTAGGCAAACCTCGTATCTGAGTATTTGAGGAGTTGATGGCTAGATTTTTTGGAGAATTCATGGCGTAGGAATTGATGGTTTGTGACAAATGTCACTATTTGGCTGCCCACTTGGATGATAGGCCGGATCCATGGCAAGTCCCCAATATCCTTCAAGAGATTATTTAAGCAATGTGCCATGCAAAATGACACGGTGATGTTGGGGTACATGCTCTCAATGATCGCTCCGGCTGCTCCGTTTGAAGCCTCCCCATCAGCAACAAAGCCCACAACTAGGTCTGGGCCAATGATCTCTATGCCACTAGCCCACTCTGCTGCTAGCACATCAGCACTCTTCCCGGTCCCAGAAGCATCATGTGAGGCGATGAAGTACATCTCACCGTGGGAATATGTGACAAGGCCATGGATGGACCTCTTCCGCGTATCACTCCATCCATCGGCAATCAGGGACACTCCATTCCTTGCCCATTGTCACTTTGTGTTTTCTGTTGCTTGCTCCACAAGCCTCTTCTCCTTCTCTAGCAATGTGGTGTGCAAGGACTCCGATGATGGGGGCGTATAGTTTGGACCATACTCCCCTATCTTCTTCACCATGACCTTGAAGTAGTCCGATCTATCCACAAAAAATGAATAATTTAATAACCGATCAACTTCAAAGTTCAAAGTTCAAGTAACTTGTAAGAGGAACATTGTAAAATGATAGATCTTAAGCTAGACATCTTAATTCTTGATTACCTGGCAGCATGGAAAGCAATGTGGTCATGAAAGAAGAAGTGGGCTATGGCCGTATCCACCTCTTCCTTCTTCTTGGGGTCCCAACTACCCTCAAGAGTACTTTGCCGGCGTGAGTGTGTGGATGCGGTCGGCATGGAGAAGGATGGTGTTGGGCCCGTTCTTGTGGGGTGGGTGATGCGCCCGCGGGTGCCGATGAAGTGGATGCACATGGGGATGCGGAACCTTGGGATGGCCTCACTAGTGTTGCAGGATCCACGGCCACATGCGGCACTCTCCTCCTTGAAAGCAAGGCCTCATTTGCGGCAACACGTTCAAGAAGCCTCCTCCTCGTCTCCGGTGTGACCTAATCACAAAATCGGACCTCATGACCGGGCTCATGCAAGAGGTGAGCTCTCACTTTATCCGGCCCACCCGTTCGCCTATATGGACATAGCTTGCAGGACCATGGGCGAGAGCCTGCTACACTTCCGGGATGATCGGAGTTGACCTCTTCCCACCAAGACCAACCTTCGGTCCTCCTCCCTCTATTCGTATTGGTGCCGTTGGAACGAGGTGCGGGGGATGGTCGCGATGAAGATGCCATGGAGGCAAGTGCCAAGGAGGCTTGAGCAATGGAGGTGAGTGTAGGAGAGATGCAGGAGAGGCTAAAGCAAGAGGAGGTGAGACCGTGAGTGTAGGAGAGAGATGTAGGAGAGGCTTGAGCAATGGAGGTGAGAGTAGGAGAGAGATGTAGGAGGGGCTTGCCAATGGAGAGGCTAGAGCAAGAGGTGAGTGTAGGAGAGCAACAAGACTACAAGTGACAACTTGAAATTACAACTTATCCAAGGTCCCAATGCCACTTGAGCCTTGAGGCTTGAGGAGAGCTAGAGCCTTGCCGGGTTGCCCAATGCCCACTTGAGTCTTGAGCCTTGAAAGTTGAGGAGTGTTGAGCCAATGAGCTTTCCACTTGAGCCTTGAAAGTTGAGGAGCCTTGAGCCTTGAGGCTTGAGCTTGAGCCTTGGTTGAGCCTTGAGGACTGTTGCAAGTGCCAAGGAGGCCCAAGGTGAGTCTTGAAGACTCGAAGACTTGAAAGTTTCCTATAGCATGTGCCAATGGGGGCTCTTCTTATAGCCATGGGCCAAGTGGGGAGGGTTGCTCAACGGCTACACGGCGCCCAATGGTTACAGGGCGCAACGGCAGACTAGTCAACGCTGCGCAACGTTCAGCTGACCGTCCCGTCCCGTTCCGTCCCACACGAATCGCTGCCCCACAGTCCCGGAATAGCCGTCCCCTTATTACAGCGTGGGCTCACACGTCCCCTGGCCGTCCCCTGTCCGTTTCCGTTCCCGCACGTTATGGGATGGCGTTCCCCCGTCCACTGTGACTATGCATGGATGACCGGGCCTTCATTAAGAACGTCTGCATAGAACTACCTGCAGAAAACTCCAGACTGTAGAGCTGACCTTGCAAAGTACCTATGTCACATGCACTCTGCACTGTAGTGCATGG
The DNA here is from genome assembly GCF_041138505.1 of Cibotium barometz. NCBI lineage: Eukaryota > Viridiplantae > Streptophyta > Polypodiopsida > Cyatheales > Cibotiaceae > Cibotium > Cibotium barometz. Next base: position 9,906,985 of record NC_141047.1, read on the forward strand.
TGACAAACTGGCTCATCATCATCAGTGCAACATTGTACAGTATTAGTTCCATTTAGGATGATATTTGTCATACGCCATGACTCCATTGTAATCCTCAGTCCAGGATAAGTGAGGCACGAGCTATGTAGGTCATTCTCAGCCATAACAAGTTAGTCAGTCAGTCTAAGTCCCTTAACCCACTTAAAGAGACGCATTCATGCATATATAGTCCGTAGAAACCTTAGGGTTTGCATTTGAAAGCATTTTGCATATTGCACATCATTCATACATTGCATCTAGACCATGGCAAACACCCAGATATCATCTCATCAGGTCCACATTATTGAAGCTGACATTCCAAAAACAGCTTTCCGAACAAAGCGTGGTCACTACGAGTTCGTAGTCATGCCTTTTGGGCCCCACAACTCTTACGACCCTGTGTTTTTCTCAGGACAACAAGCAGGTGGGCACGGGCACAGGCACGGGATGGACAGTGTGAATAGGCATCAGTTTGGATGTGAAAAGGAAATCCATATGTGTGGCCAGCCGAAGTGTGAAAGGGGACAAAAAAGGATTTTAAAGTTTTAAAGGTTTTTAAACCTTTGACGATTTAAAGTATTATTATTTATTGGAAGCATGCCTTTTTGCTATCCGCTTTTGTTTTTTTTGGAGAAAGCGAATCACCTCTTTATAAAGCGAAGGGTGGCGGAACTGGAGGAGAGTCATCGTGTGGTACAAGCGGGCGCATCACCTTGGAACAGGCCACGCATGGGCGACAAACGGGTTGCGTATGGGCTACAGCCAGGCGGGCTGCAGCCAGCAAAGGGCGCCAGACGGGCTGCGTATGGGCTACAGCCAGTCGGGAGACTCTCTGCAGCCAGTCGGGCAGCCAGGCGGATGTGAGGTGGGAGGCTCTCTACGCCAGGTGGTGTTACGACCCTGTGTTTTTCCCTCTGGACAACAAGCAGGTGGGCACGGGCATGGACAGTGTGAACAGGCCTCAGTTGGATATGAAAAGGAAACTCATAGATGGTGGCCAGCCCAAGTGTGAAAGGGGACAAAAGGGAATTTTATTGTTTATAAGGTTTAATAACCTTTGAGGCTCAAAAATATTATTATTTTTGAAAAGCATGCGTTTTTTTTTAAAATCTTTGCTTTTGGCGTTTTTGAGAAAAAGCAAATCGCTTCCTTATAAAGCAAAGGGTGGCGAGCTGAAGGAGGGTAGGTCGTCGTGTTGTCGTCGCGTGGGGCATCGTGTAGGAGCATGTGGAATACGCGGGCGCATCACCTTGGAGATGGCGGCTGTGCGTATGGCTACCAGGCTGCTGCGCGTAAGTGGGCTACAGGCAGGGGCTACAGGCAGGCTGCGTATGGCTGAGGGCGCCAGGTGGACTACAGCCTTTGATGCGCACATGGGCCACAGCTGAGCGCTGCTGCTGCATGGTCTACAGGTGGCGGTGCAGCGCTTGGGCTACAAGCGGCTGGCCCTGCTGCGCATGGACTGCAGGCTGTTGCACATAGGGAGGCCAGGCAAGTGCTGCGCATGGGCTTTAGGTAGGGCAGCTGTGCACATGGCTACAGGGCGCTGCTGCGCACATGATTACAGGGTGTTGCTGCGCACATGACTTCAGGGTGCTACTGCGCGTATGGGCTACAGGCAGTCGGGCTATAGTCAGCTAACGGGCGCCAGGTGGGCTGTAGCCAGTCAGGGCAGCCAGGCGGGTGTCAAGTGGAGGCTCTCTACGCCAGGTGGTTGCATGTATGGGCACGTATGGGCTTCAGCCAGCAACAGGTGCAAGGCAGGAGACTCTCTACAGCCAGTCGGGCAGCCAGAAGGACTGCAGGCGGTCACAGAGGCGCAAGGGCTGAACAGCACACTTGACTCTCTCGGAAGGAGGCGAGCTGAAGGAGGCACTGAGGGGCCAACAGCCAAGGGGTTTCTCTCTCTCTCTCTCTCTCTCTCTCTCTCTCTCTTCGCGAGCAGGTTTTTGGCACCGTGACTGGATGGTGCATATGTGGATTTTTCTCATGGAAACAGGACATTGGTTTTTCGAGAAGAAACAGGACTTTGGTAACGAGGAAACAGGCCTATGGTTTATGGATACATGTCTATGGTTTATCGGATACAGGTCTTTGGTTTCATATGGAGAACATGTCTTTGGATTCAAGTGAACAGGTTGTAGTTTTCTCGAGGTTACATGCAAGCTGTGACTATAGGAAGGACATGAGGTTTGGTACAACCCTACTGCTGTTTGGGAAAGGGTTGTGGGATCCATGATAAAGATAGAGAAAACCTTTTCAAGCAGGGAGGTGGCGTACAGGTGTGCCTTCTCTATGGAATGCTTTGCTGTAATAACGAGAGTTTTTATTTGGAAGTCCTGGGTGAAAGCTTCAAGGGATCCTATTGGTAGAGGATTTGACAAGTTATACTTTGTACTCAAATTTTGTTCAAGTAAAGAAATACCGCAAGGGGCGCCACTGTGTTTTGGGGCCAATCGGTGTCCTTGTACTATTCGTAGGAGCACTCTAGCTCGCCTGTTTGTTTTCCTTTTCCAAGTTCCCATGGCTGATGAAGTGTTTTGTGTGCGAGTGTTTGTTTCACCGCCTGTCAGATTTCTGAAGGCCAGTTTCATGGTTCCATCGCCGGGATATCGTCAACTACTTAAAGGAGGCGAGCCCGTGGTTGTCACATCAAAAGCTTCAACATGTGGAAAGTGAAAAGGAAGTGCAGGAGGCAGTGCAGGATTGTGTCTTTGCCTATATAAGGTGAAGAGCAAAAGCTAAAGATGAAGCTCAGGAGAAAAGACACCAAGGACCAGAAGGCCAAGAACAAGAAGCAGTTGAAGTGTTATGGTGCAAAAGATGGGTTGAAGGCTATGGCTTTCGACACTTTGTCACCGGTGGTATCTTTACGGAGGCTTCATGGGTTCGGAAGACAAATTCTTTCTATGTTTAGCAGTGGTGATCTACTATGCTTCATTGGGGACTTGTGCTTACCACTTGGGTGGAGTGCAAGCAGGTTTTGGGTGCCTGAGGATGTATCAGATGAGGCTCAGACGGAAGAGGAGGAACTTTATGAGGTTCTTATTCCCGAGCAGATACTGGCACATAAGGAAAGAAGGTACGAGGCAATGTTTCCTATCGCTATCTTGTGAAGTTCAAGAACTATTCACTGACGGATGTGAAGTGGATGGAGGAGGGTGACTTAGTAGATTCACCTCAGGTATTGCAGCTTTATCTTGATGCCTTTGAGTTGGAGCCGACTCTTGCGATGACTCATTCAGGTTCAGCAGAGCTTGGGTTTGGAGCATTGCCTGATGCTCAAGAGGGGGGTAGCACCTCCGCTCCCTTGTTACAGACAGGCTCGGTTGTTATCTAGGAGTCGCTTGGTGACATCTTTGTATTCACCCGAAGGTAGTGAGATTGACAGTACATCTGCTTATGGGACTTCTATGATATTGTGTACTAGTCACATGAGATGGTAAAGTTGGGTATGGTTTAGAGTCGGCCGCACCATGAACTATAACTGCAACTATGGAAAACTCTGTCTACACTTATGGTTAACAGAGATGGTTTTTTTTTTGCCTTTGGAACTAAGGTATGACTGAGGAAGATTGGGACATTGATCTTTGTCATATGGTTCTGGCTGTTCTTGACCATAGGATGGGTCAATTGGATATTGAGATGATGTTATTTGTGGAGTTGATCTCCTTTGGAATGGCATGATTTGGTTGAGCTCAAAGTTTGCAGCAACTTGAGCTAACACTTCGAGACTCTATGGAGGGCATAAGTCTTGTGAGCAGTCCTAGAGTTGGTTTGGTTCATGGATATATGGATCGAACTCTATTTGTGTATGTATGCATACACTTTTTGAGGTATTATTATATTCTGGTGCCATTGGATCCTGGTACCCTTGAGAATACATTGGGTAATACTCTGAATGTGTCAGGATGAGATGCATGTATGTTGGTATGATACATTAGGTACTTTACCATGTTCATGGTGTATCACTGAGTGTGGCTCTTGCGGGATGGCCATAAGTAGAGTGGGTTAAAGCATCAAGAGGGACATATATGGGAAGTACTTAGTGGATGTATAGTTTAGATGCATTGAGTGCTTTCATATGCTCATGTTGTACCATCAGTCGTGGGTTTTGTGGGATATTCATGGGTGTAAGGCTTGCGAGCAACCCTGAGACTCTTATTTTGGAGTAGGTAGAGCATGTTGAGGAGCATATTGTTTGCGAATACATATATGTGTCATGCATATGTTTGTCATATGTAGAATGATGCATGGTTTTTTTTTTTTTTTCCGAGAAAAGATCCTTTCATTAGTTATGTAAAAAAAACGCCCGTAGGGCTACAAAAGAGATCTCTCCTGCTCCTAACAGAGAGAAGAGCAGTGAATACATCATGGCAGCCCGGGAGACTCTCCCTAGGTGCTGCAAAATACAAACATCAGTCTAAAGGACTGAACGGCTAAATCATACAATGGGGGGGGGGAAGAGCCAAACAGGTGGCCTGTAGTGCCAACGGGGGGATCCCGTGTGTAGGGTGTAGAACGGGCCGCAGCGCCAAGTGGTATGAAAGGCCTGGCGCCGTAAGATCGCCTCATCCGAGTCTCCCCGGATGCGGTCGTACTGTCCTCGCAGGGTGTGGATCAACTCCTGCCAAATCCCTCGAACAGTCTCTGCTGGTGGCTCCAATCTCCCCTCAAAGGCCGTGAAGCACCGGGCCCTCCAGGTGAACCAGATGGTGAGGCTGCTGAGGAGCTCCCATCGTAAATCCCTCTCCTGTGTCCAGCTGGCGGACGAGTAATCCGGTGCCGGAACCAGGCGAGGCTGGCCCCTAATAAAGCTGATGGCCTGACTGCCCTGCTCCATCTCATAGCCCATAGCAGGCCCTGACGAAGTCGACCAAGCAGCGGCACCCCACGTAAACATACCCTCTGGAGAGAGGGGGGCCAGAATACGCAGCATCCGCAGCCAAATCTGCTGAGCCTGAGGGCAGTCCCAAAGGCAATGTCTCTGTGTCTCCATAGGGTGGCCGCATCGGACGCAGGCCGCCGGAAGACCGCTGTAAACAAGCCAAGTGCCAACTGCTGAGCCCCTGTGGGCGACCAGCCACTGAAAAGCCGAGATCCTGCGGGCCTGTCGACTAGCCCAGAGCCGAGCCCAGAAATCCTCCAGGAACTCCTGTGATAGTCCCTGCAATCGCCAATGCCCCGATGCCGCTGGAGAAACCGTCCTCCTCGCCGTCAAGATATGCCGTCCCAGCCGAACAGTATACTGGAAAAATGTGATCTCTGTGGCCTCAAGGGATGCATAAGGATCATGCCACTCGTACTCTCCGGGGTCCCACTGCAGCCGGGCCAAGGGGCGCGCTGCATATGCCCATATGCGCCAATCCGGGAGCACGTCAGCAGGGTCGGGGTCAATATGCCACTTCCGAGAAGCGGCAGCCACTACCCGAATCCTCTGAAAGGTGCACTCTGCAACCAAAGGCGACTCCACCTCCACTCTCTGGAGTCGGCCCTCATCCTGAATCTCATAATAGAGGCATCTGCCATCCTCAGTGCTAGCTCTGACAGCAATCAGGATCTCCAACTGTGTGAAGGCACCCATCCACCGTGGGGCCACTGGCTCGAGAGGTGTGAACCACTCCTCTGTAAGTGCCTCCCGAATATCATCCCTCATAATCAACCCCCCTCTGAAGTGACTCAGCCTCTCCACCTGGGTCTCCTCTGGTAGACTGCAGAAAGCCTGCCAGTCTCCAAAACTACGAGCTGGGCCTGCCGCTAAAGGTCCCCAGGCTAGACGAGGCCGAGAACCCAGCATATGACCCTGCTCTGTACGAACCGCTGGGCTCCAGATGAGCGGCTGCCTGGCCCGCTCCTCAACACAAGATGGAGGCCGCTGAGAGAGCCCCGGTCTCAGTAGCTCCCAAGCTCGCAGGATACTCAAAGCAAATCTGTCCTCCCATCCTCTACTGAGGCCTGTCCTCCTCATCTCTATGAATATCCAGCGAATCTCTGGTGCCCAAGTACCCCCTGCAGGAGGCGCCCGGGCCTGCAGTCGCTGCAAGAGGAGCTCTTTCCAAGGCTCAGCGCCTGGAAGCAACCCCCGAACAATAAGCTTCCCCAATAAGGCTCTACTCTGATCGACTGGATCTATAATGCCCAAACCGCCCTGAGCCAGCGGAAGTGTAATAACTGCCCATGCAACCTTTGCCCGGGCTGGCTGACCGTCCCGCCCAGACCACAGAAAGTTCCTGATCAGCCTCTGTACCTGGCTGATGCAAGAGCTCGAGAAAATCCAGCAAGACGTAATGTACCACATAATCGCTAACAGCACCTGATTTGCCACCACCACCCTCCCAGCCAAGGATAGTCGAGCTGTACTCCAATACAATAGCTTCTTCCGAATGCTCAGAAGAAGCGGGGCAATCTGCTGCTCAGGTGACAAATCGAGGCCAATCTGGCATCCCAAATACCGCACTGCTGTGCCGGAGGGAATCCATCTAAAACCGGGGTCCGGACTCCATGCCGGAGTGGGAGCACTACTGATCCAAAAGGCCACTGTCTTGCGCCAATTGATCAATGCTCCCGAAGCTGCACTAAAAACCTGGAGCGACTGCTCTGCCCGAATAAGATTGGCCTCTTGGCCATGCAAAAATAAGCCCGTGTCGTCTGCAAACTCTGCATCAAGCAAATCCTCCCCCCGGACTGGGAGCTGAAGTCCTCTCAAACCAACCTCCTCTGCCGTCAAATACATACTCATAGCCTCCGCAAAGAAGAGAAAAAGGAAAGGGGCGAGAGGACACCCCTGACGGACTGATCTGGTCAGCTCAAAACTCGGCCCCCGACCTCCTGCAATCAGCACCTGGCTGCGAGCTGTGGAATACAAAGCTGCCACCCCTCTGATCCATCCTGGCTCAAAGCCCAGGCGCAGCATAGTGCCCTCTAAGAATCCCCAATCAACTCTATCGTATGCCTTCTCAAAATCGAGAAGCATCACGACCAAGTCCTCGCCAAGAAACCTAGCTCGGGCCGTCGCCTCCCAAAAAGTAAAGATGTTGTCAAGGATACTGCGCTCCTTGACAAATCCTGTCTGAGTAGCATGAATCAACTCCCCCAGGAAGGGCTGGATCCTCAAACTCAAGGCCTTTGCCAAGACCTTGTATACAGTATTGAGGATCGTAATAGGCCTCCAATGCCGAATGTCATCCGATACTCCCTCCCCCTTGGGGATAAGATAGATCAAGCCCTCTGAAAAGCTCTGCGGCATCACCCCAGTGTCCAAAACATGCTGAAAGCCCCTGCGGAGGCCTGGCCCCAAAAGGTCCCAATAGCGCATAAAAAAGGCCGGCGTCAGTCCGTCCTCCCCTGGGCAACTATGTCGCGGCAGGACCCTCAAGGCCTCGGCAAGCTCAATCTCTGACAGAGGCGCACCTAGAACTGTGCGCATATGGTCTGTGACCCTCCTCTGCACATGGGCCCACACTGTCTGTCTGCATACATCTCGATCCTCAGTGGCTGGCTCTGCTGAAAGCAAGTCACGATAAAAAGCAGTGGCAATGGCTCTGATCTCCCCGAGCTCAGTAGCTATCGATCCATCCGGTCTACCAAGCTGGCGAACCCCTGCTCGCGCATGACGGGGTCCAGTGATCTCAAAAAACTCCCCAGTCACTCTATCACCAAGCTGTGTCCACTGAGAGGCCTGTCGACGATAGTAAAACTCATGTCTCTGCTCCTCTGCCTCTCTAACCTCCTGGCGTGCCTGGCTCAGCTGGGACGCCACCCACTCACATGCAGGCTGCTGCTCCTGAAGGCGCTGTAGCGAAGCAAGGCTGCGTCTCAGCCGTTGCTCCCGCTCGCGAATCTCTCCCAGTCGTGTCAAAGCTGCAGCGTGTAGAAAAGAGCTAAGATCAATGAGTCCCTGGGCACACTGGCCCGCTGCATCCTGGTCAGAACACTGACTATCATGCCAGATCCTCTCAATGTCCTCAGCGAGACTGGGGTCTGCAAGTACCCTCTCTGGGATCCTCAACTGCAAGCTGGGCTTCCGTGTCCCCTCCTCCAAAGTCAGTATAACTGGCGCATGATCTGAAAATGAGGTGCCAGCAAGAATGCCGACGGAGCCCCCTCGCTCCCCCAACCAATCGCCCACATAAAAGCGATCAATCCGAGATAGATTAGTCCCTCCCTGCCGGCGATCCGACCGAGAGAAACTAAGACTGTCCTGAGACCGGGAGAAAGCCCCATGCTGCCATGCATCCGTGATCCTCAATGTCATACAAAACCGGTCCCAAGCTGCAAGCTCCGTGCCGTGCACTGTTACATGACTGCCTCCCACCCTATCTGCCGGGTCCTCAAGCATGTTGAAGTCTCCCCCAACACACCAATGTGCGGCCTCTGGCAATGCATCTGTAACCTGAGTCCAGAACTCTGCTCTGGCACTAGCATGATTGGGCGCATAGATGTTGAGCACACCCAATAGCTCATCATGCATCCTCAGAATGACATACTGTGCTCTACCAGGCACAATGATCCCTCGATCCACAATGGCCTGCCGCCATGCATCTGCAATAACCATGCATACTCCTCCCTGTCCTCCCAAAGGACCAAACCCTGCAGACCAGAAAGTATCCCATCTACCAGGCATCACCGAACCATATCTCCGGATCCTGCTCTCACCCAAGTGATGCTCCTGCATCATCAGAATGTCAATGCTGCCACCAACCAGGCATCTCTGTAGCTCCTGCCTCAAGCAGCCTCGATAGCGTATAAAGTGTGCTCCGCCAAGGCCCTGTACATTCCATGAGATGATCCTCATGGATGTCCTACTGAGGTGGAGGCTGTCTCAGCCGTGCGGCGGGCCTTCGCAAGCGGCTTGGATGGAGAGTAGTCCCCATCCGAACGGCTGCGAGTCTGCCCACCCGGTGTACTGCAAGTATCCCGGATCAGGCGCCAGTGGCTGTGACCCATGACGACTGCCTCCTGCTCGGACATAGTAACCTCGTGAATACTCACATATCCTGGGTCGCGTGCCAAATCTGCAACAATGCGCACGACCAAATGCCGAACCCCGGATGTATCCACTCCCTCGGGATCCAAGACAAAATGAGCCAACTCCCAAAGTCGGCCTAGCACATCTGTAACCTCCAAGTCGCTCATGTGATGAGAAAACTCAACTGCCTGAGTCTTCAACGTGCTGAGAGCGAGCTCTAGAGTCCACTCCCGATCACAAGGTCCACATAGAGGGAACGAGAAGGCCACCGCTGAGTCTAGTGCCTCCTCCCCGCGGGCCGGGGGTATCACTACATGCACTCGGATGGGTGCTGGCTCATGGGGGCCCTCTGCTCCAAAAAGCCGTGTGAAGGTATAATCAAACGCCGCCGAGCGCTGTCGAATGCCGAGACGACTCAGCCGACTGCGGATAGATGAAATCCGTGAAGCCCTAATCGGCATAGGTCTCCTCTGTGATGCTCGAGCGAGGTCAGTGCTCAGCGCCCTCCGGACTGCAGGTGAGCGCCAGGGAGCTGCCAGAACCTCCCGGGAAGGCGAGGCGGGCGGAGGGGGAGGAGGGGGAGGCGAGGGAGGAGGAGAGGGAGCCGCTGCCGAGGCCGGAGCGGGGACGGGAGGAGGCGAAGGTGGAAGCGAGGCGGAGGGAGGGGATGGGTGTGGGGGAGGTGAAGGAGGGGGAGCTGGCATCTCCTGGTCCTCGGTCGCTGCAGGGGTCTCCTCCTGAAGGGGAGCAAATCTGTTCCTCACGGGAACCCAGTGAGGCTGAGACTGTTGCTGCTGCTGCAGCGGTACCTGGGCGTGCTGCTGTGGCTGTCTCCCTCGACGGCGCCCCTGTCCAGGCTGCCACTCCGAGGTCTCTGTGGCCTGAGCAGGTGTCCCTGAGGCAGCCTGCCGAGCCGAATCTGTGGGCGGGCCATCCGTGGCCTGCTGCTGTGGTGAGGGCCGAGGTCTCCTGCGGGGGCAGGCCTTGGCCAAATGACCGACCTGCCTGCAAATGAAGCACTGGTTCGGGAGCCCCGAGAACTCCACTCTCTGATCTATCCACCCCCCCCCTATCCTAGGTAGCTGAATGACCTTAGGAAGGGAGGAGATGTCAGATACCAACACTCTGACCGAAGGTAGCCCAGCTGCTCTGGCCACCACTGAAGCTGCTGAGGGGCCCGTCTCAAGAACCGAGCCCACCAATGCTCCGAGCCTGGAGAGGAGCGGAAGATACTCCCGGCGGAGACCAGGGAAACAAACTGTAATATGGAAGAGGCGCTCTCCCTGCTCCGCCGCAGCTGGGTCAAATCCATGCTGCCAAGGCCTGAAGAAAGCCCGAGCACCCCTGATATCCAGAGGACTCATGGCAAGGACCTTGGCAACGCTCTGGGCGGCCTCGAACTCGATCTGATAATGTCCCCGGCCCAAGAGCTGTACATCAAGGATCTTGCCCACATCTGCAAGAAGGCGAGCCTGAAGTAGATCCCTGATCTCCCCTCTGCTGGGGCGAGTGCCGACTATACGGCAGATGGTGGAGTGAGCCTGAAGGCGTTCCACCTCTGCGGTGAGGCTCGCTTCCTCTTCCGGCGAAAGAGAAAGCTTGATGGGGATGACCTCGGGGGCGGGCGAGGGGGCTGCGGAAGAGTCCCTCTGAGGCGAGGCGGGAGGAGTCTCCATCAGAGTCTGAAGCTCAAGCGAAGGCGAGGCGAAAGCGAAAAACCCCAGCAAGAAGCGGGCTGCACACCAAGAGGCGGAAGACGGAAAACCCCCAAGGGGGGGAAGGCAGCGCGACAGAGGAGGGAAGGGGGGGGGCGGCGAACGCGAGAAGGAGAGGGGGGGGGGCGCTGCTGAATGGAGGCGGCGAGATGAGAGCGAGGCGGCGGGGGGGCCAGCAGGCGGAAGCGGGGGGGGGATGGCGAGCAGGTGGAAGCGGGGGTGAAGGCGAAAAGGCGGCAGCGGGGGGGGGAACAGGCGGAAGCGGGGGGGGATGGCGAGCAGGCAGCAGCGGGGGGGGCAGGCGCAATGGCGCAGTGGGGAGGGGGGGCGAAACAGGCGAAAAGGGGGGGGGCGGCGTAGCAGCGAGGCAGGAGAGGGGGGGCGCAGCGGCAAAAAGGGGGGGGGGAGCGAAGGTGCGCAGAGCTGGGGGGGGGCGGGAGCTTCAGCGAGCGGGCGATGTAAACAGCCGATTGGAGACCAACTCTTATGCCTGTGGTTTACAAACTGGTTGCAAAAATGCTCAATGATGCATGGTTTTGTTTTTGGCTAACACAGGTTACATGTTTCCACTTGCTTTTAGACTTTTGCTGCAGGTTCTGAAGGAACAAGCAAGAGTCGTTTGTCACTTTGATGTGACAGTATGGCCTTATTATCCAGGATGATTGTTTCATCACCCAGATGCACTGGAGGGGCATTGCTTTGGTCATATGGGGAATCCTTCTTCATTGGATGCTTATTGTGTTATTGAGTGCAATCGAGGACGCTTGCTATTTTTCAAGAGGGGGTATGTTACGACCCTGTGTTTTTCTCTTCGGACAACAAGCAGGTGGGCACATGCACGGACACGGATAGTGTGAACAGGCCTCAGTTGGATATGAAAAGGAAACTCATAGATGGTGGCCAGCCCAAGTGTGAAAGGGGACAAAAGGGAATTTTATTGTTTATACGGTTTAATAACCTTTAAGGCTTAAAAATATTATTATTTTTGAAAAGCATGCGTTTTTTTAAAAATCTTTGCTTTTGGTATTTTTGAGAAAAAGCAAATCGCTTCCTTATAAAGCGAAGGGTGGCGAGCTAAAGGAGGGCAGGTCGTCGTGTGGTCGTCGCGTGGGGCATCGTGTAGCAGCATGTGGAATACGTGGGCGCATCACCTTGGAGTTGGCGGCTGTGCGTATGGCTACCAGGCTACTGCGCGTAAGTGGGCTATAGAGAGCAGATGGTAGGGAACTTGGGCACTTGAGAGGGTAGTGTGGGTTGCAAGTCTACATCGACAACCACTTGTTTGCAATATTGTATTCATATGCATTGGCATGGAAATCTGGTCAGAAATGCCCATGACACTATGTACTTGATTCTCCCAAGATTAATATGCTTTATTTGAGGGAGGGTTCGACCGTTCTGGCTCATTGTGTGTCTCTTGTCAATTCAGCAATTTACTTCTTGTATTTGAGCAAGTGTCCATCAAATCTTAGTGTATTTAAGTGTATTGATTAGCATTGTGTTCAACCAAGTTACACACTCTCTCTCTCTCTCTCTCTCTTTGCACACGCACAACATGGATATCTTCCATCCTCCATAGTTTTTGTTCTATGCTTACCCGAATACCTAGACTTCTCTTACTCTTTGGCCATCTTCTTGAAGCATCGGTTCTCTGTGTTTGAGCTTTTTGCAGAAGTTATGTCTGACAATTTTTTTCCCTTTCCCTTTGTGAACATGGTCCTATCTGACTCGAAAGAAATCTTAGATTGCTCTTTGTGGTTGTCTTCGTCTATGAGAACCACAATCATCTCATCATAAGTCATTTCTGAGCCATCTTCGTCTATGAGAACTGCAATCTCATCATAAGTCATTTCCCGAGCCACCCTTAGTACAATCAAGGTTTCGTAGAATTTTGAAACACTCTTCTATACTTGATAGAAGCACAGCTTTTCTTGTTATCCTCATCCACTGCAACTCCCAAGCCAGTGAGTTGTTGTATTATGGAGCCTAGATTGCTCAACTCTCAAACTAGAGAGTTGTTGCATTATGGAGCCTTGATTGCTCATATCAGTCCGTTGTTTGGTTTGACGTACGTGCCATTGACCACATTCCAGACGCCATCTCGCATCATCAAGAGACACATCTTTAATTGCCATGTTGGGAAGTTGCTTTCATTGAACTTTTCAATTGCCAGGCTGGCTCTGTTGGTCTCCATGATGCTTTGCTTGAAAGATATTCCAAATGTTATGGATGTTGAAGTGGGTAAATTAGACAAATGTCACCTGATTCATGGAGAGCCCCAGAATTGCGTAGGTGGTAACTGCAACAATGCTAGTCTGCGAGTGACAACAAGATAAGGGACTTTCTTGGTTGTCTAAGCATTAGTATATCACGCATAGGGTGACAAGTTTTATGATTCATCACACACTCTCGTGATGGCCAAATGATATTGATGCATGAGGCAGCCTCGGTCTAGCCATTGTACTTGTTGTACCAGTCTTTGTACCTGCTATACCAACCATTGTATTGGCTGTACCAGTCCTTGTACTTGTTGTACCACCCATTGTATCGGTTGTACCAGCTATACTAGTCACTGTACATGCTGTATCACCATTGTACTTGCTGTACTTGCTATACCAGCCATTGTACCTGTTGTACCAGCCATTGTACCTGCTATACTAGCTGAATGGAGAGTTGTACTTGTTGTACCAGCTCTATTGCATGAAGACCCGTGGTTTTTGGGGAAGAATCAGTACCCACACGGAGGTATATGGATTATATTGTTGGCTCGGCATTTCTACAGCCTATGTTCCGGCTTGGTAGGCTCGTGTTGAGCTGTGTTATGGCATTTGTATATGGATAATCCGGCATCTCCCGTGGGGAGAGTAAGGCCCTCAAAGCTTGTACATGATATTATTCTCCTTGGGTAATAAAATACTCCAAGGGGGGGGTCGGCCCATTCCAGCCTCTATGCGGTGTCACACGTGCAAGCTCCATTTTCAGCATTTGTGGATGTTTTGTCTAGCTTTTATGTTTTATGCAAAGTGATGATGGTGAAGGGAGAGAGTCAGGGTTTCATGTGGGAGACATACACAGAGAAGAAGGGGGGAGAGAGAGAGACATGTGGGGATAAGTCAACTCGCAGTATATGAGTGTGTGACTCCCCTATCACATGTATATTTGCTCTAGTACACATAGTGCACTTAGTACATTAAAAGTACTAAGTGTACTATGTACTATACAACTTATGGGCTAGTACACACTATAAGGGTGGGCATAATGCCTTTACCCCAACAACCTCCCACTTAAAGGCAAAGTGTCCTTAAATGAAGGAAAAGAAAAAATCAGCATGTACATGATAATATACAAGGCCATATCAAGGCTGAAACTGGCCTCATCCAATGCCCATCAAGTGTCTGCAATGAGCAAATCGCTCTGGAGGCAAACTCTTTGTCAACAGATCAGCCGGGTTGTCATCCGTATGAATCTTGACAAGCTGAATTTGCTTGTTCTCTATCACCTCTCTGATGAAGTGATACTTCACATCCACATGCTTCGTCTTTGCATGAAAGACAGGGTTCTTTGCCAACTGGATGGCACTCTGACTGTCACAATGCAACAATGGAATATCCCCTGTATAACCCAAATCAACCACTAACCGAGATAGCCATAATGCCTCCTTGCAAGCCTCTGTGGCTGCAATATACTCGGCCTCTGTAGTAGATAAGGCAGTGCACTTCTGCATCCTGGATATCCATGACACAGCACCTCCTGTGAATATATAAACACATAACCGGTAGCAGACTTCCGGTTATCTGGATGACCGGCATAATCCGAATCCGTGTAACCATGCACTAATGTATCTTGTTTGCCAAAGCAAATGCACATATCCTGTGTGCCCTTCAGGTATCTCATGACACCTTTCACTGCTTCCCAATGCTTCTTGCCAGGGTTGGCCATGTATCTAGAAACCACTCCCACTGCAAATGCAATGTCCAGCCTGGTAGCAACCATGGCATACGTGAGACTGCCACAAGCTGAAGCATACGGAATCTTGGCCATATCAGCCCTGTCACTATCCGACTGTGGGCTGTCCATAGCACTGAGTTTCACATATGGAGGCAAAGGAGTACTAGTCTTCTTCCCCCCATCCATATTGAACCTCTGCAAAACTTTGCTAATGTATTCCTTCTGAGACAAATACAACACATGGTGATTTCTGTCCCGAAGTATCCGCATTCCCAAAATGTGATTTGCATCTCCCAAATCCTTCATATCAAAGGTCTGATGCAGCCTCTTCTTTAAGGCATCCATCTCTTTACGAGATTTCCCGGCAATCAACATATCATCAACATACAAGATGAGGATCAATAGATTGCCATCCAAAGCTTTCTTGGTGTATAAGCAGTGATCTATGTATGTCACTTCTCCTGAAATCTTGGGATTTCATGAATGTATCAAATTTATGATACCATTCCCTAAAGCAGTCTTCACATCCATCTGAATCAAATCCAGATCATCATGAGCAACCAAAGCTAATACAGCTCTAAGTGTGGTCATTTTGACCACTGGAGAGAAGATCTCAGCAAAGTCCACACCATATTCTTGCTTGAAGCCCTTAGCCACTAACCTGGCTTTGTATCTTGGCTTTGCATTAGGTGCAACTTTGAGCCTGTAAACCCACTTGCATGGCAAAACCTTCTTGCCTGTAGGCAAATGCACCAACTTCCATGTTCCATTTTTGTGCAGAGAATCCATCTCTGACTTCATAGCACGCTCCCAAAGAGCCTTGTCTGCCCTCTGTAAAGCCTCCTTATAACATGAGGGCTCCCCACAGTCAGTGAGCATCAAGTAGTCAACCCCTCGAACAAACCTGTCAGGGATTCTGGAGGGTCTTGTGGACCTCCGTTGAAACCGGCCTCTGATAGAAACCAGAGTGCGGTGGACTAGCAGTCACCCGTCCACTTGTAGTCTAGATGTGAAAATGAAATAGATTGGAGCTAGAGTGCCCAAATCTGAAAACAAAGCGACACCTGCTGGCCCCAAAACTTGGGGCCCCTTGCGATATTTCTTTATTCAATTTCAAAAGAATGAAAGGTTGAGTACAACAAAATCAGCCAAGAGATTACACCTGTATGTCCAATCTGACAGCCCACAATAGCTCTTAGCACAGAGGATTCACACACAGATCTGTGTCTCAAAGCAACACACTGTGCCTCCCTCTGATCAGCCAAGACCACTAAGCAGGGCAGCCATGAGCATACATCTGGCATATCTCAAGCACATGATTCAACATCTCAGCTCATACATACATTCACTGTTCAACCTCTGTCTCCACCCTTTTCAATCTGCCATACCCCTCCTCTCACAAGGGGCCAGATAGCTCAAATCTGCAATAGACATAAAGCAATAGAAAGAGAGAGAGATGAACAGATGCGGAGCTTACCAAAATCAGCTCGTGGATCTGCATCTGAGGAAGTAGCGGTACCAATCTGTACTTGCAGGCACTTGTTTCAACAACCCTGCTTCACACGTGTGAATGTACTTGTCTGTACCTTCCTCTTTGCATCCACCTCAGTGCTGTACTTGACTGTACAGACCTGAAAATTCTGCATTGTACCAAGGAGAGCGCTGCCTGCAACTGTACGGCTCTATCTGTACCAAAAAGCACGCCGCCTGCAGCTGTAATGATGCGCCTGCTCTCAGTTGTACCTGACTGAACCTGCTGTATAGCCACCTGTCAGCAGTCGTACAGGTGACTGTACCTGCTGTACGGCTTCTGTCAGAGTGCTTCTGTCCTGTCCGTACAGCTGTCTGTACAGCTGTACCTGCCACAAAGCCTGCAGCAGCAGTTCTGCACCTGTGCGCAGCCTGTACCAGCAGATATACCCGCAGCAGCTCCTGTGCGCAGCCTGTACCAGAGCATGTACCTGCAGCAGCCTGTCCGTACAGAGCTGTACGGCTGGTTTGCACAGAAAAACAGCAGCCCAAAAATCTGCAGCAGCCGACTTGCTCTCTTCCTGCTTTTCCACGCTTCTCCACAACACGTTTGCTCCACGTTTCTTTTTCCCAAAAAGAAGAGAGAGAGAGAGAGAGAGAGAGAGAGAGAGAGACAGAGAGAGAGAGAGAAGCATACACTCCAAAAGTGGAGTTGCCCCCTCCCCATAATAATCCTAGGGCTCCAACTTTAATTGTTATTAAAGTTCCCTAGGGGCCACTAAGGCCTAGGGGCAACTTTCAATAAAACATTAAAATTCTAATGTTCCAGTTCCCCCCTTCACACCTAGGGATGTCCACACATCATTAACTCTGTCCGGGCACCCCCCATGTGAATCATTCAATATTTTGACTCAGCAACCACCATGCCCACACTTGTGCTGTTCCATTTTCACAGGGCCATGACATACCCCCCTCTTGAAAAATGGCAAGCGTCCTCGATTGCATTCTGGTGATACAGCAAAATATCCAAAGTGAAATATACAATATGGCAAGATCAGCGTCCCAATCTCTCTAAGCCATGCATATGTATCAACATTCACTGCAAACCAATGGCATAGTAATAGTCCAAGTTGTATACCACTGTGAACCATACATATCCACAAAATCCCATGTGACTAGTACACATATATCATAGAAGTCCCATAAACAGATGTACTGTCAGCCAATCAGTACCTTCGGGTGAGATAAAAACTGCACCAAGCGACCTCTAGATGTCATCTGAGCCTGTCTGTATCAAGGGAGTGGAGGTGCTACCCCCCTCTTGAGCAATAGGTAATGCTCCAGACCCATGCTCTGCTGAACCTGAATGAGCCACAACAAGAGTCGGCTCTAACTCAAAGGCATCGAGATAAAGCTGCAAAACCTGAGGTGAATCTGTTTGAGTCACCCTCCTCCATCCACTTCGCATCCATCGGTGAATAGTTCTTGAACTTCACTAGATAGCGACGGGAAACTTTACCTCGTACCTTCCTTTCTTTATGTGCCAGTATCTGCTCTGGAATCAGAACCTCATCAAGTTCCTCAACTTCCGGCTGAGCCTCATCTGATACATCCTCAGGCACATCCCCACGGAAAGGTCTAAGGAGACTCACGTGAAAAGCATTGTGAATCCTCCAGTGATCTGGTAGCTTCAAACGATAGGCTACTTCACCAATCTTTTCCAATACCTGAAAAGGCCCATAGTAACGCATGCTCAATTTAGGGAATAAGCGCTCTTTACCCTTCATCTTCTTGAGTCTAGCCTTTTCAAAGCGCAAAAGAACCCAATCACCCAATGCAAACTGTAAATCACGTCTGTGACGGTCTGCGGCTTTCTTTTGCTTCTGCTGAGTTTTCTGCTGAGTTTTTTGGAGTGCCAACTTCACCCTCCGATAAGCTTCATCCAAACTCTCCACATACTGATCAGCCTCAAAGATCTTATCCTTTGTATGCAAAATGGGTGGCACCTTCTTCCCTTGTTCCACAATCTCAAAAGGCGCCTTGCTTGTCGAGGTATGAACAGTGTTGTTATATGCAAACTCCACCAAAGGAAGATACTTTTTCCATTGTTGCTTGTGCTCTGACACATAACACTTGAGAAGATCCAATATGGTAGAATTAGCCTCTTCTGACTGACCATCTGTTTGCGGATGAAATGACGATGAAAACTTGAGAGTTGTACCCATGTTGTCAAACAACCCTCTCCATAATAAACTCGTCATCCGTGGATCACGGTCACTAATGATAGACGTAGGCAAGCCATGATATTTGAAGATATTCGCCATGAACAACTTCACCATATGGTCCACTTTGATCGTCTGACGCACGGGAATGAAATGAGCCTGCTTACTGAACCTGCATATGATAGTCCAGATGCTATCATTTCCCGTTTGTGTCCGTGGAAGATCAAATATAAAATCCATGGCAATGCTCTCCCAAGGTCTATCTGGAATAGGTAAAGGCTGTAATAACCCTGGTGTCTTTTGACGGTCAAACTTTACCTTTTGACATACGATGCATTGTCTCACAAAGGCATCAACATCTCTTCTCAAGGTTGGCCAATAAAAGAAAGTCTCCACTGCTTTGACCGTGGCGTCAATACCTCTATGACCTGCATACGGTGGAGCATGACTTTCAATCATAACCTTGAGTCGCAATGGCCTGGTAACACACAGTCTGCCATGCATCAATAAAAACCCATCCCTGAGAGTATAGTGCTCATGCCGCTGACCCTCAGACATCTGATCATACAACCTTTCAAAGTCCTCATCATGGGCATACTGCTCTTTCATTTCATCAAGCTCATGATGATAAGCAAGTGAAACTGCAGAGACCTGTGGCTTGCGTGACAAAGCATCTGCCACTACATTCTTTTTGCCTTCCACATGCACAATCTGGAAATGAAACATAGACAAAAAGTTTGCCCAACGTATATGCTTCTCTGAAAGCTTAGTCTGCGTGAGGAAATAACGCAAGGTCTGATGATCTGTCTGCACAGTGAAATCAACCCCAAGCAAGTAGTGTTTCCATGTAGAAAGAGCGTGAATTACAGCCAACATCTCTTTCTCATAAACCTGTAAATGCTTCTCAGCATCTTGCAATATTCTACTCTCATAGGCTATGACATGTCCCTCTTGCATGAGAACTGCACCAATGCTACTTCCACATGCATCACACTGGACAACAAAAGCCTTTCGGAGGTCCGGTAACACCAATACTGGGTCCGAAGTAAGCTTTTCTTTGAGCTTTTTGAATGCTGTAATTTCCCGATCAGCCCATCTAAATGGAGTTGCCTTCTTTGTCAAGGCATGAAGAGGCGAAGCAATTTCAGCAAAGTACCGTATGTAACGCCTGTAATAGGAACACAATCCTAGAAAGTTGCGTACATCATGTACGGTCCTCAAATCTGGCCAATTAAGAATTGCTTCCACCTTTGGTGGATCCATACGGACTCCATGCTTAGACACAATATGCCCCAAGAAATGTATCTCCTGCAAAAAGAACTCACTCTTCTTGCCATTAACAGCCAGCCTATGGTTTCTGAGTTCTGAAAACACAATGGCCAAATGCCTTCTATGCTCTTCCTCAGTTTGTGAATGCACAATCATATCATCAAAGAATGTGTCCACAAACTCTCTATGAGGCCTGAAAATCCTGTCCATCATTCTGTTAAATGTGGCAGGCGCATTTGTCAAACCAAAGGGCATAACCAAGAACTCATACAACCCAAATGTGGTTCGGAATGCTGTCTTATGCACATCCTCAGGTCTAATTTGTATCTGATGATACCCGCTTTTCAAGTCAGTACGACTAAAGACTGTGGAGCCCTGTAAGCGATCCAAAATGTCATCGATCCTCGGTATGGGGAATCGATTCTTGATGGTATTCTTGTTCAGCGCCCTGTAGTCAATACACATGCGCCAAGAATCATCCTTCTTCTGCACCAAGAATACAGGTGAGCAAAAGGGTGATGAGCTAGGCTGTATCAACCCTTTATTCAAAAGCTCCTGCACCTGACTCATAATCTCTTCCTGCTGGGCTGCACTAACACGGTACGGCGGTCTATTCGGTGGAGTACTACCAGGAATCAGATCAATGGTATGATCTTTTGGCCTCTCAGGAGGAAGTTCTCCCGGCAATGACTCAGAAAAACAATCTTGAAACCCACATAAGAAATCAGTTCTGTCCTTATCTAACATAGACAAATTAGACTTAGACTCATCATCCTGTGCATCCTTTACATAAATCAAGTACGCGGAAAGATGCTTTTTCATTACTGATGAAATCGCCGAAGCGGATACAATAGGAACAGATTCCCCTTTGAGTTTTATATCCAATACATGTTCTTTCCCTCTATGAGTCAGAGTGATTTTTCTATTGTAAGTATCCACCACTGCATGTACTCTGTGGCACCATGGCATCCCCAACAAAACATCACAGCCATCAAGTGGCATGATAAAGAACTCTTCGCTGTCCACATAACCGTGCAAATGAAGCCGAAGCTTCCCAATGATAGGAGTAACGGGTTCTGCATAGCCTGGACAAGCCATATTAGCCTCATGTAACGGCCCCATCTCCTCTGCGCGAATCCCCAATCGGCCAGCCAAATCTAGTGAAATGAAGTTGGCTCTAGCACCTGTGTCAAAGAATATCAAGGTATTCTGATCTCTCACTTTGCCCCATGCCCTGCACAACTCTGTTGCTTCACCACCTGGCTGTTCCCCCACAAGATCAGGAACTAACTCCGCAGAAGGTTTTGGTTTCTTTGACTTGGGCTCTCCTTTATTGTCAGAGTCCTTTTGGGACAATTAAATGACATATGTCCCTCTTCTGTACAATAAAAACATTTCCGAGCATCTCTCAAAGCCTGTCTTTTCTCATAATTCTTCTTGGGCATTGGCAACTTCTTATACTTCGTCTCTGAAGACCCTTTAGCATCTCGAGAAGCATGCCCAGATTTTTCAGCTTTCTTGCTCATGTTCTTACTGCCTTTAAACCCAGATGATCCACCAGTGAGTAACGCATTAGCTGTCATAGCATTTTCAATCATCTTTGACATGTTCGTTACTCTTGTCTTGATACAATAATCTCGCACCTCTTTGGGCAGCCCACAACAATACTTCTCTACCTGCTCAGACAATGGCACTGCACGATGAGAAGTCACTGGGAGTAAAGCTTCCCAAAACTTCTTGTTATAATCTTTCAAATTTTCACACTTTGAAGCATCCAGCTTGTGCCATGCGGTCATAACATCCACCTCAAATGTAGATGTGAGCCATACGGAAGAGAAAACCTGTTTAAATTGTACCCAAGTGGTGGGTGCTATGCCCTGCAAAAGAAGAGTAGACCACCACTGCAAAGCATTCCCCTTGAGAAAAGTGGCAGCTTTCCTCACCTTAGAGGACTCTGTGTAATTCCCACCAGAAAAAGCAGCATCAAAATGCTGTAAAAAGGTAAGTGCTTTCAATTTATCTTTGGCCCCACTGAATGTATCAAACTTCACTGCAGCTCCCCCTTCCTTGTAATCCTTCGCCTTTCCCATAGGCGTTAGATTATCATATGGAAGTGGCTTCGCAAGATTGCTGCCCCCAACATTCATGCCCATCATTGGGTCAACATTTCCCATTCCCACACCAGGCATACCATACATTCCAGCCATGTTTCCAAACATTCCGTTATGCATACCTAGCTGCATACCACCAAACATATTGCCTTGCATTCCAGGTTGCATGCTCCCAAACATATTTCCTTGCATACCGGACTGCATACCACCATACATATTCCCTTGCATACCAGGCTGAAAATTAGCTCCAAAAGGCCCGTGCATACCCATGCCTCCCTGAGGATAACCCCCAGTCATGGATTGGAACACCGAGCCACCACCAAAATAGCCTGGATGCATATTCTGTTGAGGAATTGATGGCTGTCCAAAGAAGGAACTCTGTGAGTTTGCTCCATAAGCATGCTGCATGTTCGGAAACTGGCCAAGAGATGGTTCCTGTGGGATGGCACCACTATGACCCTGTGGAAGATTCTTAGAACGAACCTTCTTCTTCTTTTTCTCGGGCTCTGTGCGGGATCTCATAAATTCAGCAAATCTGTCACTCTGTGTGAGCTGCATAAATACATCCATAACACTAGCCAAACGATCTTTGAACCGAGCATCATCATCCTCTTTACCATGTACATCTTCTGGCTGTGTTACATCCTCATAATGCTCATCATCAGCAGCCTGTTCTCCTGCTTGAATATCCTCAGATACATCTCTCTCAGGAGAAGTTTCTTGCTCTTCCTCTTCATGATAGAAGTACTCATCCTCTGTATGAGACATGTTTGCTGAATTTTCAGCGATGGTTTTCTTCGAGGCAACCATGAGCTCACTCTTCAGAAAGTTGATGATTGGTCCCGGCAACGGAACCTTGAAACCGGCCTCTGATAGAAACCAGAGTGCGGTGGACTAGCAGTCACCCGTCCACTTGTAGTCTAGATGTGAAAATGAAACAGATTGGAGCTAGAGTGCCCAAATCTGAAAACAAAGCGACACCTGCTGGCCCCAAAACTTGGCGCCCCTTGCGGTATTTCTTTATTCAATTTCAAAAGTATGAAAGGCTGAGTACAACAAAATCAGCCAAGAGATTACACCTGTATGTCCAATCTGACAGCCCACAATAGCTCTTAGCACAGAGGATTCACACACACAGATCTGTGTCTCAAAGCAACACACTGTGCCTCCCTCTGATCAGCCAAGACGACTAAGCAGGGCAGCCATGAGCATACATCTGGCATATCTCAAGCACATGATTCAACATCTCAGCTCATACATACATTCACTGTTCAACCTCTGTCTCCACCCTTTTCAATCTGCCATACCCCTCCTCTCACAAGGGGCCAGATAGCTCAAATCTGCAACAAACATAAAGCAATAGAAAGAGAGATAGATGAACAGATGCGGAGCTTACCAAAATCAGCTCGTGGATCTGCATCTGAGGAAGTAACGGTATCAATCTGTACTTGCAGGCACTTGTTTCAACAACCTTGCTTCACACGTGTGAATGTACTTGTCTGTACCTTCCTCTTTGCATCCACCTCAGTGCTGTACTTGACTGTACAGACCTGAAAATTCTGCACTGTACCAAGGAGAGCGCCGCCTGCAACTGTACGGCTCTATCTGTACCAAAAAGCACGCCGCCTACTACAGCTGTAATGATGCGCCTGCTCTCAGCTGTACCCGACTGAACCTGCTGTACAGCCACCTGTCAGCAGTCGTACAGGTGACTGTACCTGCTGTACGGCTTCTGTCAGAGTGCTTCTGTCCTGTTCGTACAGCTGTCTGTACAGCTGTACCTGCCGCAGAGCCTGCAGAGCAGCAGTTCTGCACCTGTGCGCAGCCTGTACCAGCAGATATACCCGCAGCAGCTCCTGTGCGCAGCCTGTACGAGAGCATGTACCTGCAGCAGCCTGTCCGTACAGAGCTGTACGGTTGGTTTGCACAGAAAAACAGCAGCCCAAAAATCTGCAGCAGTCGACTTGCTCTCTTCCTGCTTTTCCACGCTTCTCCACAACACGTTTGCTCCACGTTTCTTTTTCCCAAAAAGAAGAGAGAGAGAGAGAGAGAGAGAGAGAGAGAGAGAGAGAGAGAGAGAGAGAGAAGCATACACTCCAAAAGTGGAGTTGCCCCCTCCCCATAATAATCCTAGGGCCCCAACTTTAATTGTTATTAAAGTTCCCTAAGGCCTAGGGGCAACCTTCAATAAAACATTAAAATTCTAATGTTCTAGTTCCCCCCTTCACACCTAGGGATGTCCACACATCATTAACTCTGTCCGGGCACCCCCCATGTGAATCATTCAATATTTTGACTCAGCAACCACCATGCCCACACTTGTGCTGTTCCATTTTCACAGGGCCATGACATCCGTACCCAATGACCATCATTTGCAGGTTGCTGTCCAGCCTGCATATCACCTATTGGTGGCTCCTGTTCCATGCCATAAGGTTGAAAGATCATGCCCGGTATCTCCTCTAACTGTGGGATATCCATAGGGATATCTTCTGCCATCTCTGGCTGTCCATTTGGACCATTTTCAGCACCATTTAAGGGCTGGTTTTGTTGCTGTAATGGCTGATTTACAGCCCTTGGTTGTTGTCCATGATGTCCATCATCATCAGAGATGACTCTGCCAGGCTCCTGTTGCCTTGCAGGCTCCTTATACATGCATGTTTCATCAAAAATGACATCATTGCTGCGTATAATCTTTCTATTCACGGGATCCCAAAGTCTATACCCCATTTCATCTCTGTCACCATATCCTAGGAATATGCATTTGTGAGAGTTAGGATCAAGTTTGGTGTGTATTTCCCTGCGTATGTGCACATACGCAACGCAACCAAACACTCTCAAGTGCTTGTATGACGGAGGCTTCCCTGTCCATACTTCCTCTGGCACTTTCCCACCAAGCCTCGTGTTAGGTGACCTGTTTATAAGATGAACGGCTGTCATAACAGCTTCAGCCCAAAAACCATGAGGTAATGCAGCATGTGACAACATAGAACGGACCTTCTCCTGAATGGTCCTGTTCATTCTCTCTGCTGTCCCGTTTTGTGGAGGATCATAAGGAGTAGAGAGCTCCCTCTTGATGCCTTTAGCATCACAAAAGTCCTGAAACTGTTTGGACATATACTCTCCACCATTGTCGGAACGCAAAGACTTCAGTGTTTTGCCAGTTTGATTCTCAACATGAGCAACAAACTTCTCAAACACTGAGAATGTATCACTCTTCAAACAAAGAGGATAAACCCACACCTTGCGTGTGGCATCATCAATAAAAGACACAAAATATTTTGCCCCTCCCAAAGAAAGCTGAGGCATCTCACATACATCTGTATGCACAAGCTCTAACTACTATAAGTTATGTTTTCCTATTGGTTATGTGCATTAGTATTCGTAAATAATAAAGTTAATAGTAAGATATGTTTTACTATTGGTTAATAATAATAATATGTGCATTACTATTGGTTAATAATAATAATATGTATTAAAGTTGGTGTTAAGTTACACATGTGTTAATAATCATGAAATTTTGTGTAAGTTTTCTTGTAGGCATTGATTGTACTCAATGGAGATAGTGATGTATCTAAGTGTTTCTAGTTTTTTGATGTTTTACGAAGCAAGAAGCCCTAAGAAGAGAAGTATACACTTCCAGCTAGATGAAGGGTATGCCCCATTGTACAAGAGAATTGAGGTTTCAATGACGAATCCATCGGTGATACAATTACACATAATAGCAGGAAAAAAACATATAGATCTCTGGGTTGATGGGTCTATATATGCACCTGATCCTATTACACAACAATCTCCCCAATTCTGTCCAAGAGCTTTCTTGTGGGGGCACTGGAGTTGCCTGCCATATATACAATGCTCACAAAACTGAAAACTTGAGAACTTTAGAGAAGGCAAGTAACCAAAACGAGACAATTACTCCATTCCTTTGACACTCATGTGTCCCAACCGGCTATGCCACAGAGAGATTTCCGGCAGCTCGGTTGTATTTACATTAACATGGTGACAAACACCAGCATGCATGAAGTAAAGAGTGTCCACCTTAGAGCCTCTGGCAACAACCAGTGAGCCCTTACTAATCTTCCACTTTCCACGACCAAATGTGGTAACATAATCAGCATTATCAAGCTGTCTAGTAGAAAGCAGGTTCTTCTTGATCTCAGGCACATGCCTGACATCATGGAGCATAAGCTGTGAGCCATCTGAAAACACAAGCCTCACATCACCTCTGCCAAGAATCTTGCATGCATGGTTGTCACCCAAATAAACTACTCCTTCATTGCCAGCAGTATACCTGACAAACAAGTCTCTGCAACCTGTGACATGAAAGGAGGCACCTGAATCAATGATCCATGAGTGCATACCATGACCATCTCCTGCAAGGAGTGAATGGGCATCAAGTGAAGACGTGAATAGGACTTCATCCTCACTGTCACCTTTATGTGACATATTGACCTCTTCAATCTTGACTCCACTTTTGCCCTTTGGCTTTGCATCTTTGGCTTCATCTTTGTCTTTGTCTTTTCCTTTGCCCTTTTCCTTTTGATCATTCTTCCATTTGTAGCATTGCTTTTTGATACGTCCCTTCTTGCCACAATAATGGCATTCCAAGTCTTTTTTGGAGCGAGACTTGCTCCTTCCCCGTTCTTGGCTTTTACCCCTTTGCTGGGATCTCCCACGTGCATTCATTGCATTGGACTTTCCAACAGAGTTGTTTTTCCTATTCATCTCCTCTTGAAGGAGAGCACCCTCCACATCTGCATATGACAGCATAGCATTTGAATTGCTAGTGGCTGTCGTGAATGTGTCCCAACTCTCTGGCAAAGTGCATAAGAGAAAGGTGGCTTTGAACTCATCGTCCATTGCCAACTTTTGATTGATGACCTGGCTGACAACACCATTAAACTCATTTAGATGGGCTGTCATAGATGCCCCTTCCTTCATTTGAAGACCTATGAGTTTCTTCAACCAATACACTTTGCTTGAGGCACTTTGCTGGGCATACAAGTCCTGCAATCTCTGCCACATTCCCCAAGCTGTCTTCTCTTCACGTATGCTGAAAAGTAAAGTGTCTGACACAGACAACATGATGGTGGATCTTGCTAGCTCATCCATATCTTCCCATTCTTCAGCAGTAAGAGAAGCGGGCATTACACCCCTTTCTTTGGTGGGCTTGTGCTGCTTCTTCGGGAGCAACACATTATAGCACTGGGTTTGCCAAATGTCATAATTATGTGAGCCTTCAAGCTTTTTGATGTGAAGCAACGAAGAGCTCTCACCTGTGGTGCCATAGCAATATGCAACCTTTGTCAATGCCCGACTCCCTGCAAGATGTGCAAACACTGCACCAAAGCACACAAAGTGCTCACAGTTGTTCTCCCAAAGTTTATCTCCCACTGCGGAAGCACGAATGCAACTCTTTTCCCACTGAATGTGATAAAATCACCAAAATCTGGTTGCTGCAGATTTATGACAGCACCTTAGATGTGCTCTGTTCCCCTTCCAAAGTACTGTACAACAGTACTAAGTGCTCACCAATGATGTACCAAATCTGTACCGGCAAGTACAGCAACTGAAAATGAGCCTTTTCCTCACTCAAATCAATGTACAGCCATGCCAAAACTTGTACAAAGTTGTACCAAATCTGTACCAGCAAGTACAGTAGCAATAAATGCTCTCCTGGCTGTCCAAATGAGTGAAAATCAGACCTTGACAGTCCCCACCACTGCATACAACAGTCCCGGACAGAAATTGGGCAAAAGCCCCTTGACTGCAAGTGGATTTCTGAGGGTTCAAGGCATAAAAATCTTCCCTGCTGCTTTGCCAAGCTCAACAAGCACAAAATCTTGAAAAGCCCCTTGATTCAAGATCAATTTCTGATCATGAATGGTACATTAATGCACATGAAGGCATCCAGAGTCTTCACAATGCTTCCCCTTGGCCACATATACATCCAATACATAAAAGCCCCTTGATTCAATGGCACATTGAGTGTTTGACAGGCATCAACACATTGCCCAAAGCATCAAATGCCAGTGCCTGCATGCAAATCAGCCCAATTGGCACAAAAGCCCTTTGATTTGCACTCCAATTTCTTGCAATTTTGCCCCAAATGTGAGATTGTTCACATCATACAGCATGTATGAATGCCCAATGGCACAATTACATCAAAGGCCCCAAATTTTGACACCCCATTTCCTGCAATTTTGACCCGGAATGTGACCAATGTCACCCAATTGTTGCCAATTGTGCTCAAATCTGAGCAATTTGGACCTGTACCTGCTCAATTGATGATAATTGACATGCAAATCCCAAAAAATTGAAGCAAATACCTCATACAAATTTCTGATTTCTGTAGGGCAGCAAACGGCGGGTTCCTCAGGCGGGAGTATGGTTGAAGGCTTGATACTCTGATGTAAGCTGCAGCTCTAATGTGTGCAAAGCTTCTCTTTGTGCAGGCTCTCTGTAGACCACCGACAGCAAAATTTTCTTTGGCAGAATCCCTTCAAGATGTATGCTGCCAGTGTTCTGTGTAGGTCTTGCAGGTTGCAGGTTAAGGCTTCTCCTAGCTGCTACAGACGAGGTGCACCAGTTCTGCACACGCAGCACATGTAGGCGACCAGCGACCAGTTCTGCACACGTTACAAGGCGTTTGAGCCGGTGCTGCTGCTGGGGCGCAATCGCTTCGCGAGTGTGGACTTTGTTTGTTGACGCCGCCTCCGCCTAGTGGCCAGCGCTACACGCGACGGGGCCTTGTTTGTTGCCGTTGCCTCCACCTAGTGTCCAGCGCTACACCCTCTTGTGGCCAGGTGTCTGACGCCCAACGCCTTGCTGCAACGCACTGCTGCCACTCCCTCTCACTGTCTTGCAGCGCACGTGCTCCTTGCTGAGCACCAGAAAGCTCCAAGCAATCTCCTCTGTCGTGCCAAGCTCAAGGCTCCATAGCCGAGCTTCTTCTTCGCGATGAAGACGACTCCGCACACCCGCACACACACGGACACACCCGCTCTGATACCAGTTGAAGGGAGAGAGTTAGGGTTTCATGTGGGAGACATACACAGAGAAGAAGGGGGGAGAGAGAGACATGTGGGGATAAGTCAACTCGCAGTATATGAGTGTGTGACTCCCCTATCACACATGTATATTACACATAGTGCACTTAGTACATTAAAAGTACTAAGTGTACTATGTACTATACAACTTATGGGCTAGTACACATTATAAGGGTGGGCATAATGCCTTTACCCCAACAGATGGATATGTGTTAAGGTTGTGGCCATGTTTAAGTGTTTTGATATGCATTGATGGTATCAACAAGTGTGTCAAAGGCCCTAGTCCCCCGGGCATCGCTGCGAGTTACATTGGTATCAGAGCATAGGCTTTCTTGGAAGCGGAGGCTTTCTTCTATCAATAAGGAAGAGAAAAGATCTCAAGTGGGGACCACACTTATCATCATTGCTGTTAAGCATGGCCAGCCGCTTCATAGCTTATGAAGTAAGAGCATGAGCAGTAGACAGCTTGTTGGTCTAAGGATTTATGAATTCACAGAATTTATCTTGGAAGTATGGAGTTGGCTTTATGTGCACACGTTTAGCACTCTTTCCATATGGATATTGTGGATTATATTATCAAGCTTACATGCAACCTATATGGAGATATATCTCAGGATATCGGAAGGATATGGTGACGAGAAATTTCTTTTGGCTTCATGATCATCTCATTGATATTGGTGATTGAGACACAATTGGCTCTTGTGCCTGTGTCTAGCATATCTTCCATGGAATTCTCGCCCATTTATTTTGGGACATGATTTTGATATTGGTATTATGGAGACTTATTTAGTCTCACCCATTTCTTTGGGACATAGATTCTTCAGTTATATTGGATTTTTGAGACTGTCTTGTCTCGCCCACTTAATGGGACATGATTATATCTTGAATATATGGCTTGAAGATTAAAGTTGTGGACAACTTTTAAGAAGCTGGGGAGGATGTCACCAGCCTGGACATTTCCCAGTATGAAAGGGGTATGGTGGACTCCAGGATGTCTAAATATTTGGAAAGTACAAGCTTTGGGAATGGGGGATTATCCTAGAATACAAAGGACCACACTCCTAAAATTTAGGAGAGTTGCTATTTTTGGCCCAACACCGATGGAAATTCTGTTCGCGTCATTACATCTGGAATTGAGCAGATACCAAGAGTTGGCAAAGTGCCTATGACAGAATGTCTACCAGTTGGGATATTTTTAGAGATAAAGTTTATGGAAGGATCCATCTCTTAGATTGGGACATGTGGTAAGAAAGTGGACCAAAGTGAGACAAGTGGCCTGACACTTGTTAGAAAGTGGATCAAAGTGAGACAAGTGGCCTCACACTTGTCATATTGTGTGGCTCTCCACTTGTCATTGTAGCCTTCTCTTGCCATTTTAGCTCATGGGAGGCCCAAATCTATAAATTGGAGCCCTCTCTCTTCATTAATAAAGGCTCTCTTGTTGCACACTAGCCTCTACCACCGTTACAGGCTGCCTGAAACCGATCCCGTCAAGTGGGAAAGACTCCGTTGGACACCCACACGCTTAATAGCACAACTTTAAAACCACAAATTTGAAATGGACAACTTAAAACAACTTGAAATTTAAATGAAATGAAATGGAAAGATGGACACCAGCACTGGGGCCGGAACGGGCCGACCCCCCCCTCAATATATGATATATTTATTGGGAGTATTTAATAAATACAATGCTCCATGGGTTCCAAGAACCAGATAATGTCCATGTACATATGAAAACAGTACCAAACAAATAGGCTCGAAGTCGAATTTCGATGTAGAAGCTTGAAGCAGTACGACCACTAGTGTGGTCCAATCTCTACGGTCCTGTGCTTTCACTGGACTCCGCGGAGAGCGCCTCACTGGTGTTCCGAGACCACGCACAAACAGGCGCTCTCGTACTAACGCCTGGCTCTCCCGATCTCAGCACCTTTAGACCGAGGTTCGCCAATATAGCTTGGACAACCCGGCACCGAACGGGTGTTGGCCGAGCGGGATGAATCCCTTATCAGATTTAAACATAAAATACTTTATTGAAATCTGAAATTCACTTACTTGTAGATGGTTGATGGAAAACCAATACTTGTGGTGTTTGTGTAGAATATGAAGCCACCCTTGTTGAAGAAATAGTTGCCTCGTGTAGAACCATCAAGACAAGCACCACCACAAAGGGTACAGCCGTCTGCTGTGAGAGAAGAAGCATCCACTTGCAAGGGAGGAAAGGCTTGACCGCAGTGTAGAGGAGCCCAAACAGAGTTGCCTGAGGGCAGTGTTCTACTGGCTGGAACACAAGCGCATAGCCATAGCAGCCTGTAGGGACATGCGTAGCTTGGAGAGGTGCAGCTGGTAGAAGATGGGCAGCCTGCAGCCGGTAGAGGATGGGGAACCTGCAAGTACTGTCGCCTGGGAGAGTAGCCGCCTGTAGCAAGGGAGATAAAAGGAGAGAACACCCGCAGCTGCCTGCAAGAGAAGGCAGCGCAGCTTGCAAGGAGTAGCAGCCAGTCGCCTGCCGAGAGGAGCACACCTGGTTGCAACCAGTTCTGGCCGCCTGTAGAGGATCACATCCGCCTGGTTATTCAGAGACGCAGCCAGCAGCCTGGTTGCTGTACATAAAAATTCAGCAGCAGCCGCCTGGGAGCATGTTTGGTTGCAGCCAGTAGTGCAGGGGAAACAGTCGCCTGCAACAATACTCAGCCACCTGTAGAGAGGCAGGCGCAGCCAGCAGCAAAGGATACTGCAGCAATCGCCTTCATGAAAAGCATGCGCCAGAGGAAGAGGTGGTCGCCGGTTGTCACGTAAGATGGAAGCGATGATGATCCACGCTTGAAGGAGGGGGTATTCTTTTGTAAAATTTAAGTGGAGTCTTCTCTAGTGAATTCCACGCATGGATGTGGGGGGGTTAGTGTGGGTAGGTGACCATGCCCACCCCCACACTCACTTAAAAGTGGGGCTCCCCACCTTGGCCCCTAAGTGGGTGCCCAAAGGGGGTGCCCACTTTTAAATAAATGTGAACACCTAACCTTATAAAATAAAAGGTTAGAATATAAAGCATTAAAACAACAAGTGTGACATACTTACCACTTGTTCACATGCACCAAAACTTGTCAGAATACAGAGCAGACTTCACGACTCATTGGCAGGCGTCCCCGCTCAGTAAGTAACACGTCAAGCAGGCAAACACACAAATACATGTCATGCGAAAACAGTTTCAAACATGCAAAATATGTGTGCATGTGCAAATAGTAACATGGACATATCTCCCGTTCATGGAACAAGTACAAAATATCTGTCGGCACAAAACTGGCATGACATAAAAACATAAAACCTGGTCTTCCTATGGAGTGACAGTCCCATAGGTAAGACACAGTTCCAGGCACGAGTCTCCCTATGGTGTGACAGTCCCATAGGCAAAACACGGCACGAATACTGGCTCTTCCATGGCATGACAGTCCCATGGGTCGAACACAGTCCAGGTCATAGACGGGTGGCACTGGTCTGGCTCCCGTCCATATGACACCATCCTGCTAACACACGGGTGGCACCAGTCTGGCTCCCATCCATGTCAGCAAAATACTGGCCTCTTCACATGAGACACCGGCCTGGCCTCAAGTGAACGAGACACAAAATCTGGAGATGGACCAAATGGTCGGCCAATTGGTGACATCCCCCCGGGCTTCTAAAGAGTTGACCTCAACTGAAAAGCCTTAAGATATGCCTGCAACAACTGCGGATAATTTGCAAAATAATCCTGATTTACCCACTTGGCATCAATAGGCAAATAATTCTTAAACTTCACAAGATATCTCCTGGAAAGCTTTCCTGCAGGTAGCTTTCTCTCCTTGTGAAAAACAAGCTGTTCTGGCTGGAGGATCTCCTCAAGCTCTTCAATCTCTGGCGGATCTTCTGTGACAGGCTCATCAGGATCTGGCCCCACATATTTCCGAAATAGACTCACATGAAAAGCATTGTGAATCTTCCAATGACTAGGTAAAGCAAGCCTGTAGGACACTTCATTGATTTTGTGAATCACCTTGAAGGGTCCATAATAGCGAGGAGAAAGCTTAGGATATGATCCTTCTCGTCCTGGCCTCTTTTGAAGCCTAGCCTTCTCAAATTTCAGCAATACCCAATCACCTTCTTTGACTTCCATGTCCCTTGTATGCTTGTCAGCAGCCATTTTATGCTTATCCTGAGATCTTGCTATGGCTGTCCGCACTTGACCAAAGGCAACATCCAAGTCACGAACATATTGATCAGCTGCAAAAATCTCATCCTTTGTACGAAGGATGGGTGGCAAGACCACTCTGCCATAAATAACCTCAAACGGAGCCTTTCCCGTGGAAGCATGGATCGTATTGTTGTAGGCAAACTCAACAAGTGGAAGATACTTCTCCCATGCACTCTTTTGATCTGCCACATAACACTTCAACAAATCCAAGACGGCTGAATTTGCAGCTTCACTTTGGCCATCCGTTTGGGGATGATAAGCTGATGAAAACTCAAGCTTAGTACCCATATTATCAAATAAAGCCCTCCAAAAGAGGCTTGTAGTCCTGGGATCTCTATCCCCAACAATGGATTTAGGCATACCATGATGCTTGAAAATATTAGCAAGAAAAAGCTTTACCATATGATCAGCTTTGATGGTTTTCTTGACAGGCAAGAAATGAGCTTGCTTGCTAAACCTGTCCACAATAGTCCAAATAGCATCATTCCCATGCTGGGATCTAGGCAAATCCATAATAAAATCCATCGTGTTACTTTCCCAAGGTGCGAATAGGCAATGGCTGAAGCAAACCTGGAGGCTTTTGCCTATCAAATTTCACCTTTTGGCAAGTGATACATGCACGCACATAAGCCTCAATGTCTTTACGCATGCTTGGCCAAAAGAAATACCTCTGAATCATGCGAGTAGTAGGCATAATACCTCTATGACCAGCATAAGGTGGAGCGTGACATTCGTCCATAACCTTTGGACGCAAATCCTTCACCACACATAGGCAATTATCCTTCATGAGGTAACCCTCGTTGATAACATAAGAGGCATGTGAATGACCAGCCATCAAATCAGTCCATATATGGCAAAAATCAGCATCCGAATGATACAAATCTCTCATAGCAGATAGATCTCCATGAGAGGCCACTGAGACTGCAGCAACATAAGGCCTCCTAGATAGTGCATCGGCCACCACATTTTTCTTTCCTGGAGTATGCACAATCTGAAAATGAAACATGGAAAGAAAATTTGCCATTCTCATCTGCTTCTCTGAAAGCTTGGTTTGAGATAGAAAGTATCTCAAGCTTTGATGATCTGTCTTGACTACAAATTCAGCCCCAAGAAGGTAATGTTTCCAAATCTTTAAGGCGTGAATTACAGCCAAGAGCTCTTTCTCATAGATATCCATATGAAGTTCAGCATCATGCAAACGACGGCTCTCGTATGCAACTGCATGTCCTTCTTGATTTAGGACAGCTCCTATGCAATCACCACAAGCATCACATTCAACCACGAATGACTTGTGCAAGTCAGGAACAGTCAATACTAGACCACATATGATCGCATGCTTGAGCTGCAAGAAAGCATCCTGTTCCTTTGAAGTCCATTTGAAAGCAGTTTTCTTCTTCGTGAGATCATGTAGAGGAGTGGCAATCATAGCAAAATGCCTTATGAAACGCCTGTAGTACGAACATAATCCCAGAAAACTATGTACTTGATGTACGTTTTGCAATTCGGGCTAATTCCGAATAGTCTCTATCTTTGCAGGATCCATTGTAACTCCATCCTTGGATAGAATATTTCCCAGATAATGAATCTCTGAAAGGAAAAACTCACTTTTCTTGGCATTGACGAAAAGTTTATGCTTCCGCAACTCTTCGAACACTGTGACCAAATGAGTTCTGTGTTCCTGCTCATTCTTGGAGAAAACCAAGATATCATCAAAGAAGACTCCTGTAAACTTGCGATGGGGTCGGAATATCCTATCTAAAAGTAGCAGGAGCATTGGTGAGACCAAAAGGCATTACCAAGAATTCATATAATCCGAAGGTTGTCCTGAATGCAGTCTTATGGACATCTTGTGGCACCACGCGTATCTGGTGATAACCACTCTTCAAATCAAGTCTGCTAAAACAAGCTGAGCCATCAAGCTTATCTAAGATATCATCAATACGTGAAATTGGGAACCTGTTCTTGATGGTAAGCTTGTTCAAAGCTCTATAGTCCACACACATACGGAAGGATCCGTCCTTCTTTTGAACAAGAAGCACGGGAGAGCAGTAAGGTGAGGAACTGGGTTGAACCAAACCTTTTTCTAAAAGCTCGTTTACCTGCTTCATGATTTCTTCTTGTTGTGTTGCACTCACTCGGTATGCGGGTTTGTTAGGTGGAGAACTACCTGGCACAAGATCTATACGGTGATCTTCGGGCCTTTGGGGAGGTAATTCACCTGGCAACGAGTCAGCAAAACAGTCGTTGAATGCATTAAGAAAATTCAGCCTATCATTAGACATAGCATCCACATTTTGATGATTTGGCACAAGACTATCACGAACAAAAACCAAGTACGCTGAAAGACTCTTTTTCATTGCTTTATTAATTTGGATGTGTGATACAAGTGGGATGGAATCCCCTTCTTTGCCAGCATCAATAAAATGCATGCGGCCTTTATGCATAAAAGAAATCATATTAGACTTGTAGTCTTTGCGGGGCTCAAGCCTATGGTGCCACGGCTTGCCCAACAATACATCACATCCGTTCAGTGGAGCAACTAGGAAATGCTCATTATCAAGGTAGCCCTGTATATGGATGCACAACTTCCCAATCAAAGGGGTAACCTGCACCTCTTTACCAATAAATGCAGCTTCGGCTTCAATCTGAGGTCCCATGTTTTCAACCTCAATACCCAATGCAGCTGCCATTTGCATAGAGATGAAATTGTCAGTTGCACAGTCATCAAACATGAAGAGTGCGGGCTGATCCTTGATTTGTCCCCAAGCCTTGCAAACGATACGCTCTTTTGCATCATGACTTGTATTACTTTGCACATCAGGAACTGCATGTACATTAGCTTTGGTGTGCTTGTCCTCGTGCTTTGATTTGCG
Organism: Cibotium barometz; assembly: GCF_041138505.1. Taxonomy (NCBI): domain Eukaryota; kingdom Viridiplantae; phylum Streptophyta; class Polypodiopsida; order Cyatheales; family Cibotiaceae; genus Cibotium; species Cibotium barometz. Next base: position 9,942,853 of record NC_141047.1, read on the forward strand.
ATCTGGGCATTGCCGAAACATGTGGTCTTTGCTACCACAAGAAAAGCATTTTCCATCCTTGGCATATTGCTCTCTTTGCTCCGGAGTTAAGCCGAATTTGTTCTTTCTTGGGCCCTGTTCTTTAGATGTGTTATTTTCAGCTTTACCACCCTTGTAAGGCTCCCGGAAGTTCTTTTTAGGTGGCTGTCCACCCTTTGCCTGATTTGGGACAGCCTTGTCCTTTCCTTTGGAACCTCCTTGATCTTGCTTAATCTTGAGCACCAATTGCTCCGTAGCAAGAGCAGAAGCTGTGAGTTGTTGCAACGTATGTTTTGGGTGCAATTCAATACCCGATCTATATGCTGGTTGCAGTCCAGAACGAAACTTCCTCTTTCTTTTATCCTCAGTGATTTGCATGAAGGGAGTCACTTCCAGCAACACTTTCCAGAATTTGTTAACATACTGTTGCACACTCTCATTATCTTTTTGTTCCAGCTTGTCCCACTTTTGAGTGAGAGTTTGCTCTGCATTGGGTGGCAAGAACTGAGCATAAAATCTATCCTTGAATTCCTTCCAAGTAGAAATGGGATCCTTGGCGATCTTTTCAGTGATCCACCAATGAGCAGCAGTCTCTTTCAAAAACATGCTAGCATGGCGCACCTTTGACTTTTCTGTGAAATCCTCATCGCTAAAAGCAATGTTGAACTGTGTCACAAATGCTAACACCTTAGAAGCATCATGTTCACCATGAAAGACATCAAATTTGACAGATTTATCACCTGCTTTGAATTCCTTGAGCTTCCTGGCATGAGGCTCATGGTCTTCTCTTTTTCTTTTCCCCTTATCCAACGGGGTAGCCCTATCTGCATGGGCTCCATGGGCCGTCATAGAAGCTTCATGGGGCACGGTGGCATGTGCTCCACGAACTCGAAACTCAGATGCATGTGACTTACCTGCATATGGCATGGTCTCTCCATGAGACAACTCAGAAGGCAAAATTTTTCTGGAAGTAGACCTGTCACCATGAGATACATGTTTGGCATGCATGTGACTTTCATGCCCTCCATGAGCACTGGCATACATATATCTGTCAGGCTTAGTGCCTTGGGGAGAAGATGCAAGTCGAGAGGTGACAGTCACCTCTTCCTTTTGCATAAAAGATTTCAGCCTCTGGGATGCGGGATCTCCATGCTTCAAACGAGGTGGATTTCTGAATTTCAGCTCTCCGTCATCCCCCTCTTTGATATCACCTTTGCGAAGGAGATAGGCAAGTGTCAACTCCCTTGGTTTCTTGCCCACTTCACGAGCCATTGATTCAAAAGTTACATCAACCATAGCATCAGTCTTCCTGGCTTCAATAACACTTTGCAGATGGGGATCTTCATGCAAAAACTTTAATTCTTGCTCTTGAGCCTGCAAAAGTTTTCTCATATGTTCCATTTCAGCCCTCATAGCATCAGGCTCTTGTTCAAGCATAACTGTCTTCCCTGGAGACAGTTGACCCTTGGATTCACTATCCATAACCCTTTCAAGGGGCTTGTGCCTACCACGCAGGGCATCAGACCCACGAGAGGCACTAGATGGACCCCTCGAATTTGCCACTTCCAAAGGGTTGCCTTGGCTGTCCATTGTGTTTTAAGTTTGCTAAAAGCGGGATGTCCAGTACACAGGTTCGTTTCCCCACTAGGAAGAGGGAAACAACCGTGCTCTGATACCAATGAAACCGATCCCGTCAAGTGGGAAAGACTCCGTTGGACACCCACACGCTTAATAGCACAACTTTAAAACCACAAATTTGAAATGGACAACTTAAAACAACTTGAAATTTAAATGAAATGAAAAGGAAAGATGGACACCAGCACTGGGGCCGGAACGGGCCGACCCCCCCCTCAATATATGATATATTTATTGGGAGTATTTAATAAATACAATGCTCCATGGGTTCCAAGAACCAGATAATGTCCATGTACATATGAAAACAGTACCAAACAAATAGGCTCGAAGTCGAATTTCGATGTAGAAGCTTGAAGCAGTACGACCACTAGTGTGGTCCAATCTCTACGGTCCTGTGCTTTCACTGGACTCCGCGGAGAGCGCCTCACTGGTGTTCCGAGACCACGCACAAACAGGCGCTCTCGTACTAACGCCTGGCTCTCCCGATCTCAGCACCTTTGGACCGAGGTTCGCCAATATAGCTTGGACAACCCGGCACCGAACGGGTGTTGGCCGAGCGGGATGAATCCCTTATCAGATTTAAACATAAAATACTTTATTGAAATCTGAAATTCACTTACTTGTAGATGGTTGATGGAAAACCAATACTTGTGGTGTTTGTGTAGAATATGAAGCCACCCTTGTTGAAGAAATAGTTGCCTCGTGTAGAACTATCAAGACAAGCACCACCACAAAGGGTACAGCCGCCTGCTGTGAGAGAAGAAGCATCCACTTGCAAGGGAGGAAAGGCCTGACCGCAGTGTAGAGGAGTCCAAACAGAGTTGCCTGAGGGCAGTGTTCTACTGGCTGGAACACAAGCGCACAGCCATAGCCGCCTGTAGGGACATGCGTAGCTTGGAGAGGTGCAGCCGGTAGAAGATGGGGAACCTGCAAGTACTGTCGCTTGGGAGAGTAGCCGCCTGTAGCAAGGGAGATAAAAGGAGAGAACACCCGCAGCTGCCTGCAAGAGAAGGCAGCGCAGCTTGCAAGGAGTAGCAGCCAGTCGCCTGCCGAGAGGAGCACACCTGGTTGCAACCAGTTCTGGCCGCCTGTAGAGGATCACATCCGCCTGGTTATTCAGAGACGCAGCCAGCAGCCTGGTTGCTGTACATAAAAATTCAGCGGCAGCCGCCTGGGAGCATGTTTGGTTGCAGCCAGTAGTGCAGGGGAAACAGTCGCTTGCAACAATACTCAGCCACCTGTAGAGAGGCAGGCGCAGCCAGCAGCAAAGGATACTGCAGCAATCGCCTTCATGAAAAGCATGCGCCAGAGGAAGAGGTGGTCGCCGGTTCTCACGTAAGATGGAAGCGATGATGATCCACGCTTGAAGGAGGGGGTATTCTTTTGTAAAATTTAAGTGGAGTCTTCTCTAGTGAATTCCACGCATGCATGTGGGGGGGCTAGTGTGGGTAGGTGACCATGCCCACCCCCACACTCACTTAAAAGTGGGGCTCCCCACCTTGGCCCCTAAGTGGGTGCCCAAAGGGGGTGCCCACTTTTAAATAAATGTGAACACCTAACCTTATAAAATAAAAGGTTAGAATATAAAGCATTAAAACAACAAGTGTGACATACTTACCACTTGTTCACATGCACCAAAACTTGTCAGAATACAGAGCAGACTTCACGACTCACTGGCAGGCGTCCCCGCTCAGTAAGTAACACGTCAAGCAGGCAAACACACAAATACATGTCATGCGAAAACAGTTTCAAACATGCAAAATATGTGTGCATGTGCAAATAGTAACATGGACATATCTCCCGTTCATGGAACAAGTACAAAATATCTGTCGGCACAAAACTGGCATGACATAAAAACATAAAACCTGGTCTTCCTATGGAGTGACAGTCCCATAGGTAAGACACAGTTCCAGGCACGAGTCTCCCTATGGTGTGACAGTCCCATAGGCAAAACACGGCACGAATACTGGCTCTTCCATGGCGTGACAGTCCCATGGGTCGAACACAATCCAGGTCATACACGGGTGGCACTGGTCTGGCTCCCGTCCATATGACACCATCCTGCTAACACACGGGTGGCACCAGTCTGGCTCCCGTCCATGTCAGCAAAATACTGGCCTCTTCACATGAGACACCGGCCTGGCCTCAAGTGAACGAGACACAAAATCTGGAGATGGACCAAATGGTCGGCCAATTGGTGACACTGTCCTAAGGATGGCTACTCTCTTTCTCTCTCTCTTGAAGGCTGCCCATGAAGAATACCGGCTGTTGGGGACTGTTTTGGAGGCTTCCATCGCGAAGAAATACTGAAGGCAAGGGTATTTAATAATTTATTATGATTTCTAGCCATTGTACTTGTTGTACCAGTCTTTGTACGTGTTGTACCAGCCCTTGTACTGGCTGTACCAGCCCTTGTACTTGTTGTACCACCCATTGTATGGATTGTACCAGCTTTTGTACTTGCTGTATCAGCCACTGTACCAGTTGTAGTAGTCACTGTACATGTTGTACCACCATTTGTACTTACTGTATCTGCTGTACCAGCCATCGTATCGATTGTACTAGCCACTGTATCGGTTGTACCAACCATTATACTTGCTGTACCGGCTGAATGGAGAGTTGTAGTTGCTGTACCACCTCTATTGCATGAAGACCCGTGTTTTTTGGGGAAGAATCAGTACCCACACGGAGGTATATGGATTATATTGTTGGCTCGGCATTTCTACAGCCTATGTTCCGGCTTGGTAGCCTCGTGTTGAGTTGTGTTATGGCATTTGTATATGGATAATCCGGCATCTCCCGTGGGGAGAGTAAGGCCCTCAAAGCTTGTACATGATATTATTCTCATTGGGTAATAAAATACTCCAAGGGGGGGGGTCGGCCCATTCCAGCCTCTATGCGGTGTCACACGTGCAAGCTCCATTTTCAGCATTTGTGGATGTTTTGTCTAGCTTTTATGTTTTATGCAAAGTGATGATGGATATGTATTAAGGTTGTGGCCATGTTTAAGTGTTTTGATATGCATTGATGGTATCAACAAGTGTGTCAAAGGCCCTAGTCCCCCGGGCACCGCTGCGAGTTACATTGTTATCAGAGCATACGCTTTCTTGGAAGCGGAGGCTTCCTTCTATCAATAAGGAAGAGAAAAGATCTCAAGTGGGGACCACACTTACCATCATTGTTGTTAAGCATGGTCAGCGGCTTCATAGCTTACGAAGCAAGAGCATGAGCAGTAGACAGCTTGTTGGTCTAAGGATTTATGAATTCACAGAATTTATCTTGGAAGTATGGAGTTGGCTTTATGTGTACACGTTTAGCACTCTGTCCATATGGATATTGTGGATTGTATTATCAAGCTTACAGGCAACCTATATGGAGATATATCTCAGGATATCTGAAGGATATGGTGACGAGATATTTCTTTTGGCTTCATGATCATCTCATTGATATTGGTGATTGAGACACAATTGGCTCTTGTGCCTGTGTCTAGCATATCTTCCATGGAATTCTTGCCCATTTATTTTGGGACATGATTTTGATATTGGTATTATGGAGACTTATTTAGTCTCACCCATTTCCTTGGGACATGGATTCTTGAGTTATATTGGATTTTTGAGACTGTCTTGTCTTGCCCACTTAAGATTAAAGTTGCGGACAACTTTTAAGAAGCTGGGGAGGATGTCGGCCATTTCCCAGTATGAAAGGGGTACGGTGGACTCAAGGATGTCTAAATATTTGGAAAGTACAAGCTTTGGGAATGGGGGATTATCCTAGAATACAAAGGACCACACTGCTAAAATTTAGGAGAGTTGCTATTTTTGGCCGGACTCTGATGGAAATTCTGTTTGCGTCATTACATCTGGAATTGAGCAGATACCAAGAATTGGCAAAGTGCCTATGACAGAATGTCTACCAGTTGGGATATTTTTAGAGAGAAAGTTTATGGAAGGACCCATCTCTTAGATTGGGACATGTGGCAAGAAAGTGGACCAAAGTGAGACAAGTGGCCTAACACTTGTTAGAAAGTGGATCAAAGTGAGACAAGTGGCCTCACACTTGTCACTTCAGCTATTGTGTGGCTCTCCACTTGTCATTGTAGCCTTCTCTTGCCATTTTAGCTCATGGGAGGCCCAAATATATAAATTGGAGGCCTCTCTTTTCATTAATAAAGGCTCTCTTTGCACACTAGCCTCTACCACCGTTACAGGCTGCCCTAATGATGGCTACTCTCTTTCTCTCTCTCTTGAAGGCTGCCCATGAAGAATACCGGTTGTTGGGGATTGTTTTGGAGGCTTCCATCGCGAAGAAATACTGAAGGCAAGGGTATTTAATCATTTATTATGATTTCTAGCCATTGTACTTGTTGTACCAGCCTTTGTACCTGTTGTACCAGCCATTGTATTGGCTGTACCAGTCCTTGTACTTGTTGTACCACCCATTGTATCGATTGTACCAGCTTCTGTACTTGTTGTACTAGTCACTGTACCAGCTGTACTAGTCACTGTACATGCTGTGTTTTCTCTTTTCTGATGTTGAATTGTCAGGATTTTGTTCTCTCTCATGTGCGTACAAGTAGACGTTGATCTTTATGAGAGTAAGTCTCCGGGACGGATTTCGGATTTGGAAAAGCAGCTTATGAACTTGTTAGTTTCTGCCTTTCCATCTTTATCTGCTTTCATCTCGAAGATGAAAGATCTCCGAGACAAGCTTGCTATTTGTGGCAAGGATATCTCTACAGAGGATATGGCTATTCGGCTTCTCTCCAAGCTTCCAGAGAGGTTTGATGCTTATTTTCAGTCTCTTGTTTCTTCTCCTCGTCCTGTTCCAGCTACTTGGGAGGAAGTTCTCCCCTCCATTATGTAGATTAAGTCTCGCTTTGAGGAGCGGATTGGCACCTCTGGTGGTTCTGATGGAGCTTTGGTTGCACGTGTGGATTCTCAGTCAGATGATGACTCTGCTCCTCCTCCAGCGAGTTCGAGCATATCTGTGCCTGGATGGTATTTTCAGACAGTTCGTGATTCTGGGTTACGTGAGCTTCCTTCTGCTCCTCTGCCTGATTCTCTCAGGCAATCTGGTGTCCGTTGGATCTTCAAATCAAAGTTCCGAGTTGATGGCAAGGCGAGGTTGGTTGCCAAGGGTTATGCTTAGCGCCCTGGAGTCGACTTCGATGAGACCTTCTCTCCGACGACCCATATGACTACCATTCGCACCGTTCTTGCTCTTGTAGGACATCATAGATGGCCCGTATTCTAGATGGACGTCAAGTCAGCTTTCTTGAATGGAGAGCTTACATAGGAGGTTTATGTTGATCAGCCGCCAAGATTTATTGTTCCAAGCAAACAGGATCAGGTGTACCGGTTGAAGAAAGCTTTATATGGTTCTAAGCAGGCTCCGCGGGCTTGGTATCAGCAGATTGATGAGTTCTTTCAGAAGCTCGTCTTGCGCCGTTCTCATGCAGATTCAAACCTTTATATCCTCCTTGAGAGGGGGTTGATTGTTATCATTGTGGTCTATGTTGATGACCTCATCTTTACCGGTTCTTATTCTGTGAGGATCCGTTCAATCATGGATGCTTTGGAGACAGAGTTCTCAGCAGAAGTACACATGGGAGATACTTGACAAATTTCAGATGACTGGATGCAAACTAGTATCTTCTCTTATGGATACTAGTAAGAAGCTTTCTCTTCTTGATGCTTCTCCAGGGATTGACCAAGGAAAGTATCGGGTTCTCATCGGTTGTTTGGTTTGGCTGACCTACTGCCGATTGGACGTGTGTTTTGCAGTTAGCTTATTGAGTTCCTTCTCATCCAAACCCCGTCAGCACCATTGGCGGTGTGCTCTCAGAGTTCTTCGGTACTTGCGTGGCACTCTAGACTTTGGCATCTTCTATGGCCAAGGATGCACTCTTCTTGGATGGTTTGATTCAGATTGGGTTGGAGATCCAGATACTCGGCGTTTGACCACCAGTTGTGTTTTTTTCACTTGGGTCTGGAGCCATTTCATGGAGTAGTAAAAAGCAGCCTATTGTGGCGCTTTCCTCTACATAGGCGGAGTATCGTGCGGTTTGTTATGCTGCATGTGAGGCAATCTGGTTGCGGAGATTATTGGGGGAGCTTGGCTGTTCTCCTACTGGATCTACTCTTCTTTGGTGTGACAATCAATGGGTTCTTGCTAGAGATTTGTGTTTGGAGTATTGTCCTTTAGCGGTGAATGCAGCAGATTTGTTCACCAAGCTGGTTTCTCAGGCTTCCTTGGCTCCTCATCTTCGGTTTCTAGGAGTATGTTCAACATCTGGTGCTGAGAGGGGGTGTTAGCACATTCATCCCCAGTTTCTGCTCATATTTGGTGTCCCTTTTGGTCCCTTTTCATGGCCCCTTAATTGTGGGCTGGCCACCCCTTTGTTGTACATTTTTCTGGGATTTTTCCCATGTCGGGTGCCTTTTTCCCAATCGGCCAGCATCACCATGTCCAGTCGACCAGGTGCTCTTGTCCAGTCGACCAGCCCCTCTTACCTATAAATAGGTGGGCTGGCCTCTCACTTTTCTCATATAGTCTAGTCTCTCCTTTTGCTCCCTCACTTATGAGACTCATCTTGTCTCTTGCTTAGGACTGTATCATTTCAGTATATTCAGCATAGTTGCTCCATATCTCTCTTTCTCTTGCACTCTCTGCTCAACACACTCTAGTGCTTGTTTGCTTCCGCTCTATGCACTCATTCAATTTGGTTCCTTCACCAGTCTTGATCAGTGTTTCACACACTGAGCGGAACCAAGGGGGATTTTCCACAGAAGAAAGCTGGAGTATTCACTGGCAAAGTTTGGCCTAAAAGATGGCCACAGAGCATGAGCAGCATGGGATTTTATTCATCAAAGTGGCTTATAAGGTTTAGAAGTCGGTGTGTTCACACATCATTAAAATTGGGCTGGACTTATTATTATTTTGGGCATGTATGTGTGGATAGAAGGAGGCGCCTAGAAAAAACTTGGGCATCAAGCTGGAAAAAGCATAAGTTGATATTCTGGGCAACTCAGCCACTTTTAGCAAAAAGGAAAAGCACAAGGCCAAAAGTAGAGTTGCTCGACTTTATAAAAAGCTGGGAGCTGCTTCGCTTTCGGATCATCAGGTGCATGTGTATGAGGGCACATGACCTGCTGCAACATACACTATTCTCTCTCTTCTCTGCTGGCCGATTGCAGTTTTCTCTCTCTTCCCTCAGCGCTGGCTGTACAACAGCCTTCTGGTGGTGTTGCTTGTACTGGTCATACAACAGTTTTCTCTCTTCTTCCAGAGCTGGCTGTGCACTATTTTCCTCTCTCTACTGGCTGCGATGGAGGCAGGTTGTATAGTGGTGGATTCTCTTACAGTCTTGGCCTTGCTATGGGCAGATTTGGGGGTAGTTTCTGGGGTTGTTTTGGAGGAATTTGGGACAGTTTTGAGAGCTCTTCTGGGGCTGATTTGTGGCTCTGTTTGGCACGGAGTTCGGGGCTGTTTTTGGCTCCATACCGGGCTGTTTTGTGGACTGTTCATGAGCTGATTCATAGGAATATTTTGAGATAGTTTTTGGATGGCTTTTGGTGCTGTGTTTTTATCTTGGCACTGGATGGATGTCTGGGCAAGAGATTTGCTGATGCTTTGTGGAAAATCTGGTGCTGTATGCACCCGCACCTTGGTTTATTGTGAAAGCTTCTCTATCTGAATAAAAAAGTTTCTACAAGGGGACCGGCCGTTCTGACTCAGTGCGGTGTGATTATATTGTTTATGGTTCTTCCATTGTGTTTTTCATGCTCTGTGTCTGGCACTTGAATTGTTGGTCCATCGCTTCGGGTCCCCTATTTGGTTACAGTGGTATCAGAGCTGTCACAAGAAAAGGGGGACCCGGAACAATAATAGACCAACACTTCAAATACCAAACAAAGCATGAAGACACATCGGAGGAAACCATATACAATATAATAACACCGCAATGAGCCTGAACGGCCGGCCCCCCGTAAGAACTTCTTTATTCAGATAGAAGCTTCTACAATAAACCAAGGTGCGAGTGCATACAGCACCAGATTTTCCACAAAGCATACACGAGACTTTCATAGAGTTCTCTTCTCAAAATCAAGACAAAACAGTGCCGCAAAACAGTCCCAAAACTGTCCAAAAACTGTCTGAAAACAGTCCATAAATCAGCCCTAGATCTCTGTCAAAAAGCCAAGATTCAAACAACACCAAAGGCTGTCCCAAATCAGTCTATAAATCAGCCTTGTAAGTGATCAACAGAAGACAAGTTCTACGCAGTTGCAACTAGCAACTTGAAGAGCAACCTGCAAGTGAGAGCACACGCAGCTGTTCTGCCTTCCTTGTACACAACCACAAGAGAGAAGAAAACAGCCTGCTGTCGGCCAATAGAGAGAGAGCTTCACACGCTGATATCGGCCAATAAGAGGTAAACACACTGCTGAAAAGCCAGCTAGAGGGCGACTTAATACAAATAGGGTAGTTGTACACATGGCCAGCCTGTAAGCGACCAGCTGGCAAAACAAGGAAAAGGAGAGAGAAGAACTGGTTACTGTTCGGCCAGCTGTAAGACCAGCTTGGAGGCGGCCAGCAGACGAGAACTGCACAGCAGCTGCCGGCCCCTTTGCACATAAAAGAGAGGAGGAGTTTTCAGCTCTGCAGTCGGCTTGTGTGCATCCCCAAAAACAGCTTCCTCCTCCCACTTTTTTACGATTCAGGCCCTAGCTATATATGAAGTGCTTTTCCCTTTTTTTTCTAAAATAGGTGAACTCGCCAAAAAATATCGACTTTATGCTTTTCCCAAGCTTGCTTCCCAAGTTTCATGTAGGCGCCTCCTTTTTTCCACTGTCCATGCCCAAAATAATAATATGTCTAGCTAGATTTTAATGATGTGTGAACACATTGACTTATAAACCTTATAAGTCACTTTGATGAATAAAATCCCATGCTGCTCATGCTGGGTGGCCATCTTTCAGGCCAAACTTTTCCAGTAAATGTTCCAACTTTCTTCTCTGGAAAATCCCCGTTCACACCTTGGCTCCAATCAGCGTGTGAAACACTGGTCAAGACTGGTGAACGGACTAAATGGTGACAATGGGGGGTAGGATAATCACCCTCCAGGCCACTTTAGCTCGCACAAGTCTCCAATCCCATAGAAAGTTCATAATCAGACGCTGCACTTTCTCCGAGGCATGCCGTGGAGAATGCCCAAAAAGAAGTGATGCACCATATGTAGCCATGAACACTTGGCTGGCCACAATCGCGCAGCCAGCAAGGGAGCCCTATTATCAACTTAAAAGCCTTAGCCCTTGTAATAATCTTGCTTTTCCTAATCCCTGCTCCCCAGATTAGGTCGACTAACCCTATGGTCAGTGTTAAATACATAACGTAAGGGGGGGGGGGTGGAAAGAGAGAGAGAGAGAGTGATTTTGGGTGAGAATGCGAACTGCAAGTGCTGCTGTCATAACGAAGTGAATGACAATAAGTGGCTTTGTGTGTTTTTGTCCCTTAGTCTAGTTATTGTCAGTGGTGTGAACACTGTTTTTCCTCTCAATGCAGGTATTATTGTGACTATTGTGACACCTATCTCACTCACGACTCGGTAAGTCAAAATTTTCAATTTATATTTGGCACTTTACTCTACACAACAATTATTGTTATTTTTCAATGTCAAGGCTTAGTTGTTGTAGTTGAAAATTTGACTCATGTCATCCTTTTCTCTCAATTTGCCTGATGCTGCAGCCATCTGTAAGGAAACAGCACAATCAGGGGTATAAGCACAAGGTTATGTCTTTGAGTTTATTTTAGTATTTTCTGCTTTCCATTTCCTCTTCATGTGTTTTTTGCTCAAGAAATATGGCTTGCACGGCAGGCTAATGTTCGAAGTTACTACCAGCAATTTGAAGAGCAGCAGACGCAAAGTCTTATAGATCAGAAAGTCAAGGAGCACCTAGGACAGCACCTGGGCGGAGGATTCATGTTGCCGTCTGGACAATACAGGACTCCCCCCGTTTTACGCCCTCTCTCGCTGCCTGTTCCAGGTTCCAATCCTGCAACAAATGCCCCATCCTTGTTACCTGCTGGACACCCTCCTCTTATGCGTCCTCCATTGGGCATGAGTACAGGTATGCTGATTTGATGCTTTTGCAGGTAATGCCTACTCACAGAAGTTACGTATCCTAGCAGGTATTTTATGATAGGTGAGGCGGTGATGTTTGTGGTGGTGTTTTTTACAAATACTGATTGTTGGTGGAATATGTGAATTTAATGGATTTTGAGGGATTTTAATGTGTAATGGCATAAGGGCTCAAAAATTGCACACACGACATGCCCCTAACACTAGGGCTCTGATAAGGATGTTGAAGCATCATGTTGTCTACTCTCTTGCACCATAGTCTACAGCTTTTTGTCCTTTATATCTTCATTAACTTCCAGTAGATTTTAAAGCTTAAAGCAAATTTTTGTTATCACACTGCAAGGAGATGTCTGCAAAGATGTCAAGGTGCTCTCTTACAATTTTTTCATATGCAACTAAGTCTCTTAGGCAGAATTGTGTTTGATTGTGAAGGAAGAGGAGGAGAATTCTCAGACACAATAAGTACTGCAGTCAATTATTTCTTAGCTGATTGTGTTGCACAAAGGACAAGTACATGGAGAACCTAGCTGTTAGAATTTGATTGTGCACAGAAGGTGCTGACTGGGTCAATATGACCATTCTGTGCCCAATGTGACAGTTCCACAGCTTCTGAGCCTGTCCTGGTTCTTTTTCATGTTTACTATAGCAACAAAATTAATTTTTCTTTGCTTAATATCGTGGCTCCCTTTTCTCCCTTTCTTTCTCTCCCTCCTCTTCTTGTCCAGGTCCCCTCCCCCTCCAACAAGGTAGGCCTTTTGTGTATCTTCACTTAATTTATTCGAAGGTCACCAATCAGAAATAGGGTGTTATTTCCGGCATGTGCATGGTTTATGAGATGAGTACATCGCGACGCTTGGGTTGCAGGTATGCATTTCATCAATCACCTCAATTGATTAGCTTATTGTCTGGAGTTGTTGGTAGAGTTGCCCAAGCTTTCCATATTTTCCACCGGAAGAAGTCCAAACAAGAACTGAAGTCATGCAAAGTGTCACATGCATCTACTGCTTTCTTTAGAGGGATGACAAATTGAACCCCTTAGAAAGGGCAAGTCCATTGGTTTTTTCTATGAGGCGGACAGAACAACGAAGAAGAAGAAACACGATTTGAGCCAGTATAGAAGGGACAACAAAGAAGAGCAGTAGCAGCCAACAATGAAGGTGAGCCCAAAAGCATGCTGCTCAGCAACTGTAAGGGCCTTACTTAAGCCAGCTTTATCAAAGACCCATCTTCCCAGTTTTGCTAGTAGTAGGTTTCAGATCGTTTTGTAGGAGCACCATTAGTCCTCCAGCTCAACCTCAGGGGATTTAAGAGTGTCAGCGAATGGGCTTTCATTCTTGACAAAGAACACACTAACTGACATACTGTTATTCAATTTTACATTTGGTCAGGAGTTGACCCCTCTGAGGAGCTCTTGGATTCCTGGCTCCTTATGGTCATAACCTTCGCAGTGCACTGTACGGTCTACCTATGTGCATTCTGTTATAGAGTTTGCTCTTGCAAGCGATAAATTATTCACTCAATCAAAACCAAACTAGAGAATGTGGTGCCTACAGTGTATTACAGGTGGATGCTGTGCTTGCGAGTGCGCACTAGGAATTGAAGATGGGCATATTCCCCTGTTAACATGTACAATGCTTTGTGCGGTTCTGGCAATGGCCTCTTGCCCAATACCACGAAAGCAAAACTACAATAAAAAAGATTCGATATTCAATGTCGAGTCTCGGCATGTTATGTTTGACTCCATAAAGGAAGTGATAATCAAAATAAAAAAAGGGGTGGTACTCTCCTCCCTAGGTCGGCCGTTCTAGGGGGAGGGGGCTACCTCATACAATGGGGGGGAGGGAACAACCAAACGGTGGTCAGTAATGTCATGTGGGCTCACCACTACTGATAAGGAGAAACGGGCCTTGCCGCCAAGTCCACAAGAAGGCCTCACGGTGCTTCCGCATGCAATCAGAGCGCCACTGTAGAGTTTCCCCCAGTGTCCACGGAGAGTTTGAATGATGTTGAGCCATATGCTCTGGATGGATTCTGCTGGTGGAGTGAGGGTGCCCTCGATAACGAGCTTGCCAAATATGGCCCACAGCAAGTGTTGCAAATCGAGCTGTCCAGATCCGATGATGAGCAGCTTGGAGTGCCAGTCCCCCACCATCTTCCTCATATGCCATGGCAGTCTCAGCCTCGGTGGCCCAAGCTAATGTGCACCAAGTAACTGTGCGGGGGGGAGCCCGGTCCACGGATGGGGTCCTGAAACGGAGAAACATGTTTCTAGGGACTGAAATGGCCGTTTCGTGTGACTATGGCTACTTGCCAATAGAAAAGAGTCTTCTACGGCCGAAAATTGTCCCATATCCTCGTCCAAAAATTTGAAAGGAATGGAGGAGGGAGGTCCTGGGCCGCCGCTGCTGCTGGGGTGCCCTTAATCTCAAGTATCTGAGTCCTACGGCCTAGCCGTGTGGTGTGCTCAAAGAAGGGGGTGTCGGGAGCCTCCTCTTTGGCAAAGGGATCTTGCCATGTCCACCCTCCTGGGTCCCACTAACGGCGTGTGAGCGGGCGGCCCTCCCATAACCATAGCTGCCAAAAGTCCTCTTCGGCCACCTTGCCTGGTGGAAAGTCGATCTGCCAGCCATATTCATGGAAACCAATCACCCGTACTCTGTGTAGAGCACATCCGTTGAGATCCTTGGAAGGGGGCTTTGCTCTGACAAGTTTGCCATGAGGTTCAGTAGAATAAGTGAGGAGGCCTGACCTCTCGTCTGCACCATGCACCACTAAAGGTATGTAATGTCTTGTGAACACTCCCAGCCACTGTGGGGGAGGCCACTGTGGGGGAGGGGAGTTTGGGATCGGGTAAGCCACTTTGGGGGGATGGAAGAATCAATGTCAAGGCTAAGTCTGTCCCTACCTCGTATCCCAACAAGGCTCCTCGTGTGGACCAGAGGAAGCTGTTTGAAAAGTAACCAATCTCCGAGGGACTGTGTTGGCTCCATGCTTAGAGCTCTCCAAGATACATGTGGACATGCACCTAGCGTGTGACAACCAAACTAAGAGGGTTCCATATCAAGGGCTATCTGTCACCATTGGTGTCATGGGACCCTTTAATCTTCTTGAAGAGAATAATCAAAAACTCATAAAATATATCAAATATTAAAACAACTACTTGAATTAAATTGAAAATTAAAGCATATAACAAAACATAAGGCAAGAGAAAGAAAAACATCACCATCAACACAAGACTGGGTGCAATCTTCCCCCTCCTTGTGCGTGGCCTTCTCCCCACACAAGAGTATTTTTATTAGCTTTCAACCAAAAATAGGCCATAGCTCCCAAAAATATACAAAGTGTGCTTTTAGAGAGCACGACACTCTTCCACAACAAAAATAGTGTGTCCCAAAAATTGGGGCTAGGGTAAAGCCTTTAGGCTTTAATAAATTCAACATTATAAATGTATTTTTTTCAATGTATCAAAATGGAAAAATCAACTACTAAGGTTACAAGCTACGCTTGTAAAAATAAATATGATGCGCATAAGAAACATTCTCCTCAACATTATTCATCAATCCTCGTAATCTTCATCACCTGAAAATATAAGCCCAATTAATAATTAAATTAATCCCACAAATATTAAACAGGCACAAACCATAACCAACTCATGACTACCAGGCGTAAGTATCCGAGGAATCACCCTGCCATACAAACCTAATTGAAATAATCATAGACGGCCCCAAGCATACGTCATATACCGCACGTATTAATATTTATAGTGGTGTCACCCACGATATTAACCTAGCCGGCATGACGCAAGAGTAACCTAGGCGTCCCCAACAAATTACTTAAGAGGGAAAAATAATATTCTTAAAGAGGACTTAAAATATATTCTCATGACATCCCTCTTGCTTGAGTTTGCAATTGCCCTCAATTGCAGGTTTGTTGGGTTTAAAAAGAACGAAGGATCTCAGGATAAGCTCGGAAAAATTTCTCGGGCATTCATTTTGCATCTTCTTGAGGATGGTTTTTGAATGTCAAAAGATATTTGATTAACATGGATCATAACAGTCCCCCCTGTTGGGAATCAACTGTCCTCAGTTGCGTAATCACTCGCTGGTGAAAGATAGAAGACATAGATACGTCTGGTGTAGCCATGTAAAACCAATCTAATGTCCCATACCATAGATTAACTCCACACAACACTATCTTAAGAACAGAAGTTTGAGACGGAGTAGCTAATTCCCTCTGAAACTTTCATTCTGACATAACTTTTCTCTATCCTCAAAATTAGACCACAAGTCTTAATCCAAAAATGAATTAGGTCGAAATGGAAATTCTGATCAACTTAAGATTGAAAAATAATCACTGGACGAAAATTGAGAGATTAGTCTTTAATTAATCATAATTGCAATTCTTGAATAAATCTTGTTCTTAAGGGGTTTAAATCTTATGGTTGAATATATCTTTGACTTAGAGCAATTCTTGGTCTAGAAAGAATCTTGTACTTGGATAGATCTTAAACTAGAACACTTGAAAATTTAGACAAAACTTTACTTGAATTGGTATAAACTTCGTAATTGTGATTGGCATACAACTTAAGCTTGGTTTCTAGTCACTTGAGAGCTATTTCTTTACTTTTCTCATCATCTCTAAATTCGATGGTGAAGGCTTTAATAAATTCAACATTATAAATGTATTTTTTTCAATGTATCAAAATGGAAAAATCAACTACTAAGGTTACAAGCTACGCTTGTAAAAATAAATATGATGCGCATAAGAAACATTCTCCTCAAAATCCTCGTAATCTTCATCACTTGAAAATATTAGCCCAATTAATAATTAAATTAATCCCACAAATATTAAACAGGCACAAACCATAACCAACTCACGACTACCAGGCGTAAGTATCTCAGGAATCACCCTGATCTTCTACAAGTACCTGTTCGTGTACTTGTAGAGTGTGAGCACTTGTTTGTGTGCCTACACTTGGGAGGACCGAGCCTGTTCCTCTGTGAGTTGTGCAAGCCAGGCTCTAGTACAAGAGTGCCTGTTCGTGTGTAGTCTCGGAACGATAGTTTCGTGTTCACACAACTCTAGGTGTATGAGGAGTTAGAGCTGGTTGTATCGACTCATTCGACGAGTACATTCTTCTCTAGCAAATACGTGTTTGGGTAATATGCCTTCATATTATGCATTGCATGGATTATTTGGCTAGGAAGCCCTTGGAACTTTGTACACAAATAATATTCTTCAGTATTGAGGGGGGGGGGGGGGTCGGCCCATTTGTGGCCCTAGTGGTGGTATACTGTGCAGTGCTTCTCTTTTGCAGATTGTCTTAAGCAATGATGTATCTTTCATCTTCCTCCGAATGCTCAAAAGAAGAGGGGCTAGTTGCTGCTCCACGGGAAATGTCAATGCCAACCTAGCATCCAAGATGATGAACAAGAGTGCCGCTTGGGATCCACTAAAAAGCCTCAATTGGCCTCCAAGTCGGGGCGGGGGATAAGCCAACCCAATAACCACACGACTTGTGCCCGTTGATCTATGCGTCGGATGCGCGGTAGAAGATCTCGATTGTATCAACGAATCTCTGGAGATTCCCCGCATCTCCTGACAAGTATGCTGCTGTCGTCGGCAAACTCTGAACGAATAGGCGGCCCCTGTAAAACTGGTCTCCTGGGCAGAGAGGAAATTGCTCATGGCCTCGGCTACAAACAAGAAAAGGAAAGGTGCGAGAGGGCGGTCGTGTTGGACTAAGCGAGAAAGGGGGAACCTGTCTCCTCGGGCCCCTGGATGAGCACTTGACTATGAGAGGTAGAGTAAAGTTTGGAAACACCTCGGACTTGCTCCACTAGAAATCCCATCTGGCACATACTCCCCTCCAGAAAGCCCCAGTCCACCCTGTCATAACCGGGCCCTAGAGTAGGCGTACTCTAGACTCCACCTGTCACAATGAAGGTATTTGTAGGAGGGGGAGAGGGGTACCGCCATCGAGACATGAAGAAAAACGAAAAGGAGCACCTCTAGTAGGCTGGAGGACACCAACTCCCCACTATGATCCTTGTGGCCAGAGCCTCCCAACTCCATCCGCACCGTGGCCAAAAATGAGTGAGCATGTCAGTAATCCATAGGTCCTGCAGATGGTGGGAGAGCTCTACCGCCTGCCAGTGAATGGTTGCAAACACTGACTCCAAGGTTCCATATCATCCCTGGAGCCGTGCTCGGGGGGGGGGGGGGGGGGGGGGGGAAAGGATAATCGTGCCACTCTCTATCCGGGTTGGACATCTTGGAGTGATGCAGAACCACACAGATGCAGATGGGAGTCGCCATCTCCTCGAAAATACCAACTTCTGCAAATGGGAAGACATTGAAAGAAAGTGGAATCCACGGGCTGCCCCAAAACTCCGCCGGGGGGTGGGGGGGGGGGGGGGGGGGACCCCTCGGGGGAGAGCACACACCGGAGGGGCAGCGATGGTCATCTCAACCAACTCAGTAAAATGGTGTATCAGTCGGTGCACTGAGCTAGTTAGCTGTCTCCTTCCCGGGGAGTAGGTGAGGGTAGAGGGACTGTCTCCTTCCCGGGGAGTGAGAGGGAACCGGTGGGAGGGGTGAGGGGGCATCGGTGGTTGAGGAGTCAGGTCCATCGGGGGGGGGGGGGGGGGTGTTAGGGCCAAAAGATGACCGAGGTGCCAGGACAGGGCAGAGGATCGTGATGAGGCAATAGTTTCTAGAAAGGGGGGACTGGCGCCAGGTCCTGAGACGTGGTGTGGGGGGGTATCACCATCCGGGAGTTGCTGCAGCCTGCTATAAATGCTCAAAACTGTTCTCTGACATAAACCGTATCCTCGACCAGAGAAGCTGACTTGTGCCGATAGGAGAACAACCTGGGCGAACACCTGTGCTGAGAAGACAAGGGCGACGAGGCTATGTATGAGGGAGGGGCAGGCGGAGGAGGTGGCTCAAAGCAGTGCGAAGGATTGGTGGTGAGGAGGGCAAAGGAGGCGGGAGTCAGCAGGGTGACTGGTGCGCAGGGCGGGGGGTGGGGGACAGGCAGGCAGGGGGGGTGCTCCAGCTTTCAACAAGACCTCACTGATACCGTTCGAGCACACTTATGCGGCTGCTTTGTCCACACATGCTCACCACTCCTTTCCACACATGCACACCCCTCCTTTGGTTTCGCACTTTGCTGATATTTACATTCATCAGTCACGTCATAAATTTTCTTAGCAAATGGTGAAAGACTACAATGTTCTCCAAGTTTCTATCAATCGTGCTGCTTGTTATGATTACATCAAGTTTGTATAGCCTCGTTGTCCTTTAACATGTCATTATTGTCACCCTTATTGGCACAGGATATGTTACACCTCCAACTTTTAGACCACCTATAGGAGCTGCAGTGCAAGCAAATGGTTTGCCTCTACCACCAGCTGTGCCTCCCTCAGGTATGCCAGGGATAAGGCCGGCAATCGCTACACCCCCGAATGGTTCTTTACCTAGCTCTGGTCCCCCTCCTGGTTACTACCAGCAGCCTCCTGCAGGTTCGGCAAGTTCTTACAATTATACATCGCCAACAGTTGGGGCTCCAGGTGGGTATTCTCAACAGCAACCTAATATCAATGCTACACCGGCTTCACATCCAAACTCAGGGTTTGGATCTGCACCACCGGGAACCATGCCGGCAGGTAACTTTCAGAGCTCACAAGGTGCACCAGGGTCAACACCTAACTCATATGGACCCACAACTGCAGGAGTACCTTCTGGTTACAGGAGCTGATCTGGTTTGTTTTCAGTGATTTCACTTCCAAATCTTTAGCTTTCTTTGCTAACCTGGAAGTGTATGGAGGTCACAGAAGAGGTTTGCTCTAAAGAGGTCCACAAAAAAACAGGTTTGATGATGTGATCATGTTTCTTTCTGTCAAATGTAAGTGTATGGTAATTGCATTATGGGTAGTTCTTATGAGGTAGGATAAATTTACAGGCTACATCACTTTTCAAAAAGGGTTTGTCAGTAAGTGGGAATATGCAAGTTATTATTATGCTGTTGTGTTCGGTTTGTTGAGATATTGTGACATTTTAAAAATTTGAAGGAAACATATATTGAGGTGATGGATTTGGGTATCTCATAATGCATATAAGTATTTTAATTCTTGTTTAGGTTACTTTATGGCTATATCATGCTCATCCAGCAGGCTCTTTGTTCTCTTATGGATGTATACCCAGCTGTGGTCATGATGGTGAAGCCGAAGGGTGCATGAGTGGTGTCTTGCTTGCTTTCATAGGGAAAAGGTATTTTTTTAGTAATGGTGTTGTGCACTTGAGTGATTATGCATTTGGGACTGTGGGCAATGGCATAACCTTGTACACGTGGGAAATGCAACTTGTCATGAAACCACTGATTGATTGACTGATATCAATGGAGCAGCAAGAAAACTGGTCTAGGTGTTTTCGTTGCCAGTGTTGCAAGAGTGGAACCATACGCTTCTTGTATCACAAAGCAACTACATGGCTTCCAGTTCATATTTTTAGTCACATATTTTGGAATCGAAGTTTGGGACAGCAATGGTTGAGGGATGGCATGAAGGCATGTATCCAGTATTTTTTTAAAGAAAGAGAACTCCCACCATCCATTGTGAATAGATAATCTTGATTTTTTAAGATTGTACCATTAATAGCTTGTAAGCACTTCCATAGCATATTGGGGTCTTGTCAGGAAGAGGAGAGAGTCGAAGAGCTGAAAGCTAGAGACTTGGCATGCCTTTCTTCTTTAGACATCAGCATTCATCTTTACAGATCTTTACAGATGCACTGAGACACTTCAAAAGCAGTCCTGGTTTCAAGTATCCAGAAGAACATTTCTACTTGGCTGCCCGTCCTGAGGCGGCATGGTCTCCCACCCAGGCGTGGTACAGTTGTGGCCGCAAAGCAGCCTGGATGCCAGTCCAGGATTTGAACAGATTGATAGGAAAACCATGTCCAGGGCATGTCTTGATGTAGATGTGCCCCGCACTCAATGAGGTGAGCCATCAAGTTCAAGCTAGCATGAGGTCCTTCTGACTAAGCTTTGCAAGGGTCAAGTGGTACATACATTAAAGACATTTTATTAGTCATGAAAACAAGGTGGTCCTCCCATGAATAAATAAATCTTGTGAATATTAGGAGTGCCACTAATTTGCATGGTATTGTCTAGAAAGTGCTACAGCTGCCTTCTGTTTTGATGATCTATTTAACTAGTTTCAACAATTTTGTGGTTGGAATTAAGTAGGTGGGTTGATTCTAAAAATTTTCAGATTTGAGAGTAGACTGATTACCGTGAGAAGTCAATTGTTTGGAACTTGCATCTTTCTATCATGTTATATATGAACAAAAGCCACACTTTTTACCTTTCCTTGTATCCCCCAATCCTTTAGCCTTGTAAACCATGCTGTTTAGCATTGTGTGTGTGTGTGTGTGAGAGAGAGAGAAAGAAAGAAAGAAAGAAAGAAAGAAAGATTTTATTAACGTCTTCCAAAAGACCGAACTCGGCCTATGAGACAAATCGGAGTACCTGTATGGGGTATCCTCTGTCATCCCAACAAAATGAAAAAGTACTGAATAAAAAAGCTGAATCTGGGTGTGCAGGAGAGAGAGAGAGAGAGAGAGGTGTGCGTGAGTTCATCTGCCTGTCGAGACATTGAAGATCCGTTCGAGTGACCTGTAGAGCAAATGCACGAGCGGTTTCTTTCAGTTGTGTGCGGCTTCGCGCATGCACGCGCGCGTGGTGTGTTTGTCTATACACGTATGCAGTTCAGTTGTTTCGCTGCTTGTTGAGAGGGTTGTCGCCTTTTTTGGCTGTGCTGTGTGTCAACTAGGACGGAAGTGTCTTGTAGTTGCTCTAGAGGGTGGTCGCCGATTGTCGCTATTGGATGTCGTCTATACTTGTTGGATGTCATTTTTACGTACTGGTTGTGGCCTTAACTGTTTCCACAGTCCTTCCCTTCCATCTTGCTAGCTGCTCCTAGTTCTTGTTCATAGCCTACCCTTTGCTTTCTGTTCCACCTCAAGGCTTGTGTGTGTGTGTGTGTGTGTGTGTGTGTGTGAGAGAGAGAGAGAGAGAGAGAGAGAGAGAGAGAGAGAGAGAGAGAGACTCAGTGTGTGTACAGAGATGGGTTCATTTGAGCATATTCATAATGTATATACCAGATGCCACTCTGGTCCCAAAGGAATCAGCAGCAAAACAAGCCACACTTGCAGAGAATCCAAAAATTCAATTTCTCTATGATGTATTGCACAAATATTATGAATTGGCACAAAACAAGTGGAGCAAGGCAAAACCGTATGTGAAAGTGGTGCAAAGAGAAACCATAATACCTAGCTTGGGGATTTCTCCACTGATTTACAGGACGCATTGTCGCATATAGCTTATATATGAAAAAAGTAGTGTGTGCACCTAGAATCATGGGCAATAGAAACAAATTTTGTGTGTTGTGGAATACAAATGTGCCAACACTTTTAAGCATTGAAATTGAGATTGTTGACATTCCCATGGAAAAAGTCACATATTAAGTTGGTCTCCTTTTGTTGGGTCATGTTGTAAATGTCACAAGTTTGGGGATTTTGCGTTGGAATGTTTGGTATTGAA
The DNA here is from genome assembly GCF_041138505.1 of Cibotium barometz. Lineage (NCBI taxonomy): Eukaryota > Viridiplantae > Streptophyta > Polypodiopsida > Cyatheales > Cibotiaceae > Cibotium > Cibotium barometz. The sequence continues at coordinate 9,965,250 of NC_141047.1, forward strand.
ATTGCAACCCCTTGAGAATTGAATTCCTCCCTCATTGGTGCGAAAGTGACCACAACAAAACATTGATGGTAAACGTGGTGAATGCAAATGCGAAAGAAAGTATGGCAGAAACTAAAGGGAAAGTAGTGTGACAAGTACAAAATAAAAGCAATGTGCAAAACAAACAGATCAACCAAAGAAATCATGTTGATGGTTGGGTAACATCAAATGCTTGAAAACAATAGCTTTGAAAAATAAGCCATTGAGTGTGAGACACTGGGATAAAATAACTATGGCCTCCATCTTGGGTGAATGAGCCACGTGCACGTCCATGAATTGGTTGAATGCAATGAAGGGAGGAATTGAATACTTGCAAGGAGAGCTACAAGGAGATTTAGTATATCAGCAAATGATTATATGCAAGTTGCATGATGGACATGACACCATGTAAATATGTAACGGTGTGTATAGAGCTTGTTTGATTTAAATAAATGGAGGTTGTTTTGGGATTATGTTGTTTCAACAAATCCGAATATAATCAACATGCTTTTATTGGAAAAAGTAGGAGGAGTTTGTGTATTTTATGTAGGAACTGTTGATTACTCATGATTACTCAGGCACATGCGTAATGATACAGATAACTTTGAGGCCCATGATCTTCTATAATGATCCTCTCAATAGATACATTGTGTTGCAATGTATACTAGATAAGCAAATGCATGAATTTGCGAGTGTATATGCAATGACAACATGAGCTAGAAGGGCAAAATGTTGGAGAAGATTGGTTGTCTATTTGTTTGGATGACAAATATATTTATGTTAGACTTCAATAACTCTACATCATTGCAAGATAAATTCACACATGATTTTGCAAGAGAAAAAGTGGCTTGGCAAACATATTGTAGCAATGGTTATGTGGAATTTGAATTGTCCTAATAAAAGAGGATTTATATTTTAACATAATGCTAGGTCAGAGTATCAAGGGAGAGCTGACAAATGCTATGTGTTAAATGTACACAATGGAGATCTAAGCCTTGCAAAGGTATGGGTGGCTTATTTCACAATTATTGGATCATTATCTATTATGGTTGGGAATGCATTTTGAATTAGCTATGGAAAATGCAAGACTATCATGTAAATGATTGTGTATAGTTAATAGCTCTATCAGTCACATGATGTGTATTGAGAAAAGGTGTACAAAATCATTGCATTACTTAGAGAAAGTTGAAAAAATAGCAAATATGAGTGTGGCAAAAGCGTTTACTATCGAAATAATTTTTCAAAAGCAAAGCATACATTGTGTGCATAAGCTTGATGTGGTTAGTGAATCAATGATGTAAATAATCTTGAAAGGGAATGCATGGCACATTTTCAATCAGTCTTTGTTGCACCACATTACTTTTTGCACGAGAAGAGTTCAAAGTGAAAGCGAGGATGCTTATAAATGTGACACCAATTCTTAATCAACAAGAAGTTGCACAGATGGAATTCCCTTTCACAAATATGGAATTGCGAAGTAAAGTGTTATTACCAAATTGGATAAGTGTAAGTCACCAGGATGGGATGGATTAACTGTGGATTTTTTTCAACATTTTCGAGAGGAATTGAAAGACATTGTATTGGCAATGATAAATGTTGCATGGTTACAAAGAGTGCTGCCTGCTTCTTGGCAAAAAGGCCTTGTGAAGTGGGTTCCAAAAAAGGATGTATGCATAAATTTGGCTAATTGGAGACCTATAACTTTAATGCGAGTGCTATATAAATGGTAACAAAGATTATCTCCAGTAGAATAGCCAATGTGCTTGACAAAGGGTCGCATCTTGCCCAATACGGGTTCATTCCTAGATGACAACTAATAGACAACATATGTAATGTTTATGTGGGAATGGAGTATGCAAAATATGCTCTCATGAGGTGTTGTTATTGTAGGTAGACATTGCAAAAGCATTTGATATAGTGCATTGATACTTTATTGTTGCCACCATAAAATGTTTGGGATTTGGTTTAAAAATGACATAAGTCATCTACTAGTTGTATGCAAGTAGCACAGCTAGATGTATCATTGGGAAAGGATTATCATCACCATGGACTTTGGGAAAATCGATTAGGCAAGGTTGCCTATTAAACGTAATGTTGTATACAATTGCCACTCATCCTTTGTTGATGTATATGGATATTCTTACTCGAGAAGGAGAATTACATGGATTGGTGTAGCCAAATGGATCATCAATAGTTGCACAGGCATATGTTGATGACTCTTTTTCTTTGCGAAAGATACTCCAAGGGACTTGATAGTGATTATGGATGTTTTGCAATTGTTTGGGATATTAGCGGGGCACAAAATCAGCTTTGCTAAGTTGAAGTTACTATTATTACTAAACATGCTTATGAGCTTAGTATAGTGTGACCGGGAGATATACTACCCCCATGCAAAATCACTGGGCATTTGGGATACCCTTTGGGTTGGAACATATCTTTGAAAGAAGCAGTTGCATGTAAACAAAAGATTGATTATTGGCACTTGTCTACATGGCCTTTGCATGTCAGGTTTGCGAATAGTACAATCCATCATAATGGCTTACTTATAGTTCTTTTCTGTCATTGTTGAATTGGGGCAAAAAATTGATCGACACATTCATGTCATCAACAATGGAATTGTTATGCAAAACAAATATTGATAGGAAGGATTGAAAATGGAGCATGTTTTGCAGTCCTAAAATGCATGGTGGGTTGAATATCTTAAATGTGCATTACCATGTACTAGCTCGCAAAAGTACCATGATAATAACTTTCTTGGAACAAGGACATCCATGGGCACGAGTGCTGGTTGCATGTTACAAGGTTGATTCTTTTAGGCATTGGAATCTCTCCTACTGGGATATCTTAATACTAAGCAATTATTGCATGTAGCTTAGATTATTTTATGTTTGTTTAAGTCAATAGTTTACCTTAGATTTTGTCGAAACAAGTGTTGTTTTGTCTTGCCTTGGAGTTGCATCCTCAATGTATTATCACATTGATGCTTCCTTGGCCATGGGACTGAAGGTAGAGCTTTCTTTGTCTAGAAGGAGGAAACGAGGAGATAGCCTTCACGGTGATTCTCAAACAAGAGAAGAAGCTAATATGTGTGTGTGTGTGTGTGTGTGTGTGTGTGTGTGAGAGAGAGAGAGAGAGAGAGAGAGAGAGAACCCTATGCTGAATCTTATTCATGCAAGCAATCTATCAGGCATGCATGAATGCAACATATTACAAGCAAGCAAGAGGGTAGAGAAGAGGGAGAGATCACAAGTAGTCTATCACAAGGAAATGAATGTCTATAAATTGACTTATATACAAATGGTTAGTGTTCAAAACTTAAAAATAGTCTTTGGCTACTAGTTCTAGCTTTAAGCAAGTATATACACAAAATTGTCACTTTTCCATTCGTATTATTTGTGTAGATCCCATTCAACATGCTTTAAAGCTACATTGCCATAGAGTGCTAAAAACTTACATAACACATGAAAAAGTGCTTGGATTATAAGGATAAATACTTGGGTTTGGTGACTGAAGGGATGGACTAGAACAAAGTTGTACTGCCTCACTTCATTTGGGATCCAAAGAATATGGAAGACAAGAACATTTTATTGCATGTTGTAGATGCATTAGTGTTCAATGGTGTCATGGCTTCTCGTTTGTTCATCAAATTTTTAAACATTCATAAATGACCCAAATCTTACAATGACAATAGGTAGGACTTATTTCCTTGATTCTTTATTTGCAATTGGATAATAGAAGCAGCAGGGAGAATAAGAATCAAGTGCAACTTGTATACCTTAGCATGTTGGTGCAAAAGATTAAGTTAGAATGTTTACTGGTGGGTCATCAGATCGATTGAGTTAGAATTTTTGCTGTTGCTGGTGGGTCACACACACATGATCAGATTGATCCAATGTTAAGCAGGTTCTCTGTCTGATTTGATTTTAATATTCCAAAAATATGTGAGGTGTTAGAAGAAGCGTATGTTTCCAATCCAGAAACTTCAATAATTGAGAAAACATATGATTTTTAGGCTTTTGCCATGGGAGCAACAACATCAGGTGCCACTACTTTTGCAAAACTCAATGATCATAGCTTTTAATATCAATTCAAGATAAAAGAAAATGATAATAATGAGACTTTACTTTGGGAAAAGAAGTACTTAACTTTGAAGCCTAGTGTCTTACTAAGGGATTGAAGTTTCTTTTGTTCATTCCAGAAGACACAATTCATAGAGGTGAATACATGCTTCTCATTGCTATAAGAGATTGAGAAATCTCAAAGAGAAAAATGTAAAGTTGACTTCTCCTAATGCCTAGATGAAATTGAAGAAACAGTGCATGATGCGGATGTATATTTTCCAGTAGGCACATTTGAATGGTGGGAGGGCTTTTTTGACCAACAAAGAGAAGTTATCACAAACAAGGGAAATGAGTTCTTTCATTAAAGGTTCTTTTTTTGTGTGGCCTTTAAGTGGGAGGGCTTTTTGAGCAGCAAAGAGAAGTTATCACAAACAAGGAAAATGAGTTCTTTCATTAAAGGTTCCTTTTTTGTGTGCCCTCTAAGTGAGCTTTTCGTAAACCAACAGTGATCTTGTACTTTCTATTAGTAATCAACCTTCTATTCATGATAATCTCATGCTTATGGTGCATGGATAAACCAATGGAAATGAATGTTTGTACAAGAAAGACTTCAAAGTGTTATCAACTTGAAAAACAAATGTGGGAAGGAAGTATCAATGAGTTTTGTGTGCAAACCATGATTATAGTCCTAGATTTAGAGGATGATAATAATTGTCCATTTTATAGCAAAGGCTTATATTAAGGAGAACAATGTTGTGAATGTAATTGAAGCTCACATCAGACAATTGCAAATCATCCATTCACTCGAAAATATGATCTTGAGATCATTAGTGGTAGCAAAACAACAAAAGGGTAAATCCCCGCTCATCAATGTACTGACAAGTTAAGTCTTTACGATGTTCAAATCCTTGTGTATGGATTACTTTACAGTTATTTGGTTAGCTAAGAAGGAAAACAATGAAAACTTTGAAGCTTAAAGTGAACAAATTATCTTGAATTAGATGTTGCTTATAAGATAGTTTTTCTCTTTTTACTTCTTGATAGTATGATTATGGATTTTTATATTTCAAAATACTGGTATTGTTTTTGTAACAATGCATTATGATCTAATTTTATGAAAAATGGGGTGTTTTTTAACTCTATTTTCTTAAAAAAGCACTCATAACCTTAAACATGGTATTTTTAATGAAATTTTTAAGAATGTGAAAATATTCATTTCCACGATTTAGTTATTGTTTTTGTAAGACAATGTTTCAACGCTTTACGAAGGGAATTCCTATGTTTGGTTTCGAGGCCAAGGAAACCTTATGCAGCCTTATCGTCAAAAGCTAAACCAAAGATGGAGTGGAGACCTGAAGCCATGCCTCCGTTTAAGCATGGATAGAGAGCAACGGCTTCCACCTCGATTCATGCACCAGCACCACCTCTGAGGAAGGTAGAAGCTTCAATGGTGGACACTAAGCAACATGAGGCATCACCAAGTCCATGCGAGGTGGTCTTACCGAATTCCATTCTCAGCAAAGAAGAGACACCTCTATGGTGCCAAGCCTCCAAGAGAGCCGGGTATAAATTTCCATGGCGGCACAACCAAGCGATCCCATGGCTCAAGGGGATCACCATGGTTCCATAAAACCCCGTGCGCCATGCTGATCGTTGCCAATTGGAACTGGAAGGATAAAGCTCAATTAAGCGTACTAGCAAAGCCAATGGTGATGGTATCAAAGCTTTCGTTCATGAATGGGCAAGTGGTTTTCCACCTTTGCTCATTGAACTCACAAGGTGAGCCGAAAGCCTTAAAAACTTATTTGTACATATGTAACATAATACCCCATATCAATTGTACAAACACATAGACTTGGGAATGATGTAAAAAAATTTAAATTTAAAAACAAAAATAAAACATATACCTCCCCTATAAACCTCTTCTTTATTCCTACCAGACCCCCCTCCTCCCCACCCCCAATACACACCTTTTTGAATTAATCCCTCCCAACATTTCCCCCTTATTTATTTATTTTTGGCTTGGCTGAAAACTTGAAAGTACACTACTCATCACGAGTTTGAGAATCTCCCCCTTGTTGCATTAAACCCGTCTCTCCACTTGAACAACCGCAAATGCACTCTCTCACTCACACCCATACACAAACCAAAACCAAAACCAACACACACACACCCCCCTTTACCACCCCCGCCCCCCAAAATTTTCATGCCTTAATTTTTCATAAAACACCCCTCGTCCCCCCTAATTATGTTTTTCTTTTTATTAAAAAAAATAACTATTATTATTATTTAGCCTATGTTGACCCTACCAGTGTGCGTTGCCATGTGGACGCGCGCGGACTAGGCCATGCAAACCTCATGACTAAGTGACACATCATGAATCAGGATGGATCTATGGTTGGAAAGAGGCGTCACGATTGGGATTTGATCAACACCGTTGGATTCCTAAGTGAACTACGAGTGAACGACAAGTAAACTCGGGGGTAAACTAGGGGTGAACTAGGGTGAACTAGGGAGACCTTTTCTGGTAAGAAAGTGAACTAAGGAAACATTTTTTGATAAGAAAGTGAATTAGGGACCAAAATATCAAGATTTAAATTTAGAAATACTCTCCACAACCTGCTGGAAAGTATATCATAGTGGTTATGTTGAAAACTTGAGTGGATGGTTCCAAGTTCGAATCCACTTTTGCATTGAGCTTAACCCCTCTCCAGAATTTCCTAAGTCCCAAAAATCCCCATGGTATACCCTGAGTTCACCCCTAGTTCACTTGTCCGACGGGAATCCGATGGTCTAGATTAGGCAAGATCACGACACCTCTTTTCAGCCTTAGATCCCTCCTGATTCATAATGTGTCATTTAGTCCCGTGGCCATGCAAACACGCGTGACGCACGGTCACACAGGCGGGCCAACCAAAGAGGCGCAGGGAAACGGCCCCAGCCAACAACAACCCAATCACGCAGGCAAGGTAGGCTGCGACGCCGTTGGGCCACAAGTACGTTAAGCATCTTTGACGTCAACTCGGTGAATTTGGTGGGAATGGGCAGCGATGCCAGTGGAAGGTGTAGCAGACTAGGGCATCATGACACGCATCGGGCTTGACCATCTTTGGCTCTAGGCGCTATAAGGGCACAACGTCGGCATAGCCATGGCGGGCTTAGGCGTCGAGGGTGGCTCCATAGGAGCAACATGACGAGGCGGCGCCATCTGGCTGAGCGGGCCAAGCGGGCCAAAAATCACGAAAGAAGGGGTTTTTTTAAAAAGGTCGACAGCGATAACAGCACTAAGGAACAAAGAAGAGAGAAGAGTGCAAGAGTAGGAGAAAAGAAAGAAAAAGGCAAGAAGCAAAGGGAAGTGCAGAAGCAAGAAAAGAGAGTAAACAAGAAAGCAAAGAAAATGTGAAGAAGAGGAAAAGAGAGTAAAAAAAGAAACGTGAAGAAGAAGAAAGTCCCCACTCTCATACCCTTAACAAGCCTCTGCTATCCACAGTGTTTCTCTTCACCACCATGTTACACTTTTATCCTTTCATATAGAAGCATTGTTTATGCTTATGCTCTCTCCTACTATAACATACAACGGTGGGTCCATAGTGTGAACCCGATTACATGAGCTAGCACTATAACTATGTCATAATTCTAGTACACCAAAGTGGCTCTCACATAGCTATAAACCACTGGCAGCATATCGCCCATAATCTCACCCACCCGACGAGTGGTGTAAGTGTGAAAGCTATCACCAAGGTAGGGCATCATTAGTTGAGCTTGATATCACAACAATGTCCTCACAATGTCAAGCAAGCTCATGGGAGGCTTCATGTTAAAGTTTTTTAGCTTTTATATAAGATTTATGTGCTCTCATGATCTCGAGTATGTGTATCACATGAGCTTGAGTCTATATAAGCACTCTTGAGGCCATATGTAATCATCCTCTAAGATCCAACAAGATGACAGCCATCCAGGTACATCCTTGGATGTGGGGAGGCCGTAGTGGGTGAAAGCCTAGTCCATATTGCGACCCATTGCTTAAAGACCCTCAACACGTGCATACACAAGCAATAGTCCTCCCATTCTTTTTGACAACCCAATCTTGTCAAAGCAACGAAACCCTCAAACGACAAACCTCAGCATGAAAAAGGTCCTCATTTTTTCACCCAAAAGAAAAAAACATCAAGAAATCATAAATAAGAGTAAAAGAAAGCAAAAAAGTTGACTTAAACTACTACAAAATATTTATGCACCATACCCTTGTCTCATCATTGGCAACCATCTAGGTATATCTTGATATGGGAAGGACCATGGTGGGTGAAATCTTGGCCCATGGTATGACCCATCGCTTTTTGGAATCCCTCTCTAGGTTCACACACACACTCTTGTCATACCATTCTTTTTTACAACTCAACCTTGTCAGCAAACCAAACCCTCAAACGATAAAAGACTCGCAACAATGAGAAAGTATCAGGGAAAATATGGACTACCAAAAGGGCTCTTAAGGATTAATTTTAATGACATTTGAATGAAGTTTGGACCAATGGGAGGGGGGAGAAGTGCACATTCTATCCACTAGCTTTAGGACCTAAAGTAGGAGTATTTATTGATATGCTTTAGGCTTGTCCCCCTAGTAACTCCAATCACATCACCTTTTTTATCTAGTAGCTCCACTACTGTCACTTTATCTCCCTTAGGCCCCACCAGACCTGCACGGCTAAAAAGTGACCCTAAAAATTGGGGAAAAAATCCCTCCAAAAATGTTATTTTATCTCCAAAAAAGTGCTTCCATATTATTCTATAGTGAAAAAAGGATTCTCCAAGTTTCCTAGCCCCTTTCTATGCTCTTAAACTAATGACACATGTAAACCATTAGTCCTAGAGCTCTCTAATCCCTCTCATCTTGCCTGTAATCTTCTAATCTCTTTCTAATCTTTGCTGTAAGCTTGTAATATCTCTTCAATCCTTTTGTATGTCTTTAATCTCTCCTTAATCTTGCAACAAGTTTCAAACCCTCTTGCAAGCTCCCATATCTCTACTATTCTTAATATAAGCTCTCTAATCCCTATCTAATTTTACTTGTAACCTTCTAATATCTTTCTAATCTTTGTTGTGAGCTTCTAATCTCTCTCCAATCCTCTTGTGTGTCTTTAATCTCTCCTTAATCTTGATGCAAGTTTCTGACTCTTGCAAGCTTCCATATCTCTACTAATCTCGCTATAACCTTTTTAATCTCTCTCTAACCACTTGTAAATCTTGTGGCAAGGTTGAATGGCTCTCTAAGCTCTTGTCTAATCCTCTAGCAGCCTTCTAACCTCCCTGTTTCTCTTCTTATCCTACTTAAGTCTCTTTATCCTCTTGTAAGTAAGTTCTTAGCCATGGAAACATCGAATAGGAGACCCATTGATTCCATCTCTGAGTATGTTCTTAACAACTCTAGGAATGAGCAAGCTATTTGGGTTGGAGAGAGATTCAGGGTTAATATTGGATTTACTTATAGCCAAGCTTAAGAGGGCCACATAGAGTCAAAGCTTGTGGTGTTTTGGAACATCATTGGAAGGAAAGATTGCTAGCTTTCAAGAGAGAAAACTCGAAATGAAGGCATGGTGGCAGTGGTTCAACATGTCTACATGGCTTTAGACATTCATCGTCCTCCTCAAATGGCAAAAATCAATTTTCCTTGTAATTGTAAGTATTTTGTCACTAATGTGGTTCTATTCAAATCATTTTGTTATACCCTTGTTGTTCACTTCTCTTTTTTTGGTAGTTTTGTGTATGCAGACATATTCCCATCAAGTTATATAGAGAAACAACCATTGAAGAGCATAACAAGGACCTTCAGTGCTTTCCATTCCACCATAAGTGAGGTTTTATTTCCTAACAAGAACCCTAGGACACTTCTTGCTAGTAGAATATTCTTTTTCACACACTCTTACATAGTTCCATCTAGGCCTAAAGACTATGGAAGACTTGAAAAGCTTCCATTTTCCTTAGGTCATATAGAGTGGCCAATCCCAGACAAATGAAGTGTAGATGCCTTCAAACAAAAGATGATTAGTGATATGCAATCCTCTTTAAAATTAACAAAGCCCTCTCGATCAATAGGTCTTAGTTGGCATGCTCCCATTCATCTTTTTTTTTCACGTGTTTGGTAAGCTCTTGCCACAAGCCACTCCAGCAATGTTTATTTGCAAATGAATGTTTTATTTGGAAATGCATGGGATATAGTGGAAGGGGTGCATAAGGGAGATGTATATTCTTGTAGAGTTGTGATTTCAAGTATCACACTTCGATACTTGAAAGCACGCTCAAATTTATACATCCGATTCCACTATGAGCGATGGATGAAGAAAAAGGGGGAGTGGATACCATTGCAGTCATGTGAGGGTGTTGATGCACCCATAGAACTACTGTGGTCAAACTACCCATTGCAGTCATGTGAGGGTGTTGATTCACCCATAGAACTACTGTGGTCAAACTACACAATAGCACCATTGACCTTGTCAACGCTAGCAAAGAATGGAGCTTAGTAGACGTTCGAGAACACTTGACCTAATTTTCTTTTCTTTTTTTTTTTAGATGATGCAGGCTACAATTCTGGTCATCGTCGTTCAGCTAATCATGGGATTTGAGGAAGTACAAGATGCAAGCTTCAAGATAGAACGTTGAAAGGTATTAGCTTTTTCTCATTTGTTTTTGAGTTGATTTTTCTTAACCATCCATGCTTTGGTGATATTTGTTCATATATGTTTGTGTAGATTGGGAGACGTATGGAGAAGTCTTTCATGGTTCGTGGAGGGATGGGGGTGTGGAATTGCAATTAGGAGTGTAATTGGTTCATGTCAATGTAATTGTTTTTCGTTGTAATCCAACTTTTTCTTTTTTGGTCGATAATGTAATGAATGGCACAGACTATTTGGATCAAGCTTGAATGATCGTAATAAGTTTAATTTGGATAAGTTTGTACAAACTTATTATTTGGATACGTTTGATTAAATATATTACTCGGATTAAGTATTATAATTAAAATGACTACATTTAATAAAGTATTTTGGGCGGTCGGCCCTTTTTCGTTAAGTGTGAAATTGTCAATTTCAAACCCTAATTTTTTTAATAAATAGGAAACCTCCCTCATTTTTATCATTTGTATCACCAGCACTCGCGTGAACTTTGCTAGCATATATTTCCTACATTTTGTCTTTCACTCTCATCGCGATCCTAATGGATCATTCCATGGCATATGAGAACTTTCTTGCATTCCTAGAGTGAGGATTGAGTGGGTTGGCCAGCAAGAGTTATTTCACATTTTCTCTTGCACCATTGACTTTGTAGCAACTATCCTCCTCGCTGAACATGACTACAAGGAGACCTTGGAGTACATGGAAACCTACATAAAGCCCTTTTCTATGATCATCCCTGACAGTAACATTCTCTAGGTCCCTTGCGAGCTTCTACGCTACATCAACAAAACTGATGCAAATTATCCTAAGAGATTGCGTAGGTACCAACAAGTTGTACAAGAAGATGGGCAATTCAAGGTGCTCTCCGCGCTTAGAAGATGGCTACCCTTGGTAAGGGAAACATCGGCACCAACTTTTTGTCATGGATCTCAACATTCATTCTCATGTTGAATGAACAAGACTCTGATGTGATGAGGTTGAGGTTGGTGACGTTGCGGTATGCGATTTAGTTAAGGGAAAGGAGCCCGAGCTCCTTGATCAAGTGGCGGAGCAAGCTCTGGCCTTGCTTCTTATTCAATAACACGAAGAGGCAGAAACACCTGAAGGTACCACTTCACCGGCCAGTGGAGAAGGGTCATCAGCAATGGTGGCTGTGAATGCACCCATGAATGAGATCGATGAGATAGGGGTAGCACACCAGATATGCCCGAGTTAGCACTAAGTATGATTAGCTCCGTAGTGGTAGATGGAGAGGAGTTTCTCTTCTTGTCGCAGGACTTAGAAAAAATGCTTAAAGTAAAGCAAGATGAGTGTTTGTCTCTCCTTGCCATTGGGTTATATTTTCCACTTGATAACAGATCCTTTCAATACACGACGAAGCAACTTGTACTAGTTGATGGTATGGTACTAGAGAGTGTACAATTTGTTCATGGGAAAATACAAGAAGCTGAGTAGGGTCAGGTGCCCAAGGAGGAATTCAAAGAAGTACAAGCTAGCTTGCCCCAAGTTAGCTTGGTGCATTCGCCTCCTCAACAATTGGAGGAGCACAAGTCATCAATCAACATCGAGCAGCCAGATGTGATAGCATCTGATGAACTACACTCGGTAAGTTAATAATCCTCGGTTGTTTACTCCTATTCATGAAAGGATGTAGGGGGGAAGAGAGCTTGAGCTCTTGCAAGCACACACACACACACACTCACAAAACCCTAATAGAGAACACACAAGGTGAGAGGCTGAAAATCTTCTTCTTCTTCACTCAACACTCAACACACCATATACAAAGATAAGAGTACAAACAATATGAAAGGTACTCAACCAAATACATACAAGGGTTCTCTATAGTGTGAACCCAACTAAATGAGCTGGCGCTATAACTATGCCAGTCTCTAGAATGGCTGTCACACAGCCTGTCATCCCATTGGCCGCATATCCCACTGATACCATGAAAGGATGCAGGGGGGGAAAGAGCTTGAGCTCTTGCAAGCACACACACACACTCACAAAACCCTAATAGAGAACACACAAGGTGAGAGGCTAAAAATCTTCTTCTTCTTCACTCAACACTCAACACACCATATACAAAGATAAGAGTACACACAATATGAAAGGTACTCAACCAAATACATACAAGGGTTCTCTATAGTGTGAACCCAACTAAATGAGCTGGCGCTATAACTATGCCAGTCTCTAGAATGGCTCACACAGCCATTCATCCCACTGGCCGCATATCACCCATGATCTCACCAACCATGCCAGTGGTGTAAGTGTGGGACCTATCCCCCAGGCAGGTCATCAGTGTCCACTGCCTCACTAGATGAGCTCGATATCTCAACACTCCCCCTCGAGCTCAACTCCATCTCATGTACACCAAGCGAAGCCCTGAATCTGCGGAGCTTCTCTGTACCCAATGCTTTGGTGAAGATAGCTACCTGATCCTGTGTGCTGACATAAACAAGGTCAAGGTCTTGGCTCATCTAGTGAGGCGGTGGACACTGATGACCCGCTTGGGGGATAGGTCCCACACTTACACCACTGGCATGGTTGGTGAGATCATGGGTGATATGCGGCCAGTGGGATGACACGCTATGTGACAGCCATGTCAGCTACCTGATCCTGTGTGCTGACATAAACAAGGTCAAGGTCTCTATGGGTGATATGCGGCCAGTGGGATGACACGCTATGTGACAGCCATGTCAGCTACCTGATCCTGTGTGCTGACATAAACAAGGTCAAGGTCTCTACCTTGACCTTGTTTATGTCAGCACACAGGATCAGGTAGCTGACATGGCTGTCACATAGCGTGTCATCCCACTGGCCGCATATCACCCATGATCTCACCAACCATGCCAGTGGTGTAAGTGTGGGACCTATCCCCCAAGCGGGCCATCAGTGTCCACCGCAGCCATGTCAGCTACCTGATCCTGTGTGCTGACATAAACAAGGTCAAGGTCTCCTGATCCTGTGTGCTGCAAGGTCTCCTACCGAGACCTTGACCTTGTTTATGTCAGCACACAGGATCAGGTAGCTGACATGGCTGTCACATAGCCTGTCATCCCACTGGCCGCATATCACCCATGATCTCACCAACCATGCCAGTGGTGTAAGTGTGGGACCTATCCCCCAAGCGGGTCATCAGTGTCCACCGCCTCACTAGATGAGCTCGATATCTCAACACTCCCCCTCGAGCTCAACTCCATCTCATGTACACCAAGCGAAGCCCTGAATCTAAGAAGCTTCTCTGTACCCAATGCTTTGGTGAAGATGTCAGCTACCTGATCCTGTGTGCTTACATAAACAAGGTCAAGGTCTCTTGCCAAGACCTTCTCTCTGACAAAATGGTAGCGGACCTCTATATGCTTCGTGCGAGCATGAAAAATTGGGTTCCTGGCCAACTGTATACTGCTAATGTTGTCACAGAAAATGACAACTTGTCTATCCACTAATAGACCCAAATCTGCAAGTAGCTTTCTCAACCAAGCTACCTCACATGCTGCCATAGCAGCTCCTCTGTACTCGGCCTCCGTACTTGATAGAGCAACCGTAGGCTGCTTCTTGCTGCTCCAAGTCACAGCAGCACTCCCCAAAGAAAACATGAAGCCACTGGTAGATCTTCTATCTGAGATACTACCAGCCAATCAGCATCTGTGTACCCATGTACACATATCTCTATCCCAATTTCATAAAACAATCCACAATGCAAAGTAGACCTCACATACCTCAGTATGCGTCTCAATGCATCCAAATGTGGTTTCCGTGGAACCTGCATAAACTGACTCACCAACCCAACAGCATAGCTCAAATCTGGTCTGGTGATCGTCATGTAGATCAAACTTCCTACTATGCGCCTATACATAGTAGGATCCTCCAAACCTGAATCTGCACTCAACTTGCCATTCTGATCCAATGGCATGGAAATAGGCTTACAGCCTGTCATACCATACTTGGTGGACAACATGTCTGAGCCATACTGTCTCTGCAATAATCCAATACCATGTGGTGACCTAATCACCTTAATGCCCAAAAAATATCTGAGCTCACCCAGATCCTTCATCTCAAACTTCTGTCTAAGCAAGATCTTTACATCAAAGATCTCTGCATCATGGTCCCCCATAATGATCAAGTCATCTACATAGATGAAACCAAGCACAACCCCTCTATCACCGTGTCTCACATACAACGAGAGATCCGCATTGGCTACATGAAAGCCAATAGTGACAAGATAGTCAGAAATCTTGTCAGACCATGCTCTTGGTGCTTGCTTTAAGCCATACAAGGCGTTCTTCAACCTACAAACATGCTCAGGGTGACTCACATCCTCATAACCAGGTGGCTGCAACATATACACCTCTTTCTGCAAATCCCCATGCAAGAATGCATTCTTTACATCCATTTGATGTAAAGACCATTGTTTTAATGCAGCCATTGCTATCACAACTCTCACTGTTGCCATCTTGGCAATTGGGCTGAAAGTTTCCTCATAATCAATGCCATATGTCTACGCATATCCTTTGGCTACCAATCTAGCCTTGTACCTGTTTATGCTTCCATCACTGTTATGTTTAACTTTGTACACCCACTTGCATCCAATGGCTTTCTTGCCTTCAGGCAATTGCACTAAGTCCCAAGTTTCATTTCCATATAGTGCATCTATCTCCTCATCCATAGCTTTCTCCCAACACACATTTCCAACAGCCTCATCAATGCATGTGGGCTCAACAACCTGCACAACTTTTGCCATATATGCATAGAGATGTGCCACATAACCATCATAGGTAAACCTCTGCACAGGGTTTTTTACTCTCCTAGATCTTCGCAGCTTTTCATTCATGGCTTCCATAGCCTTCTTTACACCAGGTGTTCTCATAGCTGGGATCCCAAGCTCCTCATCAAGGCTCATCTCTGAGCCACTAGACTCTCCATCAACATGAGAATGCCCTGTAGAAATGTCAGGCATACCAAGGGGCTCAACCACTTTCTCTTTTCCTTTACGTGATGTACTAATCACATTTGCAGGACCGGTATTATACGCAGCTTGCCACTCCATGGTCTATCAATAGACCTAGTAGATGAGGACTCTCCTGGTCCACTCAAAGACTGTGATTGCTGACCTGCATTCTGTGCAACCACACTTCCACTCACATCAGCCCCAACAGCTTCTTTTTCAGCAACATACCAGCTGCTCATCTCATCAAAGACAACATCCTTGCTTACCCTCATCAAAGGCAACATCCTTGCTTACCCTCAACTCACGTGTAGCAGGGTTATAACACCTGTATCCCTTTTGCTCAAGGGAATATCCAATAAACACACATTTTTCAGCTTTTGGATCCAGCTTAGTTCTTAGCTCATCTGGCACATGCACATATGTAATGCATCCAAAAACGTCATCCTACTTTAGTGTACAGTTTGAGAATAAAATTTGGTGGCTTGCTACATTTGAAGTACCAAAGGAAGATCATGAGATTTTAAAGATTTTCTTTAACTTGACAGAGATACCTAATACAGTGCAACGCCAAAATCATGGTGAAAAATTGCACGTGGAAGGTTATGTTAAGATATCGAGCTCATCTAGTGAGGTGGTGGACACTGATGACCCGCCTGGGGGATAGGCCCCACACTTACACCACTGGCATGGTTGGTGAGATCATGGGTGATATGCGGGCAGTGGGATGACAGGCTGTGTGACAGCCATTCTAGAGACTAGCATAGTTATAGCGCCAGCTCATTTAGTTGGGTTCACACTATAGAGAACCCTTGTATGTATTTGGTTGAGTACCTTTCATATTGTGTGTACTCTTATCTTGTATATGGTGTGTTGAGTGTTGAGTGAAAAGAAGAAGATTTTCAGCCTCTCACCTTGTGTGTTCTCTATTAGGGTTTTGTGAGTGTGTGTGTGCTTGCAAGAGCTCAAGCTCTCTTCCCCCCTGCATCTTTTCATGGTATCAACTACTCTTCCCTATTTGTGTTGGTGACTACACCCCTGTCGGGAGCTCTACGGGAGGCACCGGCAAACGATCTCTGATTGAGGAGCTTTCTTCACAGGAGTAAAGCTATAGGCCGAAAACGCGTTTCGGGCGCGTCTGGACCTCCGTTTTTCAGAAAGCAGGCGATTTTGAGCACTGCGGGTAAGTCATCGATTCTCTGCAGAACTCTGTTTTAAGAACTGCAGGAAGACAGATTGACTGTGCAGACACTGTGGGTGCTGCAAAGAGGTCAACAGTTGCCATTGGGTGTATGTATGCACATTGAAGTCACTGGTTGTGACATTTGAGAGTACTACAGTACTGCTGCAAAAAATACAACAGTTTGTGCAGGACAAACCAGAGTGCTGTTTCTGGTAAAATTGTGTGTCTGGCAAGATGTCAAATGATGGGATAACCCAGATTGTGGCTGAGAAGCTTGATAAGAATAACTTCCATGCTTGGAGGTTCAGGTTGATGAATTTCCTGATGGGAAAGGGCTATTGGGACTACATAGAAGGTGAGCATGAAGAGGCACCGGAGATACCGGACATAAATCCGACTGCTGTGTAGATGTGAAAGAGTTTAAAGACTGGAACCAAGGAGCCAGGAAAGTTATGTATTGGCTCTCCATTAGTATACAGGACACCATGATTGGGCACATTCAGGATGCCAAGTCCCCCAAGGAGGCGTGGGACATCTTGGTAAAACTCTATGAAACAAATACCAAGGCACGTAAGATACAGTTGAAGAATGAACTTCATACTATGGAGAAAAAGGGCATGTCTGTGAATGACTATGCATTGAAGATAAAGGGTATTGTGGAATCCCTTGCATCTATTGGTGTGTCAGTAGATGATGATAATGTGGAAGTCTGTCTACGTGGTCTCGGGCCACAATACAAGGCATTCAAGACGTCTATTCAGACTCGGGAAAACATTCCCAACTTTACAGATTTGGTGTTTATGCTGATTATAGAAGAGAAGAGCTTGGGTGAAGACCAACAGTCTTCACAAAACAAAAACAGTTCAGAGCAACAGGCCTTCTACACAAGTTCAGGTAGAGGACGAGGTAGAGGAGGCCGTGGACACGGCCAAGGAGGTGGCCGAACAGGTAATCAGAATTATGGCCAGCAGCAGCAGCAACAACAACGGTCCCAGAATACACAACAACAACAATAACAACACGCAGGTGGAAGAGGCAAATTCAGAGGCAGGGGGAGTCAAAGAGGTCATGGAAATTGGCAAAGGTAGTATAATGATGCACATGAATGCTTTTATTGTGGTAAGCCTGGACATGTGTAGGTAGATTGTTATAAGAAGCAGGCTGACATGCAAAATGGGAAATTGCAGCAAAACAACTATGCATCCTCAAGCAAAAATAATGAGGATAATGAAAGGTTGTTTGTTATGCAGCATGTCATGAATGCCATGTCTGAAAATGTTGAAGCAACACAAAAGGATGATGTATGGTATGTGGATTCAGGTGCTTCGAACCACATGACAAGTCATGGGGAGTGGTTCAAGGAGATAAAAAACCCGGAAAGACCAGGTTTTGTGGAAACAGGGGATGACCCTGCTCATCCAATTGCCCATGTTGGAGATGTGCCATTGTCTATGCAGGATGGCAAAGTGAAGTACCTTGCAGATGTACTTCACGTTCCGAACATAACAAAGAATCTAGTTTGAGTTGGCCAGATGATTGAGCAGGGTTTGCAAGTTTGGTTTAACCCTGATGGTTATTATGTTGAAGACTTTAAAGACAAGACTTGCAGGTTGGTTGCAAAAGGTACCAGAGTGGGCAGAATGTTTACGTTGAATGTAGACATGCCTGAAATGAGTGCTGCGATGTTTGCAAATGGTTCAAGAATTGTTGCAGACACAGACATTTGGCATAAAAGAATTGGACATGTGAACGTGCAGAGAATGAAGTCTATGCAGACTAAAGGAATTGTGACAGGGCTGCCAAAGTTTAAAGTGGAAGGTATGCAGAGAATATGTGAAGCATGCCAATTTGGAAAGCAAACAAAGCATGTATTTCCACGTAACAGATATGTGAGCAGAAATGCACTAGATGTTGTGCATTCAGATGTATGGGGTCCTACGAAGACCATGTCTATGGGAGGCTCTGCAGGTATTATGTGACATTCATTGATAACCACACAAGGAAAGTGTGGGTATATTTCATGAAGGAGAAGAGTGAGGTGTTCACTCACTTTCAGAATTTCAGAGTTTTGGTTGAAAAGCAAACAGGGAAATATGTAAAGTGCCTAAGGTCAGATGGAGGAGGAGAGTACTTCTCCAATGAGTTCTCTGAATTTTTGAAGAAGAATGGTATTCGGAGACAGTTTACATGCAGATACACTCCGCAGCAAAATGGAGTTGCTGAGCGAAAAAACAGGCACATTGCTGAGATTGCGCAAGCATTGATGGAAGAGAAGAATATGCCGCATAGCTATTGGGCTGAGGCTGTTTCTACAGCAGTATACATCATGAACAGGACTCTAACTGCAGCCATACATGATGTAACTCCAGAGGAGAGGTTTACTGGCAGAAAACTTGATTTGTCTCATCTGAAAGTCTTTGGATGCATTGCATATGTGCATGTGCCAGATGAGCTGAGAACTAAGCTGGATCCAAAAGCTGAAAAATGTGTGCTTATTGGATATTCCCTTGAGAAAAAGGGATACAGGTGCTACACGTGAGTTGAGGGTAAGCAGGGATGTTGTCTTTGATGAGATGAGCAGGTGGTATGCTGCTGAAAAAGAAGCTGTTGGGGCTGATGTGAGTGGAAGTGTGGTTGCACAGAATGCAGGTCAGCAATCATAGTCTTTGAGTGGACCACGAGAGTCCTCATCTAGTGGGTATGTTGATAGACCATGGAGTGGCAGGCTGCATCATAATACCAATCCTGCAAATATGATTAGTACATCACGTAAAGGAAAAGAGAAAGTGGTTGAGCCCCTTGGTATGCCTGACATTTCTACAGGGCATTCTCATGTTGAAGGAGAGTCTAGTAGCTCAGATATGAGCCTTGATGAGGAGCTTGGGATCCCAGCTATGAGAACACATGGTGTAAAGAAGGCTATGGAAGCCATGAATGAAAAGCTACGAAGATCTGGGAGAGTGAAAAACCCTGTGCAGAGGTTTACCTATGATGGTTTGTGGCACATCACTATGCTCATATGGCAAAGGTTGTGCAGGTTGTAGAGCCCACATGCATTGATGAGGCTGTTGGAAATGTGTGTTGGGAGAAAGCTATGGGGATGAAGAGATGAATGCACTATATGGAAATGAGACTTGGGATTTAGTGCAATTGCCTGAAGGCAAGAAAGCCATTGGATGTAAGTGGGTGTACAAAGTAAAACATAACAGTGATGATGGAAGCATAAACAGGTACAAGGCTAGATTGGTAGCCAAAGGATATGCATAGACATATGGCATTGATTATGAGGAAACTTTCAGCCCAGTTTTGCCAAGATGGCAACAGTGAGAGTTGTGATAGCAGTGGCTGCATTAAAGCAATGGTCTTTACATCAGATGGATGTAAAGAATGCATTCTTGCATGGGGATTTGCAGGAAGAGGTGTATATGTTGCAGCCACCTGGTTATGAGGATGTGAGTCACCCCGAGCATGTTTGCAGGGGCTGAAGAAAGCCTTGTATGGCTTAAAACAAGCACCAAGAGCATGGTCTGACAAGATTTCTGAATATCTTATCACTATTGGCTTTCATGTAGCCAATGCAGATTTCTCGCTGTATGTAAGACATGGTGATAGAGGGGTGGTGCTTGTTGTCATCTATGTAGATGACTTGATCATTACAGGGGATCATGATGCAGAGATCTTTGATGTAAAGATCTTGCTTAGACAGAAGTTTGAGATGAAGGATCTGGGGGAGCTCAGATATTTCTTGGGCATTGAGGTGATTAGGTCACCACATGGTATTGGATTACTGTAGAGACAGTATGGCTTGGACATGTTGTCCAAGTATGGTATGATAGGCTGTAAGCCTATTTCCGTGCCATTGGATCAAAATGGCAAATTGAGTGCAGATTCAGGAGAGATTTTGGAGGATCCTACTATGTATAGGCGCATAGTAGGAAGTTTAATCTACATGATGATCACCAGACCAAATTTGAGCTATGCTGTTGGGTTGGTGAGTCAGTTTATGCAGGTTCCACGAAAACCGCATTTGGATGCAGTGAGACGCATATTGAGGTATGTGAGGTCTACTTTGCATTGTGGACTGTTTTATGAAACTGGGAGAGAGATATGTGTACATGGGTACACAGATGCTGATTGGGCTGATAGTATCTCAGATAGAAGATCTACTAGTGGTTTTATGTTTTCTTTGGGGAGTGCTGCTATGACTTGGAGCAGTAAGAAGCAGCCTACGGTTGCTCTATCGAGTACAGAGGCAGAGTACAGAGGAGCTGCTATGGCAGCATGTGAGGTAGCTTGGTTGAGAAAGCTACTTTGCAGATTTGGGTCTATCAGTGGATAAACAAGTTGTCATTTTCTGTGACAACATTAGCAGTATACAATTGGCCAGGAACCCAGTTTTTCATGCTCATACGAAGCATATAGAGGTCCACTACCATTTTGTCAGAGAGAAGGTCTTGGCAGGAGACCTTGACCTTGTTTATGTCAGCACACAAGATCAGGTAGCTGACATCTTCACCAAAGCATTGGGTACAGAGAAGCTCCGCAGATTCAGGGCTTCGCTTGGTGTACATGAGATGGAGTTGAGCTCGAGGGAGAGTGTTGAGATATCGAGCTCATCTAGTGAGGCGGTGGACACTGATGACCCGCCTGGGGGATAGGCCCCACACTTACACCACTGGCATGGTTGGTGAGATCATGGGTGATATGCGGGCAGTGGGATGACAGGCTGTGTGACAGCCATTCTAGAGACTAGTATAGTTATAGCGCCAGCTCATTTAGTTGGGTTCACACTATAGAGAACCCTTGTATGTATTTGGTTGAGTACCTTTCATATTGTGTGTACTCTTATCTTGTATATGGTGTGTTGAGTGTTGTGTGAAGAAGAAGAAGATTTTCAGCTTCTCACCTTGTGTGTTCTCTATTAGGGTTTTGTGAGTGTGTGTGTGCTTGCAAGAGCTCAAGCTCTCTTCCCCCCTGCATCTTTTCAGGTTATGGTGGGTGGTGACTATCAAGTGGAAAGGCACCTTGCTGGAGATCTCAAAACTTTGAAGTGCATGTTTGGTGTGTCAAATGCAGCAAATGCAAAGTTTCCTTGCATATATTGTATGCGGTCTAGAAAGAAAGGTAAGAATGAGAAGAAACAATGGGAAGAAACAGGCAGAGAAGGGTGTCCTACACGTGATCAATTTGTTTACCGTGGGGGCCAAATGGTACGAGTAAATCCTGAGTGTGGGATCCTATTCTTGGCATCCCCTTGACAAGAGTACACTTTTGTACTTTGCATGCACTAGTGAGGATCATAGACAAATTGGTTTATGAATATGTGTGTTTTGCTTATAAAATGCAGCCAGCTTCTAGTGCCCAAGAAATATGTAAAAGGGTGGAAGAAGTATTATCTGGGATGGGTTTACATCGAGGCCAGGTAGAAATAAAGAAGGATGAAAAAAGTATGGAGCAAGCGGCAATGTACCATGCAAGCCTTGCTTTGGCAGCTCATAAGCAAGGAAAGTCCTCTCTGCACCACGAAATGAAAATGGAGAACTACTAGTACAACAACCAAAGAAATATGAAGCATGGAAAAAGTTACACATGGCCGTTCCTGATCGAAGCGATGGAGGAAAGACTAGAGTAGCAGAAGCAAATGTGTGGATTGACAAATTGGCAATGCTTTTGCAGAAGATGACATTTGGACCACATGATTCCAAGGAGTTTTAAGGAGGTGATTGGTATATTCTATGCATCAATTATCGAAGCATGGACTTCGAGTAGTATAACACATTACATGGTAAGTGTAGCATTACAATAAGTGTGACATTACAATTAATTTATATAGTTTTAGAGACTAACTATGATTACGTTGTTTATTGATGTAGCATATATTGCATGCTCATGGTCCTTACTTTTTGCAAATGAAGGAAGTTTAGCGATATGGTCTACAGAGGGCATGGAGAGATCTCATTGGCAAGCACGATGTGCTTTCCAAAAGACAACTGCTCATGAAGGTGGAATCTATGATGTGAATCCAATAAAACAATTACTTCTATGGTGGTATAGAAAGATAGTAATAAGGTTAGAGGAGAAGAAACCTATGTCCAATGGATCACAAGCAATACACAGAGTCATATGTGAGGTTAGAAAGGCACGATTTAAGAATTCATCAGGTAGCGAGAAACATGTTGAATGGTTGAGAACTCAAGAAAGAGAGGGACGCAAGTGGAAAACCCAAGAGTCAAGTGTTTCAAATGAGCAAATGCAAGTTGAAACTCTGTAATTTTTTGTTGATGCAAGTATTACTCTACTAAACCAAAATGGCTTTCACATAAAGCTTGTAAACCAATGTGATATATCACCCATAATCTCACTAACTATAACCATAATATTAAATAATTTTATGTGTGAGAGTATATGCATACTTGTGTGTGAACAGTTGTGTTATTTTCAAAGTTGACTAAACTATTACTTGGACTGTATGAGCAGCAAAGCTTTAGAGGATAGCTGAAGATCAGCTAAAGTGAGGTAAGAGACTGTAGAGTTCAATCTTTGTAGGATATGAAGTGTTTGAAGGTCTGTGAGTGCCAAAGGACACATAGGTAAGGAGATCTAAATTATTTTGTAAGACGTGAGTCAAATAAGAGTCAGTAGAGGGGACAACGGACATATTCAGTAGGGTCATATAGCTAGAAATTTAAGGATTGAAGATTGCTGGTTCTTGAGGAAAATTTGAGGGTGTAGAGGACAAGAATCTAAAGAGGTCACAGAAGCAGCTAGCTAAATCAAATTATAGTCTGGTAGTGGTCATGGTCAGTTTAGGTTAGCAAAAGGTCAGAGAAGGTTAGTTGAGGAGATGGGTTGTTGCAAGATCAGGGTGTCCAGTTTTATCCAGTTTATGCTGGACTGGGACAATGCTTAGAGAGCAAATTTTGGGAGACAAGGTACTTGAAATGAGATCAAGCAAATAATAGAAAATATTCTTGCCCTTAAATTAACCCAATATAACTTAAATTAATATAAATTAGTCTAATTAATTAAAATTAATCAAAAATATGATGAATTGATAAACAAATGATCTTTCCATACTTAGAGTGATCCAATTTATTTTTCCATAGATGCACCATTACAAGTACACTAGTCCCTAGAGGTTTTAGATGATTCACATGAAAAATGTAATTTTACTAATTAGATTATTAATATTTACAGGCCTTCTGATAGTCTGGAAGAATTTTGAGAAAGAGATTATTAAAAATCCAACCATTGGATTTGCAATTTTTACTAACCACCACATTCTACTAATGTCTCAGTATCTACACACTCTTTTGATCTACAAGATTGAGGATTTTAAGCGGTAGCTATTGTGGGTACAAAAAGTGGCGTATATTATAACATTTTAAAGACCTTGAAATATTTAAATAAAATAGACAAATATCTTAAAATTTTCTTAAAAAATCAAGTTAAGCTCCATATTATGTGAAGATCTAAGGTACAAAGTGGGAATCTCATATGAGTTTATATGTAAAAGATATTAGCATTTTATGGAATCAGTTCAAATTTGGGACAGGGTGTATACATTGACTTTGTACCTAAGAAAATGAGGACTTTTGACTATCTAATGCTTAATCAAATTATGCAACTATATTTCCAACTTTGAATATGATGTTCCAACAAAAGAACTTGCACTGTTACTCTACACCCCAGAGCCAAAAAACAGTGAATTTATTGATAATTCAATAATTTTTGATGTGATGCATAAAAGAATTTTTTTTAAAATTATAAAAGTGTTACTTTCATCAAAATTGATTTTTATGTATGAATAGATGCATAAAAAAAATTTTAAAATTATAAAAGTGTTACTTTCATCAATATTGATTTTCATGCATAAAAGATTTTTTTTAAAATTATAAAAGTGTTACTTTCATTAATATTGATTTTCATGCATAAAATGATGCATAAAAGAATTTTTTTTAATTATAAAAGTGTTACTTTTATTAAAATTGATTTTTTAACATAAATAGATGCATAAAAGGATTTTCTTTCATGTAAAAGTGTTATTTCCATAGAATTTGATTGGTCATCCTATGCTAAAAGAATGATTTTCATCACATTCATGGAAACCTATTTTTTAGTGTTTATGCATAAATAAGTAATCAAGAAAAAGAGGCAATTTTGGTAATTTTATTTTTATGCAAAAAGAGGAATTCCCTTGATAATGGAGATCCATGTAATTAAATGGAAAAAGAGAAATTTTGGTATATTAAAATAATAAATATTTTATTTAAAGAAATTTTAGATAAATTTATTTTATGCATGAGAAAATTCAAATGATAAAAGAGGAATTTCCATGAAATTTGGAATTCAATCTTTTAAATGGTAAAAGTGGAATTCTTGGCAGATTTGAATTAAGGGATAATTTTATTTAAATTAAAGAGGAATTTTGGATTAATTTATTTTATGCATGAGAAAATTTAAATAATAAAAGAGGAATTCCCATGACATTTGGAATTCAATCATTTAAATGGTAAAAGTGGAATTCTTGGTAAAATTGAAATAATGGATATTTTTATTAAAGAAAAGAGGAATTTGAGATAAATTTATTTTATGATGATAAAAGAGGAATTCCCATGACATTTGGAATTCAATTCTTTAAATGTAAAAAGAGGAATTCCCATGATATTTGAGATCCAAGAAATTAAATGGAAAAAAGAGAAATTTTTAGCATAATCCAAATTATGAGTATTTATCAAAAGTGGAATTTTGAGCATTATTGGGAAATATGGGTAGAATTGATTTTTGTAAATCCCATGAATCTTTTACTCAAAAGAAGAACATTGAATATAATTCACTTGAGAAATTTGAGAAAGAATATGAAAATATCCGTCGAGAAAAAGTACCTTTAACTAGGCCAAGCAATTGGCAGAAATTTAAAAAATGTCCCATCATCGGTATCGAAGTAGAAAAAACTACTAAATATGAATAAATGTGAATAGATGTGAATAAGATGAGAATACGATGTGATAAGATGAGAATGAGATGTGATAGGATGTGAATGGATGTGATAAGATGTGAGTAGATGTGATAAGATGTGAGTGGATGTAATGAGATGTGGATGGGATGTGATCTGATGTAAATGGATGTGGATGTGGATGTGAAGAGAGGTGGATGGGATGTGATGTGATGTAAATGGATGAGAATGAGATGTGGATGTGATGTAATGTGGATGGGATGTATGTGATATAATGTGGATGTAATGAATGTGATGGATGTGAATGGATGCGATGAGATGTGAATGGATGTGAATGTGATGTAATGTAAATAGATGTGAATGTGATGTGATGAAAATAGATGTGATGGATGTGAATGGATGCGATGAGATGCGAATGGATGTGAATGTGATGTAATATAAATAGATGTGAATGTGATGTAATGTAAATAGATGTGAATGGATGTGAATGTGATGTAATGTAAATAGATGTGAATGTGATGTGATGAAAATAGATGTGAATGGATGTGATGTGAAGTGAATGGATATAGTGGGATGACAGGCTGTGTGACAGCTATTCTAGAGACTGGCATAGTTATAGTGCCAGCTCATTTAGTTGGGTTCACACTATAGAGAACCCTAGTATGTATTTGGTTGAGTACCTTTTCATATAGTGTGTAACTCTTATCTTTGTATATGGTGTGTTGAGTGTTGTGTGAAGAAGAAGAAGATTTTCAGCCTCTCACCTTGTGTGTTCACTTTTAGGGTTTTGTGAGTGTGTGTTTGCTTGCAAGAGCTCAAGCTCTCTTCTCCCCTGCATCTTTTCAACTTTGGGATAGGAAACAAAGAGAGGATGTCGGAGGCAGGTTTTAGCCTGTTCTGTGTCACAGCTGAAGGTGAGTTGAGTCATCTGGGAGTCATCTGGAGTTAGGAGAGGCTGTTAGGAGATAGATCAAAGTTATTAGAGGTGACCCTAGAGAACATTTTGAATAGACTAACAAACTGAATAGGGAGGTTAGGAGAGTGTTGAAGTTTTCTTTTGTGTGTGTCAGATGAGGGTCAGGGGTTGTCAACTGGGGTTGTTAGCACCCTCTGGTGGTCTTTTTTCTTGGTTGTGGTGCTTATGATTGCTTCCTCTTATGGTGGTGTGCTTTGGACGACGGAGCTATAGAGGCAATGTCTCTCCCGAAGCCATCATTGTTTTGGTGCCTCCATAGAGGAGGGATTCAAAGGCATCCTTCAGACTATTGGTACAATATGAGAAGTGTCGACTATAGAGATGTCTTCAATGATGTCTTATCCCGTGTTTCACGGGCATGCTAACGAGGATCCTAAGGAACTCTTGGATAGGATGGAGATGGCAGCTTTTACATATGGGAAAGATAGAGATGAGAACAAGTTGACCTTTTTGTCCATGTGTTATTGAAAGGGGATGCAAAACGATGGTTCCAGACTTGGAGGGGTCAACCACATCAAGGGCGAGTATATGAGGATGTTAAAGGAGCTCTAGTGCAACATTTCAAGAAAGGTGAATCCCCGGATGTTATTTGGTAGGATATACAAAAACTAAAGCATAGTTTGTCATATGTATTTGATAGATTTGTAGATCGTTTTGAGGATTTGTGGGGCAGATAGGATGCTTCATTTAGAGCAGAGCACCCACCTGTACTCTTGTGAAGAAGGATATGTTCATTCAATTCCTTCATTGCTGATCTGAAGAAGAAGGTAGAGTTAAAGAGACCAGGTACATTTGATGAGGCTTTGAGAATTGCAAGGGAGAAGGAATGGAAGCTTCAAAGGCTAGCTCAGAAACAAAAGGAGATTCCAATTGAGAACATACCTATTATGGCTGGAGAGAGAAGGACATAGGATGGGAGGACTGCTCCAGTTCTAGTGGCTTCTGACCAATTAATACAAGGTATTAATTAGTTAACTCAACAAATGGAGAATCTAAATCTGAGTTTTTTGCAAGGAGGTAGGGCTGCCCCTAGAGCAAGAGAAAGAGAAGGAGAATCTAAATCTGAGTTTGTTGTAAGGAGGTAGGACTGCCCCTAGAGCAAGAGAAAGAAAGGAATGAGAGGAAGAGGTAGAGGAGGCCCTAACTTGAATGTTCAATGCTTCAATTGCATGGAAAAGGTTCATATCTCCCCTCGGTGTCCTAGGAGAATGGGAGGAGATGTATATCCTCTAGCACCTAGAAGGGAGGAAAGACAAGATGTCAGAAGGGAAGAGGAGATTCCAAACCCACCGGGACCTTAGGGTTAACCACAACTAGCAAATGGGCCTAGGCTAGGTGAGGTCAATCTGATTGGTATGGATGAGGAAGCTGATATGTTAGCTAACAAAAGAACTAGGGGTGCAGAAGATGAAGATGAAGCAAGACCATCTAGAAGAAAAAAGGGTAAGCAAGTAGAAGACCATTTCAAAGAGGGTAAGAAGAAGAGCAGACCCAGGAGGCAGATTGGAATGCAAGATTTTCCCTTAGGGGTTCATGAGGAAGAGTATGATCTGAAGAGGGATCTCCAGCATAAGGGACCCACTATGTCTTGGCCCCAGTTGTGTAGATGTGCCCCAAACTCAAAACAACATGGAGCAAACTGGTTAGCACAAGGGTTTCCAAGAAGGAGAAGAAAGCAGGGTAGCTGAATATTGTACGTGTTAAAGGAGACAAGGACTATCTACCTGTTATGGATGCCTGGATAAACAGGTTCAAAGTTCCCAAAGTGTACATTGATGGTGGTGCCCATGTCTGTGTGATGAATCGGCAAACTATGGAGGCCTTAAGGCTTAAAGTGAGTGCACTTTCTGAGTTTAAAGTTAGAATGGCCAATAACATGAAGGTTAGATGTCTGGGAGTGGTGAAGAGGCTGCAGGTGACTATTCTTGGGCTAGAAGCTGAGCTGGATTGTTCATGTCATGCTAGTAAGAACATAAGCTTATCCATTGATTTTGGGGGGACCATGGTTGATAGCAATGAGAGCAAGACAAGATTGGTGGAGAGGGCACCTTATTTTGGGTCTGGACCAGCCTGCTAAAAGAAGCAAGTTAGATATGACATGGACAAGGGGAGAGTACTTTAGAAGAGGAGGATGAGATGAGGTTCAGGAAACCAGTTCCACAAAGGACTTTGAAACAGAAGAGGATAGTTCAGAGGATGATGAGGGGAAAGTTCAATTGTTGGAGCTAGATATAGATCTCATGTGCATGTCTCTATAGCTGTGCAGCATAGGAGAAGGGGAGAAGGTGGAAGTTGAGGTTGAAGAGCAGTCGGATAAGGAGGAAGTTTTATAGAAGATGCTTGTTGCCAAGGATCTACCAGTGGTTGAAAGGAAAACTCGTACTACCTGACAATGTTACAGTAGTTTCTAGATCTGTTTATTTCTTCCTATACTAAATTTAGGGGGGTGTTAGTAGCTATTCAACATGAGATACAATTGAAGCCTAAAGCTAAACTAGTGGTGCAAAGACTGAGAAGATTGGGGGTAGTACAACAGATCAGGTACTGAGAGAAGAGGTGAATAAGTTGTTGAAAGCAACCTTCATCTTTCCAGTTGACAATTTTGAGTGGGCCTCTTCAGTAGTGATTACTCCCAAGAAGAATGGAAAGTGGAGAGTTTGTGTGGACTATAAGCCTTTGAATGCTATGACCAAGAGGGCCATTACCCACTACCTTTTCAAGATGAAATCTTAGATAGTGTAGCTAGGCATGAGAGGTATAGTGTCTGTGACAGGTATTCAGGCTACTTCCAAATTTTAATTGCCTCATAGGATCAAAAGAAAAAAACTTTTATTACCCCATGGGGGTGTTTTGCGTATAGGGTGATGCCCTTTGGGCTTTCAAATGCACCTGCTACTTTTCAAAGATTTATAAACCTGGTGTTTGAGCCCTATTTGGGGTCTTTCATCAGACATAGTGTTCATTGATGAGATTTTTCTATCTATAGTGGTAGATTGGTCCACTGTGAGAAGTTGAGGATGGCATTGAAGAGGCTGGATGAACTGGGTGGACAGTTGAACCCTGACAAGTGTCATTTAACTCAGGCCAAGGTCATCTTGCTTGGAAATATGGTTTTTGAAAATGGAATTGACGTAGATCCTACAAAAGTAGAAGCTTTGCTCTTACGAGAGGAACCCCAGAATGTGAAGCAACTGATGACATTCACACATAAGGTAAGATACCTGGCTAGTTTTATCTATCTTTTGTCTCAAGCTTTGTACCCATTGCAGTAATCATCCCACAACGAGACCCCTTTGTATGGCAAGACAAGGAGGAGGAAGCTTTTCTATAGGTTAAAAGCCTTACGAAGTTTACATACATACTCTGGGTAACTTGTATCCTCAAAACCAGGTGGCTGATCCATATACACTTCTTCTTGTTGCAATTCACCATGCAAGAACGCATTTTTTACATCCATCTAATGTAAAAACCAGCCTTTAGCTATATCCACCACAATCACAACTCTCACAGTTGCCATCTTTGCAACCAGGGCAAATATCTCCTCATAATCAATTCCATGTGTGTGCATATCCTTTGGCTACCAATCTAGCCTTGTACCTACTTATGCTACCACCACTCTTATGTTTCACCTATACACCCACTTACAACCAATAGCTTTCTTGCCTTCAAACAATGGCACGAAATCCCAAGTCTCATTTCCATACAATGCATCCATCTCCTCATCCATAGCTTTCTCCTAACACACGTTTCCAATAGCCTCATTAAAACATGTGGGTTCTACGACCTGCATAACTTTTGCCATATAAGCATAGTGATGTGCCACATAACCATCATAAGTCAACCCCTCCACAGGGTTTTTGACTCTTCCAGATCTTCATCGTAACTTTACATTCACGGCTTCCATAGCCTTCACACCAGGTGTCCTCATTGCTAGAATCCCAAGCTCCTCATCAAGGCTCATCTCCGAGCCACTAGACTCTCCATCAACAAGAGAATGCCCTATAGAAATATCACGCATACCAAAAGGGGCTCAACCACTTTCTCTTTGCCTTTATGTGATGTACCAACTACATTTCCAAGATTGGTATTATGACGTAGCCTGCCACTTCATGGTCTATCAACACAACCACTGGATGAAGACTCTCTTGTTCCACTCAACGACTGTGATTTGCTGACTTACATTCTGTGCAACCACATTTCCACTTACATCATCAGTCCCAACAGCATGTTTTTCAGCAGCATACTAGCTACTCATCTCATCAAATACAACAGCATACCAGCTACTCATCTCATCAAATACAACATCCCTGCTTACCCTCAATTCACGTGTAGCAGGATTATAGCATCTATATCCCTTTTGCTCAGGGGAATACCTAATAAACACACATTTTTCTACCTTTGGATCCAGCTTAGTACGCAACTCATCTGGCACATGCACATATGTAATACATCCAAAAACTTTCAAGTCAGACAAATTAGGTTTCTTGCTAGTAAACTTCTTCTCTAGGGTGTTACATCATGTATGGCTGCAGTAGGAGTCCTATTCATGATATAAACTGTTGTAGACACAACCTCAGCCCAATAGCTATATGGCATATTCTCCTTTGCCACCATTAATGCTTGTGCTATCTCTCAAATGTGCCTATTTTTCCACTCAGCAACTCCATTTTGCTGCGGAGTGTATCTACATGTAAATTGTCTCTGAATTCCATTCTTTTGCAATTCATAGAACTCATTGGAGAAGTATTCTCCCCCTCCATCTGACCTTAGGCACTTTACATGCCTTCCTGTCTGTTTTTCAGCCATCACTCTGAAATTCTGAAAATGAGTGAACACTTCACTCTTCTCCTTCATGAAATACACCCACACTTTCCTCATGTGGTCATCAATGAATGTTACGTAATACTTTTGCAGCCACCCATAGACATAGTCTTCATCCTCACAAGACCCCATACATCTAAATGCACAACATCTAGTACATTCATGCTCACATTTCTGTCATGTGGAAATATATGCTTTGTTTGCTTTCCAAATTGACATGTTTCACATACTTTCTGCATACCTACAACCTTAAACTTAGGCAGCCCTATCACAATTTCTTTAGTCTGCATTAGACTTCATTCTTTGCACATTTACATGTCCAATTCTCTTATGCCGAATGTATGTATCTACAACAATTCCTGAACCATTTGCAAACATTGCAGCACTCACTTTAGCCATATTTACATTCAATGTAAATATTCTGCCCACTCTGTTGCCTTTTACAACCAACCTGCACTTATCTTTTAAGTCTTTTGCATAACAGCCATCAGGGTTAAACCGAACCTACAAACCCTACTCAATCATCTGGCCAACAGAAACCATATTCTTTATAATGTTTGGAACATGAAGTACATCTGCAAGGTACTTCACCTTACCATCCTGCACATAGACAATGTCACATCTCCAACATGGGCAATTGGATGAGCAGTGTCATCCCTTGTTTCAACAAAACCTGGTCTTTCAAGACTCTTTATTTCCTTGAACTACTCACCATGACTTGTCATGTGGTTTGAAGCACTTGAATCAACATACCATACATCATCCTTACATGCTCCTACATCATTTCCAAACACATCATTAACTACATGTTGCATAACAAACAACCTCTCATTATCCTCATTATTTCTGCTAGAGGACGCATAGTTATTTTGCTACACTTTTCCATTTTGCATATCACTATGCTTCTTATAGCAATCTACGTGCACATGTCCATGCTTACCACATTAAAAATAGCCTCATGTACCATTATGCTTCCTTTGCCAATTACCACAACCTCTTTGACTCCCCCCCCCTACCTTTAAACTGGCCTCTTCCACGTGTGTTGTTGTGTTGCAAATCCTGGGATTGTTGATGTTGCTGACCATAATTCTGATTACCTGTTTAGCCACCACCTTGGCCACGTCCACGATCTCTACCACTTCCTCTACCTGAACTTATGTAGAAGGCCTCCTACTCTCTGAACTGTTTTTGTTTTGTGAAAACTGTTGATCTTTACTCAAATTCTTCTCTTCAATGATCAGCATTGACACTAAATCTATGAAGTTGGGAATGTTCTCCCAAGTTTGAATAACACATTTCCACCTTATCATCATGATCAACAAAAACACCAATTGATGCAAGGGATTCCACAATGCCCTTGATCTTCTAGGCATAATCATTCATAGACATATTTTTCTTCTTCACAGTATGAAGCTCATTCTTCAACTGAATCTTTCGTGCCTTGGTGTTAGTTTCATACAGCTTTACCAAGGGGTCCTATGCCTCCTTAGGTGACTTGGCATTCTGTATATACCCAATCAATCTCATAGTGTCATGTATGCTAATAGAAAGCCAATACATGACTTTCCTTGCTCCTTGATTCCAATCCTTGAATTCTTTTACATCTGCTACAGTTGGATTAATCTCCAGTATCTCTTGTGCCTCCTCATGTTCACCTTCAATTTAGTCCTAGTAACCTTTTCCCATCAAGAAATTTGTCAATCTAAACCTCCAAGCATGGAAGTTATTCTTGTCAAGCTTCTTTGCAACAATCTAGTTTATTCCATCATTTGACATCTTGTCTGCAACACAAATTTACCAAAAACAACACTCTTGTTTAACCTGCACAAATTGTTGTATTCTCTACAATGGTACTATACTGCACCCAAACTGTCACAACCAGTGACCTCAATTTGCATATATACACCCAATGGCAACTTTAAGACCTCATTGCAGTACACACAGTACAGTGTCTGCACAACTGATCGCCCTTCCTCTGCAGTTCCAAAAACAAAGTTTTGTAGAGAATCAAAACTTACCCGCAATGCGCCCGTGAATGCCTACGAACTAAAAACGAAGGTCCAGACGTGCCCGAAATGTGTTTTTGGCCCCAAAATTGTCCAACGAACAATATAGTTGCCCTATAGCTCTGCTCCCGCGAAGAAAGATCCTCAATTAGAGTTCGTTTACCGGTGCCTTCCGAAGAGCTCCCGACAAGGGTGTAGTAGCCAAAACAAAGGGGGAAGAGTAGATTAAGCTCTTACCCTTGTACTGCTTCCTGTGCTTCTCTTGCTCGCTCAGCCCTTAGCATGAACCAGGCTCTGATACCATGAAAAGATGCAGGGGGAGAAGAGAGCTTGAGCTCTTGCAAGCACACACACACTCACACAAACCTTAGAAGAGAACACACAAACTGAGAGGCTAAAAATTCTTCTTCTTCACAAAAGAGGTCTAAAAAGAAGATAAAGTGACTAACACACATAATAGAGTATATACAAGTGGTCCATAATGTGAACACGCTAAGTGGAGTGGGTAAGTGTGGACTAGTCAGTGTAGTCCAGCTATAGAATCTCTAGCGAAGATATGTCAGTGCCAACCCGCCAGTGGTGTAAATGTCGAACAGTCATGCAGGCGCCTCGTGAGTATCAACTCATGTTGAGCTTGACATCTCAACAGGAAGGTCCCTTTAAAGTTGTGCACATGTCATGATAGGATTTTTTAAGGCCAAGAGGACATGATCAATGGAAATGCCCATCCCAACTCCTAATCATAATATCCTCTTCAAGCTATCCATAACAAAACGACTAACTCTAACTTACAATAGGGTAAGAATTCAATCTATGCAATCATGAATGACCAATAACCTCAATCACATGATGACATTTATGCAGCCACATAATCTCACCAACCATGTTAGTGGTGTAGATGCGGAAGCTATCACCCACTAGTTGAGCTCGATATCTCATTGGGCATGGTTAGGGACCATAGGAAACATAGGATTCTTGCATGGATAGATGCGCACTTGTAGCTAGTTGTACTAAGCTGCTGCTAGTACTACTGCATGGGTGAATGGACGACATGATTCAGTAGAGTAAGTGAAGATATGCATGGAAATAGAGCATAGTTGCACACAAGGAGAACGGGGTAAGAGTAGTATGTAGAAGTGTTCTTGGGATTTTTGTAAGTGTGAGAGCATTGTGTAGAGAGCATTGTGGGAACTTGTGTTGAAGAAGAGTTTGCTAAGTTTTGGGTTGTGAGATTGCTATGAAGCTGGTTATCTCTGTGGGTTTGTTATGTGTGAAAGGTGACATGGGGCTTGTGAGAGAAGACTCATATCTATCTAGAGCAGAGAATGTGTTGGTTGAGGGTTCTTTGTGGTGAATGGTGTCCAAGAGCATCACTGTTTGAACTTGGACCCGATTTGAGGATTGCTCAAGCATCTCCCGTTGTATTAGCCTGTGAAGCCTGCAAGTAGTGCTACTGCAGAGTATATTGTTGTTGATGATCTTGTTTGAATTGAGAACATATATATTGTTTCTTTTGTGATCAATTGTGTGAGAGATTTCTGGTTCTATGGTTGTTTTCATTCGTCTGCTCCACTCCTGGTCTCAGTATTTTTTGTGTGGTGCACAATCTTCTTAATATACAGAGAGAATCTAGCAGTGTGGTATTAAAGAGTCTTTTCTCTAGTTTTGGCTCAATTCTATGTTGCCTTGTTGGGGTTCTTTTGAAGACAAGGTTGTAAATGAAGGACTATTTATGATTGAGTTTGTGTTAGTTAGCCCGAGTAAGAGTCATATGTGTGTCAGCCTGACATAAGATTTGTCAGCAGAGCAGCAGACAGCAGCTGGTGGTATAGGGATGTTGATTTAACTTGTTTGAGTTTAAGGGAAGCAATTCTAAAGCACAACTAACAGTTTTGGATCTGTCTAAAAATAGTTGTCAGAAGGCTTGTTGTTTTACAAGGTTTCTAGGTGGCAGTTAAACACTAGTGGTCAGCTGACTGATTTTGGAGTTGGGTATTGGGTTTGTTTAAATGTTTTGAGGCTCATGTGGTGTCAATTGACTCAAAGGAGAGGGAATCTATGTCAGCCAGCGGGTCAGTTGGCAGTTGAGTGGAAGTAACTCATTGTGGAGCCAGCAGGTCAGTTGGCAGTTGAGTGGAAATAACTTATTGTGGAGGCAGGTGTGGGTTTGTAGCAATCAATAGAGAGTCTCTAGTGTGATATCTCTTGAAGATAAGTGTAGCCTGAGGGTTTGGAGCTGTCAGAGGACACTTGAGGAAGATTCTGTGTCAAAGAGGGCTTTTTTCACCCCCACCATCGTCATGCTCATTTTCCAAAACACAGTCTCACTAACTGATCCCTCCATCATCATCTGCCTCCCCCATCACATCCTCAGCCTCAACCTCCATGCATGGTGTAACATCCTCACATACACTGATTTCCTGGAGGAAGGCGAATTCCTCAAACTCTTTGTCCCCAACTTTTGCCTCTACCCAACATCGACAACCATCATCACCAACGCGCCATCTAATCGATGTTCACTACTAATGGCTAGCACATGGTGGATGACACCTACCATCATTTAGCCTCAAAGGGCATTAAGGTCTACAAGCCCATTGGAATATGGAAGCAATTCTAACTAATAAAGGATCCCCAGCAACACCTGTTCATCAACACACAATCCATGTGCCCTACCCCTAGGATGCCTCAGATGATGAAAGTTCTATAGGTTGATGACGCTGATAAGATTTTTTATGGCCAAGAGGACATGATCAATGAAGATGCTCATCCCAACCCCAAGAGAATGTAAATAATAATTGGGCATGGTTAGGGACCTTAAGAAACATAGGATTCTTGCATGGATAGCTGCGCACTTGTAGCTAGTTGTATTAAGCTGTTGTTAGGATTGCTACATGGTGAATGGCCGATAGGCTTGGGTAGAGTAGGTGAAGATATGCATGGAGATAGAGCATAGTTGCACAAGGAGGATAGGGTAAAAGTAATACGTGGAAGTGTTCTTGGGATTTGTGTAAGTGTGAGAGCATTGTGGGAGCTTGTGTTGAAGAAGAGTTTGCTAAGTGTTGGGTTGCGAGATTGCTGTGAAGTTGGTTATCTCTATGGGTTTGTTATGTGTGAAAGGTGACGTGGGGCTTGTGAGAGAAGACTCATATCTGTTCAGAGCAGAGGATTGCTGTGTTGGTTAAGGGTTATTTGTGGTGAATGGTGTCCAAGAGCATCATTGTTGGAACTTGGACCCGATTTGAGGATTGCTCAAGCATCTCCCAGTTGTATTAGCCAGTGAAGCCTGCAAGCTGTTGCTGTAGAGTATATTGTTGATGATCTTGTTTGAATTGGGAACATATATATGGTTTCTGTTGTGATCAATTATGTGAGAGCTTTCTGGTTCTGTGGTTGTTTTCATTCGCCCGCTCCACTCCTGGTCTAAGGATTTGTTATGTGGTGCACAATCTTCTTAATACACATAGAGAATCTAGCGGTGTGGTATTAAAGTTTTTTTTTTTGGTAGTTTTGGCTTAATTCTATGTTGCCTTATTGGGGTTCTTTTGAAGACAAGGCTGTATATGAAGGACTATTTATGATTGAGTTTGTGTTGGTTAGCTTGAGTAAGAGTCAGATGTGTGTCATCAGATTTGTCAGCTGGTGGTATAGGGATGTTGATTTAACTTGTTTGAGTTCAAGGGAAGCAATTCTGAAGCTTGAGTAAGAGTCAGATGTGTGTCATCCTGACATCAGATTTGTCAGCTGTGGTGGTATAGGGATGTTGATTTAACTTGTTTGAGTTCAAGGGAAGCAATTTTGAAGCACAACTAATAGTCTTGGATCTGTCTAAAAATAGTTATCAGAAGGCTTATTGTTTTACAGGGTTTCTAGGTGAGCAGTCAGACACTAGTGGTCAGCTGACTGATTCTGGAGCTGGGTTCTGGGTTTATTTAAATGTTTTGAGGCTCCTGTGGTGGCAGTTGACTCAAAGGAGAGGTAATCTATGTCAGCTAGGTCAGGTTGGCTAGTTGAGTGGAAACAACTCATTGTGGAGGTAGCTGTGGGTTTCTAGTAGTCAGCAGAGAGTCTGTAGTGTGATACCTCTTGAAGATAAGTGTAGTCTGAGGGTTTGGAGCTGTGAGAGGACACTTGAGGAAGATTCTGTGTCAGACGGGTCTATGGCAGATTGTTGAGGTAGAAGTTAGTCGAGTCTAGTCAGAAGGTGGTCAGAAGAAGGTTGATAGGACATCGAGGAAGGTTGAGGGATTGTGTATAACTTCTACAGACGTTGGAGGACCGTGGAGGACACTGGAGGACTAATTCTGTATTGGGGTAAGCCATCCAAGTTCGCAAGGAGAAGAGAGACAAAATCTGACTTGTTTGAGTCAGCGAGGAGCCAGGGCAACTGCTTGGTTTTGAGGGGTTTTAACACTAGTGTTTGGAGCTAGCTGACTGTGGAGGACACTTTGGGGCTCTGAGGACAAGATTTTGACAGAAAACAAAGAGAGGACGTCGAAGGTAGGTTTTAGCCTGTTCTGTTGTCAGAAGGTGAGTTGAGTTAGCTGCGAGTTAGGAGAGCCTGTTTTTTAGGAAATATATCAAAGACATTAGTGATCAGTGTTGACCCTAGAGGACATTTTGAATAGACTGACAGACTGAATAGGGAGGTTGGGAGGGTGTTGAAGTTTTCTTTTGTGTTAGCTGGGGTTGTTGGTGCCCTCTAGTGGTCTTTTTACTGGTTGGGAGGGTGTTGAAGTTTTCTTTTGTGTTAGCTGGGGTTGTTGGTGCCCTCTAGTGGTCTTTTTACTGGGTTGTGGTGCTTATAATCACTTCCTCTCATGGTGGTGTGCTTTGGACGGAGCTATAGAGGCAGTGTCTCCTAAAGCCATCAATGCTAACACCCTCTGTGAAGGAAGAAGATGAGGAGAGTAGTGAAGATGTCCAAAATGAAGATAAAGATGATAGTAGAAGCAGCCCCCAACAGAAAACAGAAAAATGTAGGCTCAAATGCCAATGGCCTAAGCAAGGCACCTCAGGACCCTCCCCCATTAGGCCATCTTCGGACACACCAATTATAGGAGCTTCTACTGCCTAGAGCAACACCAAAAAACTTCACACCCCTAACCATTAACCTCATTTGCCTCTCCTGTCGCCTATACTTCAACACCTGCCACCCCAGTGATGGTGGTTACACCCCCTGCCCCTTGAACACCACCATCCCCACCTTTGTCTCCCTAACAACTCCCACCCATTACCTCCCTAGGGGATGACCACATTGATGACTTGTTACCTTTTGATTACAGTCTCGATGCCTCCCTCCCATGGAGGGTCATGGTCATGATGATATGCCTCGGTTTGCCTCACGTTCTTTGAACATTAATGACTTGCCACCTTTTGATTACAGTTTCGATGCCCCTCTCCCTCCCACATACAGATCAATCACCTCATCCACACAGACTTGATTAGATTAGTAGACACCCACACCACATGGTTGGGTCCATAGGAGCTCTACCTCCTAAATCTTGCTTCTACAAAGAGCACTTCCCCAAGTGCACACTAGTAGATGGATTCACACATAGGCCAAGCTACCTATGGAGACACGTCACATGCTATGAAGATAGCCATTGGTCAAATCTGGTGTGCACTTCCCCGAGTGCACACACCAGATGGATTCACACATAGGCCAAGCTACCTATGGAGACATGTGTCACATGCTATGAAGATAGCCATTGGTCAAATTCAGGTATCAAAATGAGGATAGCCATTGGTCAAATTCGGGTATCAAAATGTAATGTGTGGAGAGGAGCATAGAGGATGCGCAAAGGATTTGCAAAAGATGTACCATGGGGAAGGTAGAAATAGAGGAGCATTACATATGCAAATGCTCATTGTACTATATGAGATACGAGGCAGATATACCACTGCCTATTTAGGGGGGTTTGGCCCACTCTCTCTAGGATGATGGACTATAAGAACCAATAATGTCTAGGCCTATATCTCTTGGAGATGTGTCATCACCCAGATAGGCTATGTTGAGCACAAAGACCAAGAGGAGACGCATCATAGAGATAGGCTATGTTGAGCACAAAGACCAAGAGGAGACGCATCATAGAGAATCCTCACATAGTACTTTACCCGAACACCACAAGAGGTGGCCAGATGGTGTGCCCATGAGCAATACGATATTCAGCCCCGCAGACATGACAACCCCGGCCACAGAGGAGATGCCCTTTTATGTGATAGTTTGAGATCCAAAATCTACTTCAACAACATTAGAACCGTCCTCCCTTAGCAGCAGTGATGTATTCTACCTTACGGATGTGGATGCGGATGTGGATAGTAACAACACACCAAAGCTAACATGTTGTATGTATAGCCCAAGGCCCTTAGACAAGCTTTCGTTTATCCATTTCATTTCATTTGTTACCAAATTTTGTAACACAACTTTGTAACTTTTTGTCTCGTAGTCCCTTATGGTCTTTTGAAGATGTTTAAGCCATTACTGACACATAAGGTTGTAGTACTAGAGTTTGGGTGGCTCCATTGGTCAAACGCCCTCTTCTAGACCATCACCTATATCTAGCATGTACATAAGGTTATACTAGTAGAGTATGGGGTGACCCCACTGGTTAAACGCCCTCTTTTGGACCATCACCTATATCCACCATATACATACACTTGATAGGGATCGCCTCTCCCAAGGCTAGTCCTAGAGCCTTCAATGTAGTTATATCACGATAGCGAGAGGGAGTTGGTTAGGCGGTTGGACTACCCTCCTCATTAATACTATCACCATCATTATCCTCACTAACATGGTACTCTAAGGTAGTGGAGTGGTTGATGCACACGGCGTCTGGACGGGTTGTCTCCCCGTTTTAGTATAACATGGACTCTCCATTATTTGATCTCTCATAATAGGAGACCAACCATATTATTCAATTGAATCTACTAGGGCTTCATACATTGAACATGGGTGTCTCCTTCCCAAGCGCTTGGCATGAAAACACATTTTATAGGGACCACTTCTTAAGAGCTTTGGGGGATGGATTCATTGAGATCCTGAGACCATACATATACATATGTCACATGCCATGTGTATCATGATTGGCTAGCTCAAGGTATCCTCTCACTACCTAAAAGTTGAGAATGGCATAACTGATAATACCTCACAGAAGGATGATATGCAAAGTATTATACACTAAGGGAAGGACATGTGGAACGTGACGTGCACTATATGGTGGTGGCCTCTTTTGAGAGGGGTTTGGTCCACTCGCATCATGGGTGATGCAATGTGATGTTTCTTGGGCATATACTTGATGGAGCTCACATGGATGTAGTACTTAGATAGCATACTGAGAGGCATACCAGATTCCATAAGCAGCCTCTTTTGAGAGGGGTTTGGTCCACTTGCATGGGTGATGCAATATGATGATTCTTGGGCATATACTTGCTAGAGCCCAGATGCCATAGGACGTAGTATTGAGATGGCATACCGAGAGGCAGACCAGACATGATACTTCTCAGAGGGCCATTGTAGATTTCTTTAGTCTACATGCATCCATATCAAATCCCACCCCCTGCACTACCAGTTCTGCCCTGCGCTCCAGTCATATACACTAGTCATAATTGTTTTTCATTTTCATTTCACCTACTTTTTCCATGACTTAGTTCACCCATGGTATCATTATATCACTTCTCGTCTCATAAACCCTTGGGGTCTATGAGACCATAAGTGATATGATGATACCCTTGGGGTCTTTCACTTATGGTCTCATAGACCCTTGGGGTCTTTTATAGATGTTAAAATACTTTCTTTGTTTTTCTCCCTGACACTTAACTTACTCCTCCCCCTCCCCTCCCCACCACACACACACCCCACATCAAAGGCACATTCATCTTTACAATTTTGGCCCTTGATAGGAGCTCGAAGATCACCAACCTATAAATTTACCTATTTTCTACCAACATATTAAAACCTATTGTTTATATTTTCCTCACCCTTCCAAGGATAGATAACTCAAAGGCAAGCAAGGTAGGGCCCCAAAGATAACCCATTAGATTAATGCATGTTCTCTATATTCTTTGTACAAAGGTTTAGTAACATCTATAACACCAAGTGCTCTTTTTTAAGTGGGGAAAGGCACGTTCCCCCATGATTATTTATTTAAGGGGGCCTCTAAGAAGAAAAAGTCTCATGAGCCATTTGCTTGAACATGGAACAAAACAACCGAGTTGTATGCACAATGGGAATGTCAATCCAACTTGTTCCTATCTGTGCTATGTATACACTCGACTTGTGGCATCGTTTCAAAGTCGGGAAGGAAAGGCGATCATCCATCTACACTAGGCAATGTTGTTCTCCTTGAAGCTTGTAAGGAATTGGGTATTCACATACTATGGAATAGTATGTGAAGCTTGTAAGGAATTGGGTATTCACATACTATGGAATAGTTGTTTTGCTCACTCACACGCGCTAGGTGGGGACCACATATTTTCACAATTGCTCATGTATTAGACATCTCTGTGTAAGTGTGATTAATGCAATTAATTAATTGCACATGGTGTCCTTGACCGATTTTTAAAATCTTTGCTAGACAAGACTCTCAAGTCACCTACAATGAGCAATAAGAGCGAAATGAAGGGGAAAAAAAGAAACATTCCTAATTAAAACTTTTAAAATATTCTTTTTCCAGTGATGAGAGAAGGCAACCAAATACATCAAGGAACGTATGGTAAAAGCGTCTGAACGTTTTGCTCCTTTCCTTTTCCCTGCATATCAACTCTCATGGACGTATCACCTGATGAACCCAGCACCAAAGATGCAGCCGAGGCCCAGGTAATCTTCCAGTTTTTTATTGCGTCGGGGTAGATGTACCTTGTTTAGCTTGATTCTTGTTTTACTCAGAGATCACGATCAAAGTAGAGTTGGAGCTGGTTAGCTATACTTTCTGTGTAAGTCTGTGCTTTTGTTGAGACTGTGATTTTGCAAGGGGTGAAGAAGTTGTTAGGTCTTAATTTAAGCATATTATCTGGGGTATCTGGATCCCAGTTGTGATGATAAGTGCTGGAGAACCATAGAAATTGTTGCTACCTCACGGCCAGATGACCCTGTAGAGGTGATTGTGAACATTAACTTCTCCGCTATGATGTAGCCAGGCTTGTAGTCCTTACAACGTAATCTAGAGATTAACCTCATGGTGAACCTTTTACACCATTATAAACGACTGTTGACCCTTGCTTTACGGGAAGTAAGATGGATAAATCTCTCAGTGCAATGCCGAATTGTTTCCATATTTGATCGACATGGGACTGAACAGGTGATTCACCTTCACTAGATCTGCATGTGTTTATTTGCAGCCCTAATTGAGTAAACTTTGACTAAATATGTCATTCTGAAGGCTGTGCCCATATCTTAGCAATGGGATTAAAGACACCCTAAGTCATATGTATGGGATTAAATCGGTGATACACCTTTCATGAGTTCAACTTGGACCCCTAAATAAATGATTTTTAGCTCTCTCGATTTTCTGCCAATGCTGTAACCAAACCTTAGCAGGAGCCTTTGTCAGGCCTATTTCACTTATCGTATGCACCCTTTAACTTGTGAGGGCTCTCTTAAGGTCCTTGGTCAAGGTGCTGGGTAGGGTTGCAAGGCATCTTAAGGAGATCTTAACTTCTTGCTATCACTCTCCATCCAGATCTCAAGTTTGAAGTGATTTTCAACACCAAATCTTTTAATTTGAATGAAAGAGTTTTACTTAATCAGTTCATGTTGATCCTTTTTCTT
The DNA here is from genome assembly GCF_041138505.1 of Cibotium barometz. Lineage (NCBI taxonomy): Eukaryota > Viridiplantae > Streptophyta > Polypodiopsida > Cyatheales > Cibotiaceae > Cibotium > Cibotium barometz. The sequence goes on from NC_141047.1 coordinate 10,008,647, forward strand.
TGTGTTACACTGGATTCTTTATAGCCCATATCTGGCTGCTCTAAGCTATGGGTAGCCTCTTTGAAAGCTTATGCATGTTTTGAGCAAACGCACATGATGAGTCATTACTTTGTGTGTTTTGCATTGTACATCTTGGACTGAACTGATCGTTATTCTAGCAACACAAAACTGTCTTCACTGTGTGCTGACTTCGTTAGGTACATTTGTAGTGTTGATTTTTGCCTTGCATGTGGATGTGCCTTTTTGGGACCCCTTACCAATCTGCCTCACCTATCTGAGAGTTCAGGTGGAGAAGCATGTTTATTAATGAGCAAGGTTTTAGAACATAACCCTTCAAGCCGTTTCAATAAAACAAGTTTTAGGAGAATGAAACGTGTTTTGGGGTTGGACTGGGGTTTTTAATCGTTCTTCATGCCGAGGGAGTAAGTTCCTACAAGGGGTCTTGAGAGGCAGAATGGTGATGCTAATGGAAGACAGCTCCTCTTTCTTGTCTGGGAAGAGACCATGTTCTAAGCAGTGAAGTGTATCAACCAGTCTTGAATTGCTATCCATTTTGCTGCAGAAAAGCAGTGTTACTGTGCATTAGCCTCTGCACAAGTTGATTGCTAGTAATCGAATACCTGCGTGCATACGAAAGTAGCCTGGGGGGTGTTTGGGTGGGGATGTGTCTTGCAAGGTGTAACTTGTGCTGGAGCCTCTTGGGAGTGTGTGCCTCTGGTAGTGTGCTCATTGTTGATAATATAGTTCTGTTAATTTCAGAGTGAATAGTGTCTAATCAAATGTTTTTTCATGGAACAAGTATGCGTCCAGAAAAAGTCAGGCAAGGTGTAAGTGTGCATGGGGAATGGTAAATCAAAGACATGGGGTTGTCAACAAACATGAGGGGAAGCTGGGCAGTACAAGAAAAATTTAAGAATGGGAGCACCTTAGTGCATGGGTGCATGTGACATTCCCTCTTGGTTAGCTTGGCGACAGCTGCATGGTTTCCAAGTAGTCCACCAAAATCTGGGGGTACTCTTGGAAAAACTCTTTGTCGAGCCAAATGGCTTTGTGAGTGCCTCGGTCCTTGAAGTTGGTGTAGAACCGAGTGAGTCTTCGACTGGAACCATGCTTCCACTTGTGGAGGAGAATCTGCTCGGGCTCGATTACTTCTGCCTCGTCGACCACTTCAGGCTGTTGCTTATCTAGAACCTCGTGTAAAGATGGTCATGGTGTATGACAAATAAATCCCTAAAAAAGTTCTACTAATGTACAAATGTAGAACTGATGATGAGCCAGTGTCACATAGCACCTTAGTGCATGGGTGCATATGACATCCAAGGACTATATGGCCAGCAACTAGTTCCCTTTCCTGCACCCGTACTGTACGGCCACCATCTCTTAAAGTTTGAAGTGATAAAAGTGGATTGCTAAAGACTCGCGAAACTCAGGATAAAGAAGGCGGGTTGAGACTTTGTGTGACAGGATTCTTCATTACGCATAATTCTGTTGCATGTTACATTGGAGCACTTAACCATTAATTCAATTGATAACACAATTAGACCACAAAACACCAAGACCATCAACACCACATTGGGAGCCGAAGCCCCTCTTTTAGGTATTTAATTACCAAAAAGAAGTATATCTAGTACAACCTCGTGGGTGACTCAAGTGATCTCTAGCCCATCACCAGATTTCCAAGCACAACAATTTTATGAAAAAAATTATCAAGCAAAATGTTTATGGAGTGGGTTCACATGGATCTTTTGCTAGCAAACCACCAGGCAAGAGATTCCATGTCACAAGTGTATCCGAGACAAAGGAAGTCAACTCTCCCTCTAAAGAACACCCTAGTTCTCCTCGAGCTCGATCCACAGGCCTGCCTATGCCTTCAGCTCCTCATCAGCAGGGCAGCCTGGTTCTCCAAGGCTTTCACAAGTCTATCCGTGCCTTGGACACTCACCACTTCTGCCTGGATAGCTTGGTTCTCCAAAGCTTTAATTGTAGGATCAATTTCCGCGAGTCTTCAAAGGTCTTCTACAAGGCTTCAAAGATCTCCCAAGGTCTTCACATCATCCTCCAAGATTCTTCAATCATTGCAGACAGCTTGCGCAACGCCGCATGGTAGTACTAGCTCTCAAATCCTCCCAAGCCCTCCCTAACAAGATGGCTGATAGAACAGCCTTAAAACTGGACGTACAGCAGCATAAAGCAAAGATAGCACCATACAGAAGTCGGCTTTGAAGGAAGTAGCCATACATGTGAAGAGGGGCCATACAGCTTTCAAAAGCCCGTACTGATGCAAATGAGAAGGCTGTGCAATTCAAACAGAAAGCAAGTAGCCATACAGATCAGGATTGCTATTGAAGAGGCCATATAGCAACATTAACAGACTATACAGCTGCGTGGAGAGAGAGAGAGAGAGAGAGAGAGAGAGCTCTGTACACCTTATTGGGTCCCAAATTACCCACTGAAGGGCCCCTCCTATTGCTAGGAGTATTTGCTTTATTATCTTTGAAGAGAATGAATGAAGGACTGACTTTGGACTGTAGATAAGCCAAATGCAAGACCTTTGGACTGTAGATAAGCCAAATGCAAGACCTTTGAAAGACCAAGAGTCGGGCTGAACTGTACACTGTACACGGCTGTAGAAGCACCAATGATGACTGATCTCAAGCCTATGCAGTCTTTCGATGGAATGTAGGAAGGTTGCAAATCTCAAACTGAGAGAAGGGGGCTGATTGGGACTGTTCTAGGCTATGTGTATATGCTGAAAATGAATGAATGAATGCGTTTTACCTTCACCAATAGGGCTGTAGCAAACCGATGATATGTATAGATGCTGAATTTTGCATGAAGGCTGAAAATGCATGTACTGAAGCCCTTCCTTCCTTGGCTGAATATGGGCTGATGCGTTTGTTGATGTATGCTCTATATGCTCAAGCGATGAAGCTCCAAGAGGCGGAAGACTGAAACGCTTAAGAGATGATGATGGAATGATGTGAAGCAATGTTATTTATATGCACTTTAGGGGCTGGTCGGTTGGCTTTGAAGCTAGTTGATTGGCTCAATAAAGCTACACAGCTCGATAAATAGAATAATGGTGATAAATGCTAGAAAACTATGGAAAAAATGCCAAATAAATAGGATAAAATACTCAATGATATTTTGAGGCTTCTGTAATGGTCTAGATGGTCTATATGCATATGGGATGCATGATATGCAAAATGCAAACATGATCTGATGCAAACCCTAAGGCTTCTACTGACTCTATATGCATGAATGATTCTCTCCAAGTGGGTTAAGGGACTTGACTGACTCACTAAGGTTGAGGAATGACCTACATAGCTCGTGCTTGACATATCTTGGATTGAGGATTACAATGGGGTCACGGCGTACGACAAATATCAAATCCTAAAGGGTTCTACTGTTGTATAGTGCTGCATTGATGATGAGCCATCTTGTCATCATGCACTACAGTGCAGAGTGCATGTGACATCCAAAATGCGCCCCCTCCCCCCCCTGCCCAAAGCATGTTGATCAGGAGAGATTTCCTTCCTCTCTATGCCGATTCAACTCTATGTGGTTGTTTTCAAGGCCTTGCATTGAATAATGCCTTTAATATAACTTGATAGATTCAATTCTACAGTGGATTGTGCCGTGAGTTTAATTTTCTGGAATTTGCTTGGAAGTGGTTCTTTAAACTGTCACAGTATTTGCTTTTAATTTTTTTTGTAGAAGATAGATAGAGAGTTTGATGAGATAGATATTGAATATTGGGGGCACAGGGTAGGATGTTTAAATAGGTGGATTTGTTGACTCATGATTTGACAAATGGGAGCATGTATGTGGTGTTTGTTCTATTTTCACAGGCCTTGTTAAAGGCAATGGCTGAGAATCTTGGACGAGAAGTAAAGGTGTCTATTAGCAAGGCGTCACTCATAACGAAGGATGTGAATCTCACAGGGTCTTCAACAAAACAAGGTAATTTTGCTATTAAAAAAATAAATAAATTGCAGTTGGTCCTCTTCACCTCTCTTTGTCCCGCAGAGGAGGAGTTGGATGATTTCTATGAGTTCACAGAAGAAGACTATGCTCGAATGATGGCTAATAAGAAACCAGGTTGGCTTCTTTCTCCTTAACTTGCAAACTTTTTTGATGGTTGTAATAATCAAAGGTATGGTGTTTGGGATACAAAACTTTTTGAGTTTAAGTTGTTGGAACTCCCTCTAGCCATGCAGCAGTTGCCTGCTTAGCCCCTGCACAGTTTTCTTTCATGTGTGCCCTCCTTGAAACTCGCGGCCCCCGGGGGGACTAGGGTGTTTGGCACACTTGTTGATACCATCAATGCATATTAAAACATTTAAACATGGCCACAGCCTTAACACATATCCATCATCACTTTGCATAAAACATAAAGCTGGACAAAACATCCACAAATGTTGAAAATGGAGCTTGCACATGTGACACCGCATAGAGGTCGGAATGGGCCGATCCCCCCCTTGGAGTATTTTATTACCCAAGGAGAATAATCATGTACAAGCTTTGAGGGCCTTACTCTCCCCACGGGAGATGCCGGATTATCCATATACAAATGCCATAACACAGCCCTACACGAGGCTACCAAGCTGGAACACAGGTTGTAGAAATGCCGAGCCAACAATATAATCCATATACCTTTGTGTAGGTACTGATTCTTCCCCAAAAACCATAGGTCTTCATGCAATAGAGCTGGTACAGCAAGTACAACTTTGCATTCAGCCGGTACAAGTACAATGGCTAGTACAACAAGTACATTGGTTGGTACAGCAGACACAACAAGTACAAATGTTGGTACAGTAGGTACAATGGTTGGTACGGTAGTTATAGTGGCTGGTACAACTGGTACATTGGCTGGTACATCAAGTACAGTGACTAGAAATCATAATAAAGTGAGTAAATACCTTGCCTTCAGTATTTCTTCATGATGGAAGCCTCCAAAACAGTCCCCAACAGCCGGTATAGTCCATGGGCAGCCCGAGAGAGAGAGAGAGAGAGAGAGAGAGAGAGAGAGAGAGAGAGAGAGAGTAGCCATCATTAGGCAGCCTGTAACGGTGGTAGAGGCTAGTGTGCAGCAAGTGAGCCTCCATTAATGAAGAGAGAGGAATCCAATTTATAGATTTGGGGCTCCCATGAGTGAAAATGGAAAGAGAAGGCTATGATGACAAGTGGAGAGCCACACAAAAGCTGAAGTGACAATTGTGAGGCCACTTGTCTCACTTTGATCCACTTTCTAACAAGTGTCAGGCCACTTGTCTCACTTTGGTCCACTTTCTTGCCACATGTCCCAATCTAAGAGATGGGTCCGTCCATACACTTTATCTCTAAAAATATCCCAACTAGTAGACATTCTGTCATAGGCACTCTGCCAACTCTTGGTATCTACTCAACTCTAGATGTAATGACGCGAATAGAATTTCCATCGGAGTCGGGCCAAAAATAGCAACGCTCCTAAATTTTAGGAGTGTGGTCCTTTGTATTCCAGGATAATCTTCCATTCCCAAAGCTTGTACTTTCCAAATATTTAGACATCCTGGAGTCCACCAGACCCCTTTCATACTGGGAAATGTCCAGGCTGGTGACATCCTCCCCAACTTCTTAAAAGTTGTCCGCAACTTTAAGCTTCAAGCCATATATTCAAGATATGATCATGTCCCATCAAGTGGGCGAGACGAGACGGTCTCAAAAATCCAATATAACTGAAGAATCCATGTTCCAAATAAATGGGCAAGACTAAATAAGTCTCCATAATACCAATATCAAAATCATGTCCCAAAATAAATAGGCGAGACAAACAGTCCCATAAATCCACATATCATAATCATGTCCCAAAATAAATGGGCAAGAATTCCATGGAAGATATGCTAGACACGGGCACAAGAGCCAATTGTGTCTTAATCACTAATATCAATGAGATAATCATATGCCAATGAAAATCACCAACCAGGTGCTAAGACACTTAAATAAGTGCCATGCACAAGAAACTAGTGTCTTGCACAGAAACATGTGCTATGCACACAAATTGGTGCCATTCTAGATCACAAATCATGGTGATAGAAAAGCTGGTTCTCCATAGTTAATATCATAGGTATACCCTGTTTCTCCTAGTTTATAGGCATTTCGGCCAAATGAGAAACCATAGATATAGTGTCACCATAAGTCCCGAGGCGGACAAGACTCAATGTCCAGGACCTGATCCTCCCTTTTTACTCATAAATGGGCATCTCCCCGTGTCCCTTCACGTGATTGGACCCCAATTCACTTACTTATTAAGAGAAATTCGTGTTTTCTCTTCATGAGGATTTTTGGAGGCTGAAAACTCTGTTTTTCCACCATTTCTCTCCATGTCCAAGCTCTCCATAGCCATACCCAACTTGCTAGGGTGTTTTCCAAGCTTCCAAGAGTGTTTCCAAGTGCTAATCACTCTCCTACTCACTCCCAATGACTGAAATTCAGCAAAACAGCTCTCATTTTTGCTGTAATTTCTGGTCTTTTTGCTGAAAACCCTAATTTTAGCCTTCCTTTCTCAAGTTGAACCATAGGGGAAGCTTTCCCAAGGTTCCCTTCATCCTCTTGAAGACTTTTGTCGCGAAGGATTGCGGCAAATCGAAGATATCAACACTTCTAAAGCTTCCAACGCGAAGGCTTCCGCTTGCAACAACTTCTATGAAGACTGGTAAGCTAATTGGACAATGTGTTGTCATTACTTACTCAGTAGAAGGGCAGGACTCCTTGTTTAGCCGCCCTGTGTAGTATTTCTCTTGTCCTATGTGCTCTTGAAGATGTTGCTACCTTGCTTGGTAGAACATAGAGCCAATGGTAGAGAGAATATGGGCACTGAAGTCGGGCCGGGCATCAAGGCAGCTCCTTGGTGATCTACATCGACATACCATTGTTTTCTAAATGCTGAATTTCATATGCATTGGCATGGAGGATTTGGCAATGGATGCCCGTGAAGCTATGTATTGAATTTCTCCAATAGTAATACAATTTACTCAAGGGAGGGGTCGGCCGTTCCGGCTCATTGTGTGCCTCTTGTCAATTCAGCAATTTACTTCTTGTATTTGAGCAAGTGTCCTTCAAATCTTAGTGTATTTAAGTGTATTGATTAGCATTGTGTTCAACCAAGTTACATTGGTATCAGAGCATACGGTTCTCTTTCACTTCTATCGTGAGAGACGATCACCGTGAACACTAGCTATCTCTACACTTAGAACATTATGGACAGCCATACAATGAATGTTGGAGATGCTAATACAAGTGGCAGGGACAATGAAATGCATGCCTCCAATGCTTTACAGGATGAGCAAACTCATGTGGTGCACAATAGGGAACATGAATATGTGGGACAGCCGTCTCGTGGCAAAGAGAAGATGCAAGAAGAAGAGTCGATAGTCTTGAGGGCTGAACTTACTCGTATGCAGGCTCTTGTCCAAGCACAACAAGAAGAATTGAATCTCTATCGCCGCGAGGATCCATTGGTACATGACAGTTTGAAGACCAAGAAAGCTGAATCTTATATGGATCATGCAATGGCAATGATTGCTCAAGAGTTGCACATGCAACCAAGGGATGCAGCACGTGCATACTTGGCTCGTACTGAGGATGCCTATGCAGAAAAGGCAACCATCCCACATGTCTTGGAATCCCCACAAGTGCCCGAACAAGAAGTTATGTCTAAGAGGATGAATCTCCATGCTATGGGAGAGGAACAATCAGTGACTTCACGCCATGCAGGAATATCTCATGTAGCCCGTGAAGGATACAATGTTTATGGCAGTGGTCAAAATGTATGTCAAATGCCATTGCCGGCTGAAAATGTACATGCACAACACATGCAACATGGGCTGCAATTTTCTGTTGGTGCAGGTATTCCGCGTATCTCTCATGCCACTCATGCCTTCGAGTGTGCTCGTGAGGGAGAAGCTATGGCTGAAAATGTATCAATGCATGTTGAGGGGCCAGTCATGCCTCATGCTTACAGGGCACATGTATCTATGCCTTATGCATCACCTTTTGGTCCAAAAATGATGCCAATTACAGGGACTGTCCCAATGGACAAACATGGGGGAAAACATGTTGAGATGCACACACATGCATCAAAGTCTCGTGACTTCAAAGCCGGAGACAAATCTGTGAAGTTTGACACATATCATGGAGAATATGATGTATCAAAGGCACTTGCTTTTATTGCCCAGTTTGATATTGCTTTCAGTGATGAGGATTTCACTCAGAAATCCATGATCCGGCATGTAAGCATGTTCATGAAAGGCACTGCTGCCCATTGGTGGCTCACGGAGAAGCTCTCACCGAATCCTGTTAGATCATGGAAAGAGTTCAAGGAGAGGTTCTATGCTCAATTCTTGCCTCCCAATGCATTGAATGAGATAACAATGAAGTGGGATTGGGTAAAGCAAAATGAGGGGGAATCGGTAAATGCATATGTACAAAAGTTTTGGAAAGTGCTTTTGGAGGTGTCTCCATTTATGCATGTCACCGAGGCGGAAAGGAAGAGAAGGTTTCAATCGGGATTGCAACCCGTATACAAAGCGGGATTACAAATGTATCCTGGTCATACCTTACACCAATTAATCGCAGCCGCCACCGCCACCGAGCAATTGGAACTCAAATTGAGTCGATCCAATAAGGCTAAACCCTCATTTCAAGGCAAAGAGAGGGCTGTCCAAAACCTGCAAAATGATGGACAGCCACCTAAAAGGGACCAAAACCAAGCCAAATCAGGTCCAAAAGCTGAAAATAAGTTTGCTAACAAGCGCCCTTATAAGCCGGCAAACTTTGGTCTTAGTGCTGAGAAGAAGGAGCAATATATGCGTGAAGGCAAATGCTTTACTTGTGGCAGCACTGAGCACATGGCAAGAGCATGCCCAAATAAGAAGAACAAAGCTGAAAATGCTAATGTACCGAAGCCTAATGTGCATATGGTTCCGGATGTGCAGGGCAACACTTCACATGATAGCAAAGATAGGGTTGTATGTAAAGCTTGGGGACAGCTCAAAGATCAACCCGCTTTGTTCATGTTTGATGATTGTGCATCGGAGAATTTCATATCCACTCAGATGGCAGCTGCTTTGGGTATTGAAGTGGAGGACATGGGTCCTCAAATTGAAGCAGGGGCTGCCTTTGTTGGTAGAGAAGTGCAGGTCATGCCTATTTTTGGCAAGTTGCGCATACACATTCAAGGCTATGTGGATCATGAGGATTTTCTTGTGGCGCCTTTGAATGGCTGTGATGTATTGCTGGGAAAGCCTTGGCATACACGTATTGATCCGTGCAAGGCTTACAAGACTAACAGGATCACCTTCATACATAAAGGCCGAGAACATGTAATTGATGCTGGTGAAGAGGGTGATACCATTCCCCTTGTATCTCATGTACAAATTAAGAAAGTAATGAAAAAGAGTATTTTTGCGTACTTGATTTTTGTACGAGATCCTATTGAGAAAACTAATGTACATGTAAACACTCTTTGTAATGATAGGCTGAAATTTTTGCAAGAGCACAATGATTGTTTTGCTGATGAGTTACCAAATGAGTTACCACCTGTACGACCGGAAGATCATCGCATTGATCTTGTGCCGGGTAGCTCACCACCTAATAGGCCAGCCTATCGTGTAAGCGCATCCCAAAAAGAGGAGATCATGAAGCAAGTGAATGAGCTTCTTGAGAAGGGTTTGGTTTAGCCAAGCTCTTCTCCATATTGTTCACCCGTCCTCTTGGTTCAAAAGAAGGATGGATCCTTTCGTATGTGTGTGGATTATAGAGCTTTGAATAAGCTTACCATCAAGAATCGGTTTTCGATTCCACGCATAGACGACATCCTTGACAAGTTGGATGGATCGGCATGCTTTAGCCGAATTGATCTCAAGAGTGGATATCATCAAGTGCGTGTAGTGCCTCAGGATGTACACAAAACTGCTTTCAGGACAGCATTTGGGCTTTATGAGTATCTTGTTATGCCTTTTGGTCTTACAAATGCCCCGGCTACATTCAATAGAATGATGGATCGCATATTCCGTGGATACAGGAAATTTACAGGTGTCTTCTTTGATGACATACTAGTCTTCTCGAAGACCGAAGAAGAGCATAAAGCTCATTTGGCTATTGTTTTTGAAGAGCTCCATAAGCATAAACTCTTCATAAATGCAAAGAAGAGTGAGTTCTTCTTGTCAGAGATACATTATCTTGGGCATATTGTGTCCAAAGATGGAGTGCGGATGGATCCTGCAAAGATTGATGCAATTCGGAATTGGCCCGAATTGAGTTCAGTGCATGAGATCCGTAGTTTTCTTGGATTATGCTCTTACTACCGCAGGTTCATTCGGCACTTTGCATGGATTGCTTCTCCTTTGCATGATTTGACAAAGAAGAAGGCCGTGTTCAAATGGACTAATGTAGAGAGAGATGCATTCCTCAAATTGAAAGATGCAACTACTCATGGTCCAGTGTTGATCGTTCCGGATTTGCAAAAGCCTTTTTGTGTGGAATGTGATGCATCTGGAAATTGCATAGGGGCTGTCCTTAATCAAGAGGGACATGCTGTGGCTTATGAGAGTCGTAGATTGCATGATGCAGAGCTATCTCTTGGCATTTATGAGAAAGAGCTCGTGGCTGTAATTCATGCACTTACTATATGGAAACATTACCTTCTTGGGGCTGATTTCACTGTGAAGACAGATCACCAGAGTTTGAGATATTTTCTTACTCAAACTAAATTGTCAGAGAAGCATATGAGGATGGCCAATTTCCTCTCTATGTTTCATTTTCAGATCTTGCACACCCCGGGAAAGAAGAATGTAGTGGCCGATGCATTGTCACGAAAGCCGTATGTAGCAGCTATCTCGGTTGCCTCTCATGGGGACTTGTCTACCATGCGTGATTTGTATCATACGGATGCTGATTTTGCCACTATTTGGGCTGATTTGATGGCTGGTCATGCACATGCCTCATATGTGATCAAAGAGGGTTATCTTATGAAAAATAATTGCCTATGTGTGGTGTCTGACATGAGGCAAAAGGTTTTGGATGAGTGCCATGCTCCTCCATATGCTGGTCATAGAGGCATAATGCCTACTACGCACATGATTGAGCGGTATTTCTTTTGGCCAGGTATGCGGAAGGACATAGAGGCACATGTACGTGCATGTATCACCTGTCAAAAGGTCAAATTTGATAGGCAAAAGGCACCAGGTTTGCTTCAGCCATTGCCTATTCCCACGCAGCCATGGGAAAGTATTATAATGGATTTCATTATGGACTTGCCATGTACCCAACAGGGTAATGATGCAATTTGGACAATTGTGGACAGGTTTAGCAAGCAAGCTCATTTCTTGCCGGTCAAAAAGACCATCAAAGCTGAGCATATGGTTAAAATATATCTTGCACAAGTGTTCAAACATCATGGAATGCCGAAGTCCATTGTGGGGGATAGAGATCCCAGGACTACAAGTCTCTTTTGGCGGGCCTTATTTGATAATATGGGCACCAAATTGGACTTCTCATCAGCTTATCACCCTCAAACGGATGGGCAAAGTGAAGCTGCAAATTCAGCTGTGTTGGATCTCTTGAAATGTTATGTGGCGGATCAGAAGTCTTCTTGGGAGAAGTACTTACCGCTTGTGGAATTTGCATACAACAACACGGTGCATGCATCTACGGGAAAGGCCCCGTTTGAGATTGTTTATGGTAAGGTGGTTTTGCCACCCATCCTTCGCACAAAGGATGAGATATTTGCAGCTGATGAGTATGTAAGAGACTTGGATATTGCTTTTGCTCAGGTGCGGACAGCCATTGCAAGGTCACAAGACAAACATAAAAAGGCTGCCGACAAGCATAGAAGGCAATTGGATGTTAAAGAGAATGATTGGGTATTGCTGAAATTTGAGAAAGCAAGACTTGCAAAGAGGCCTGGCAAAGAGGGTGCATATCCTAAGCTTGCAACTAGGTACTATGGACCTTTTCAAGTGATCGAGAAGATCAATGAAGTGGCTTTCAGATTGGCATTACCTAGTCATTGGCACATACACAATGCTTTTCATGTGAGTCTCCTTCGCAAGTATGTAGGGCCGGAGCCCAGTGAAATGGTCATTGAGGATCCACCAGAAGTGGATGAACTTGAGGAGATCTTGCAGCCAGAGCAGATTGTGTATCACAAGGAACGCAAGCTTGCTGCAGGCAAAGTTGTGAGGCGTTACCTTGTGAAGTTTAAGAACTATCTTCCCATTGATGCTAAATGGGTAGATGAAGAGTTCTTCAAAGATTGCCCGCATGTGCTTCAGACATATTTGGATGCATTTCAGTTGCGGACAACTGTTTAGAAGCGGGGGGGAATGTCACCATTTGGCCACCCAAATGGTTCACTCTTGCTTTCACACTATGTACATATTGGATTGGTGTCCATGGCTTATGGAATATGCCTATGCAGGTGATTGACACGTGTCATGCTGTATAGTTGGATATGATATTCCGCTAGGACTTGATGTTATCATGCCCGGAAACGCCTGGAGGACTTGGCTTTCCGCTGGGACTTGTGCCTTTGTGTACATGCCCGGAAACGCCTGGAGGATTGGCTTTCCAGTGGGTCTGGTATTGCGTATACTTGCCTGGAAACGCTTGGTCTTATATGGTTTCATGAACGGAAATTGCTCATGCTAATGCTGCATTGCATAGCATCTTTATGTGCTTGCCTGCAAATGAAATTGCATGCTGTTTTCATGCCTGCATGACCTATGTGTAGTTCCGGGCTAGGGGACGCCCGCCCGTGAACCGTGCGTGTGAAACTGTCTGCTGACATGGTTGTGTGGCATGTGAACAGGTGGTAAGTATTACCCAATCTAGGCTCAAATAGCCCTTAGGACTTAGCCAATATTTATAAGTGAGTGCGTTCCCACTTCATTAAAGTTTGGGCGTCCAAAAGTCACTTATAAATTATGACCGCTTCCAAGTTCACACTCACTGAAGTCCCGAGGCGGACAAGACTCAATGTCCAGGACCTGATCCTCCCTTTTTACTCATAAATGGGCATCTCCCCATGTCCCTTCACGTGATTGGACCCCAATTCACTTACTTATTAAGAGAAATTCGTGTTTTCTCTTCATGAGGATTTTTGGAGGCTGAAAACTCTGTTTTTCCACCATTTCTCTCCATGTCCAAGCTCTCCATAGCCATACCCAACTTGCTAGGGTGTTTTCCAAGCTTCCAAGAGTGTTTCCAAGTGCTAATCACTCTCCTACTCACTCCCAATGACTGAAATTCAGCAAAACAGCTCTCATTTTTGCTGTAATTTCTGGTCTTTTTGCTGAAAACCCTAATTTCAGCCTTCCTTTCTCAAGTTGAACCATAGGGGAAGCTTTCCCAAGGTTCCCTTCATCCTCTTGAAGACTTTTGTCGCGAAGGATTGCGGCAAATCGAAGATATCAACACTTCTAAAGCTTCCAACGCGAAGGCTTCCGCTTGCAACAACTTCTATGAAGACTGGTAAGCTAATTGGACAATGTGTTGTCATTACTTACTCAGTAGAAGGGCAGGACTCCTTGTTTAGCCGCCCTGTGTAGTATTTCTCTTGTCCTATGTGCTCTTGAAGATGTTGCTACCTTGCTTGGTAGAACATAGAGCCAATGGTAGAGAATATGGGCACTGAAGTCGGGCCGGGCATCAAGGCAGCTCCTTGGTGATCTACATCGACATACCATTGTTTTCTAAATGCTGAATTTCATATGCATTGGCATGGAGGATTTGGCAATGGATGCCCGTGAAGCTATGTATTGAATTTCTCCAATAGTAATACAATTTACTCAAGGGAGGGGTCGGCCGTTCCGGCTCATTGTGTGCCTCTTGTCAATTCAGCAATTTACTTCTTGTATTTGAGCAAGTGTCCTTCAAATCTTAGTGTATTTAAGATTAGCATTGTGTTCAACCAAGTTACATATAGTCCATAAGATTCATGTTAGTGTATAATCCAGTAACAAACAAGCTCAAGACACACAAACATATGCCAATCCACATGACCCTTGGCGTACACATAAGTCCCTTGCAAACCAGGTATCATGTCCACTTTACCACTTGCACTCCGTGTTGGTACTCTGACCACACACCTTGTGGGCTTAAGTAACAAGATAAAACAATCACTCGCAGGCATAGATAGCCTGGTGTTCCATAAGCATTTCTGCTACACGTAGTTTATAGGTGTAAAGCTTTTATAGCTTTATTAACATTATTAAGACTTAATTAACAAACATAAGACAAATGCTATTAGAAAGATTGAGATGAGAGATGGCAAATGATGTTGTGAGTTGAGTTTGAATCCATTTGAGTAGGTCCAAATTAGAGCCACTGAGTGTCAAATCATCCACATAAAGCATATAATACTTGGATCCACCAAGCGATTGTACTTCCATAGGTCCTGCATGAATAAGCTCAAGTATGCGTGTGGCCCTACGAGTAGCCTCCTCTGGAAAAGAAGCCCAATGTTGCTTTCCTTGAGCACAAGAAGAACAAATATGATGGCGAGGTTTCTGAAGCTTTGGTAGACCTGTAACCATGTCATGTGAGACAAGATGTTGCAAAGTAGCAAGAGGAACATGGCCAAAGCGGAAATGCCATAGATCACTATCTTCATTAGAAACAAGTGCTTTAGGAGAAGCAAATAATTGATGAAGATGAGACTTATGTGGTGGCAACTGTGCTGTAAAAGAGCTTATATGATAAAGCCGAGCATTTTGATAACCATGTGCCACACAAGAAAGTGACTGTCTATCAATGATTTCAATCACTTTATCATCAAAGTAAACCCCAAGACCTTTAGAAGTAGCCTTAGAGATAGAAAATAAGTTGGCAGACATCTTAGGCACATGCAAAACATCATGTAAGATAGCATCTCCAAAAGAAACATCACCAATACCAATCACAGGGAGAGACGAAGCATCACCAATGTGTACTGATGACCAATAAGGAAGAACTATTCGTCATGTGAGAGGTAGCACCATAGTGATAGAAAGATTGAGATGAGAGATGTTTGCATTGAGACAGGGGCCTTTCTTAAATAGAGGCCGAAAGGGTACAAGTGAAGAGACACATCCCTGGGAAGGGGTGTGGCTCTTGAGTCAACGGTTATGTCCTTTGGACTTAGGGGTGTGCCTTTTAATGAATAGACATGTCCTTTGATAGTGACCCATGTGTAAGGGTGTGACCCTTCACAGGTGTCCTTTCAGTTAATAAGGGATTAATGAGTAATTAAGGAGAGATTAAGAGAGTTAGTCACAATCGTGACATTCCCTCCCACTTAAAATAAGACTCCGGAGTAGTTGTTGAGACTCTGGAAGAAGGGAAATGATTGAATTGCTTCTGCATCCAAAGCTCTAGCTGCTAGATCCCATGTCATGGCATTATTGTTGACCATAACAATCTTGCATATACCAAACTGAATATTAACTACAACCGCAACTTGTCGCAACTTTACCAAAAGCATGAGAATCATATCTGTAACTTGAGTAGAACTTTTGTTAACATCATTGGTAACTTCGAGCTTTGTCCAAGAAAAGACCGAATCTTCATTTGCCTTTAGAGAAACCATAAGCAAACTGTCTTGAATCTCCAATATCAAGGATTGTGTCACCAAACTTTGCATTTGGTTAGTGACCATCATTTGGAAATCTGAAAGGGATTCCATTGGCTTGTCTGGAACACGGATGTCTTCAAGGGTTGTTGTAGACGAAGAAATATCTTCCATATGCTTTTCTTTGCTTAGAAAGTTGTTCTCGGGACAAATTATGTCCAAAGATTCATTTGCAGTGACTGAAGTCATGCTGCAAGAGTCTGCGTCTGATTTATCCTTTGCACCATTGAAGGTAAGGACTGGAGTCTTCATTTTTGAAGAAGAAGCATCATTCACCATGACGTCAGGTATCCAGTCAGAGGCAAAGACTCCGTTTTGCACGGGCGGTGACGAGGGTATCGCTTCTGCCTGGGTCACGGCAAGAAAAGGAGTTGTGGACATTGTATTTGTCACACATGTACAAGAATCTTCTGAATCTTCAACTTTCTCAGCAAGTATTAAGGCTTCCAATGTAGAAGGGGGAGGTTGAGGTTGTTTGCGCCTCTTAGACCTCTCAAGGATCCTCTTGCACAACATGAGAATGAGTAAGTCTTCAACACTGCCACCAAGAGCTTGCAAGGACTTGAATGTAGGGCATTGCTCGCGAGGGGAAACTTGTCCAACGTCGCGGCGTTCACGACCGAGTACTCGACTAGGGTTGGACACACGTGCCACTAAGTAAGCCCATCTTGATATGGCTGATTTCTTTCCAAGATGTGATCCTTTGGAAGCTTCATGTTGCTGCTTCTGTTGATAGTGATTCAAAGATGGATCTTTCTCATAAATGCAGAGAATGTTTGCGACGAGCATGCAGAGGCTCGAACGAAGGTATTTCATGTCTGGTGGTCTCTACAGAACTGTGCTGAGGACAAGAAACCTGTTGTGGGTGTTGTACGCCGAGGAGTTGCTTGCCAGGAGCTTGAGGAGGCTTTGGTTCACCACGGATCAAGTGTGACGAAAAGGTTGCCAGAGAAGGCTTCAAGAGTAGTTGAAATGCCTTCATTTTGATTGTGCTAGTAAGAACCATTCAATGGAACATGTGCTACCACGAGGATATGTGCCAAAGAAATCTTGGAAATAGACAAGGTAGCCGGAGAAGTGTGAAAGGTAGTCAACATGCATGCCAAGAAAGCCATTGCCGGAGACAAGAGGGGCGTACATGAAGAGGGTGGCATCCTGACAGCCGCCCGGGGGGGCGGGGGGGGCGAATCGCCAACGGAAAGGGGGTGCCGGTTCACATTAGTGCACGCCTGTTGGTAATTTTTTTTTTAGTTGAGAGAGACCCACGTGGCAATATGAGGTAGTAAAATTTGTGTGTTTTTTTTTTGATGCGCTGGTCGGCAGCTTCACGTCGGGTTCTCCCTTTAAAAAAAAAAATGCGCTGGTTGGCTGGCCGTTGGGTTCTCCCTTTTTTTTTAATAAAAAATGTGCGCTGGTCTGCGGCTGGTTTCGTTGCGCTGGCGGGTTGCCGCTGGGTGCTGGTTGCCGGCTGCTCACGTGGCTGGTGGAAGCCACGTGCATAAAGGCTTAAGTATAAGCCTTAGTTTATGGGTGTAAAGGTGACGGCCAGCAAAGCGAAGAGGTGCAGCTTCGTAGGGGCGCTGCTAGCAAAGCGAAAAGGTGGCGGCAACCACGAATCGGCGACGAGGCGCTTGGTCGGCAGCTACATGAAACAAGCGAGGGCGCACAGCCTACAACGCCCGAAGCGAGGAGGGGAGAGCAGTCGATATTCAACAGCTAGGGGCGCTCAAGGCCGGCAGTTGCTCATAGCGAGGAGGGAGCACATAGCCTGTAGAACGAAGCAAGGAGGATGATGGTGCGCCAGATCTGCCATTGCTCCATAACTCCCATACCACACATGTGTGGGTTGTCGAGGGGGGAGAACGCCGAGTGAAGAGGCTAAGTGGCCCGCAAAACCCACGGGGAAAAAGAAATAAATATTTTACATCACCATGGGCAAAGCTTTACGCCAAGTCCACCATCGCTCTGCTGCTTCCATACAACACCGAGAAGAGGGGTGGACGAGGGAGTGCCGTGGAGAGGGCGAGGGCTTCACAACCCACGGGTAGGAAAAAATTTTGCTCTGATACCACTGTAAAGCTTTTATAGCTTTATTAACATTATTAAGACTTAATTAACAAACATAAGATAAATGCTGATAGAAAGATTGAGATGAGAGATGTTTGCATTGAGATAGGGGCCTTTCTTAAATAGAGGCGGAAAGGGTACAAGTGAAGAGACACATCCCTGGGAAGGGGTGTGGCTCTTGAGTCAACGGTTATGTCCTTTGGACTTAGGGGTGTGCCTTTTAATGAATAGACATGTCCTTTGATAGTGACCCATGTGTAAGGGTGTGACCCTTCATAGGTGTCCTTTCCCTTAATAAGGGATTAATGAGTAATTAAGGAGAGATTAAGAGAGTTAGTCACAATCGTGACAATAGGCATTTCGGCAACCGATAGTTTGTAGGCATTTCATTCGAGAAAAGCAAGTAGCTCTTCTCCATGATGCCCATGCATAGTTGCTATGAAACGCATTTCATTCCATCTGCATGAAACGAAACGTTTCATTGGAATGAAACGCGTTTCTTTCATGCTGCCTGGGAAAACCTACGTTTTTTAACGTTTTCTATCCAACGAGCACGTAAAAAAAAAAAACGTCTACAAGCGAATGGGAAACTGATTGAAGGAGCTCCTGCCTTGCACAAATCAGCTCCTCTAGTTTACTATCTGTCATCATTCATGCATGATTGCATCTATCAGGCTTCACTTTGTGTATTTCAGACTTCGGTTTACTTTTTTTGTATCAGCTCAGGATTCAAACTTTTTTTGATCACTTTGAGTGCCATTATTGAGTAGTTGCCATTATTGATGATGAAATCCAGATCTTGATTCTTGATGTTGCCGGTTTATTTATGCCAATTGGTAAGTGACTCAGTTGGGTGCCCATTATAACTGGGTCACCTAGATTCTTTAGTTTTAGCTTGTAAACATGTTTTAATGTGTAAATGATGCATGTTTAATATTGTTTTGCAGGGAAGGCAACATATTTTTAATGAAACGTTTATGAAACACGTTTCATGAAACGCCTGGGAACAATGTGCCCATGACTCGGTCCCTTTACTGGCCAAAAATGAGGCATGATATATATTCACATGTTCAAGCCTGTAAGATTTGTCAAAAAGTTAAGGTTCCACATGTCACAAAATTCCTTATAGCTTCTATTTTTCTATTGTTCATGTGTGGCATGTGGAGCCTGACATGACATACATGTATGGTTGGTGTAGCTTGACATGGTGTGTCTGTGTGGCATATGGAGCCTGACATGATAGTACATGTATGGCTGGTGTAGCTTGACATGATAGTACATGTGTGGCTTGTGGGGCCTGACATGGTGTACATGTATGGCTCATGGAGCCTGACATGGTGTACATGTATGGCTCATGGAGCCTGACATGATGTAATTCCCTAGCACTAGCTATCCTGGAGATCTTGGCTCATGGAGCTTGACATGATGTAATTCCCTGGGACTAGCTATCCTGAAGATCTTTTGTATTAAGGTTCTGGAAGGATCATGAGCCTTGGATATTTTATCGGATACAGATGGGAGTTTCTTCCGGTTTAGCTGCACTCATGTGTGTGCATGACTTTGATTTTATCTTTGGATGACTTGTATTGTTTGCATGATGCTTGAGATTACTGCCTTCGTTGTCCATGGGGCCGGGGACGCCTGGGCACCGTGTGGACATGTATGTGCACACCTATTTGGGACCAACAGGTGGTCTACATGTGTTTTGCAGGTGGTAAGTGTCCCCAAAAACCCAACTTATAGCTTTACGTTTTCACATTCTAATAAATATTTGTGCAGGTTCACACACACTTAATAAGTGGCCGGGCAACTTATAAGTTGTACAGGACTTATTTAATACATGTGGCAGCCATAAGGTGGGCACCGGACTTCATTTATACCCACTTCTAGTCCTTTTTGGACCCAAAAAGCACACGTTTGAGCTATTTCCGGCGGGGAGCCCTTATTACTGGCAAAAAACTCAGATTTGGAGCATGCACCTGCTTTTTTGGGTGCATGGGAGCTGGTCGACCAGTTTTGCAGCGTGGGCAGCCTTTTCTCACCATCCATCGCGATGGAAACCATCTAGGTGTATGGTAGAAGTTAGTTGACTACTCCTGGGAGCCTTTCTTACTGCTGGTCGCTTGTTTACAGCTCTTAAAAAGCTGCTGGTTAGGGCACAAAGCTGGCTGATTGGAGGGAGAGTCATCTTTTGCTGATCGGAGACTTCCTGGAATGTGTGCTGCTGCTAGTCGACCCCTTCTGTGGCTTCTGAGAGCTGGTTGACTGTTGCTAACAGCCCTATAAGGCTGGTCGACTAGTTCTATGAGCCAGACAGGAGGAAGTTGAAGATGCAGAGCTGTCCCGGGCTGATGTGGGAGTGCTATGGGCTGTCCATGGTTGTCCTACATATGCTTTAAGCCAGGAATGCTCACTTGTGCTGAAAATTGTCAGCAAATTCAGTTGATGTTATGTTTTCTTGTTTTCATATTGTATTGGAAGAAAACAGGTGCAGCCAGTGGTGAACCTTGGGCACCCGCAAAGTTGTATTGGAAGCAGACTCCTTTTTGGTAATCTAACCATAAGGGGGGGGGGGGGGGGGGGTCAGCCCATCTTTTGGCCCCTAGTGTGGTGTACTCTGTAGATTTGCCATCTTGTTTTATCTGTCATGCTTATGTGTATTTTCAGATTTCATGATTGATAAGATTTTTCGTGTATAGTTGCCCTGCCGTTTACACCACATACAAAGAAGGTTGGGTTACTTCAATCTTTGCGTATCCCTGACGAACCTTTTATCGACATTTCTATGGACTTTGTAGGGCCTCTACCAACATCCATTGGGTCCCGTAACACTTGGTGTTTTACCATTGTGGATCGCTTCAGTAAGTATTGCATGCTCATCCCATGCAAGCATACGGCTGCAACAGAGGACGTAGCCCACCTTTTTCTCAAGCATTGGTACCCCATTTGTGGTTTGCCTAGCACCATTACATCAGACATAGATTCCAAGTTCACCTCGCATTTTTGGAGGGCATTGTTCGAGAACTTTGGAACCAAGTTACAGTTGTCTAGTGCATTCCATCCACAGACAGACGGCCAGACAGAAATCTATAACCAGTTGGCCTTTGATGTTCTCAAGTTATATTGTCATGACCAGCAGTCAAATGAAGCCCTCTTGAACAATACTTATTCATCTAGTGTCGGATGGACTCCGTATGAGGCAGCCTTTGGTCGCCGTTTCTCCTCTCTTTTGACGAGAATGGTGTCTCCATCACTCGAGGCTAACAAAACGACAGAAGCATTTTCTGAAATCATTGAGTCAGTTAAGCAGGAGGGAATGTCACATGCACTCTGCACTGTAGTGCATGGTGACAAGATGGCTCATCATCATCAATGCAACATTGTACAATATTAGTACCCTTTAGGATTGATAATTGTTGTACGTCGTGATCCCATTGTAATCCTCAGTCCAGGATATGTCAGGCACGAGCTGCGTAGGTCATTCCTCAGCCATAGTGAGTGAGTGAGTCAGTCAAGTCCCTTAACCCACTTGGAGAGAATCATTCATGTATATAGATGTCATAGAAGCCTTAGAGTTTGCATCAGGACACGTGTGCATTCTTGCATAGCATTCATCCCATATGCATTTAGGCCATCTAGACCTTTGTGGAAGCCTCATATTATTATCTAGTATTTTTTTCATATTTTATATTATTTATCTGGCATTTTTCCACATTATTTTCACCATTATTCATTTAATGTAGGACATGAAGCAGTCGGCCAGCCGACCTGCTCATGGATTGCATATAAATAGCATCACTTCTTATTCCCTCATTCATTCATCATTATTCAGCATCCATACACTCATCGTTTTGCTACAGCCCTTCCGGTGAAGGTAAAACGCATTCATACATTCATTTTCAGCATTCATTCACAGCCTAGAACCAGTCCCAAACAGCCCTCAGATTTGCAACCTTCCTATATTCCATTGGGAAGAGTGCATAGGCTTGAGATCGATCATCATTGGTGCTTCTATAGCCGTGAGCAGTTCAGCCCGACTCTTGGTCTTTTAGAGATCTTGCGTTTGGCTTATCGTTAATCCCAACTCATTCTCTTCAAAGTAATAAAGCAAATACTATTACGGTAACGGGATAGGGGGCCCTTCAGTGGGCAATTCGGGACCCCATACGGTGTACAATTTCTCTCTCTCTCTCTCTCTCTCTCTCTCTCTCTCTCTAAATCTCTTAAAGTTTGAAGTCATAAAATGGATTGCTAAACTCGTGAAACTTAGGATACAGAAGGCGGTGTGAGACTTGTGTGACAGGATCCTTAATTACGAATGCTTCCGCTGCATGTTACAGGTATGCAGTGGTTGCCGGACCATTGCATGATCTGACAAAGAAAGCAATGGGGTTTAGGTGGGCCAAGATGGAGAAAGAAGCTTTTGAGGCTTGGAAGTTTTATGCCAGTAAAGCACTAGTATTGATTGTTCCAGATTTGTCAAAGCTGTTTATTGTAGAATGTGAAGCTTTAGGAGAGTGTATTGGTGCAGTCTTAAACCAAGAAGGGCATGCAGTTGCTTATGAAAGCATAAGATTACAAAATTTGGAAAAGAATGCTCCCACGAATGAAAAAGAATTAATGGTTGTCATCCATGCTTTGAAGATTTGGAAGCATTACTCTTGGGTGGTGAGTTTATCATCAAAACGGACCATCAAAGCCTTGGGTATTTTCTATCTCAGCCTAAGATCTCTGAAAAGCATCTTAGATGGGCCGACTATCAGGCATAATTTCATTTTCACATTATGCACACACTTGGAAAAGGAAATAAGGTAGCCGATGCTTTGTCAAGAAGACCCCAGATACTCCATAATCAATTATACAGATTTCATTGTTATGAGGGATATGTATGCTTTTGTTGAAGATTTTCAGCTTGTATGGGACAAATTACAGTATGGTGAAATAGCGACTTCTTATGTCATCAAGGATGGATTTCTGTTAATGTAGGATAGGTTGTGTGACAAAGGATTTTAGGTCTAAAGTGATGGAGAAATGTCATGCTCCTCCTTACATGGCTCATTGTGGTATTTTAGGCGCACAACTTAGGCCTCGGAGATGTATTTCTTTTAGCCAAGTATGAGAAGAGATCTTGAGCGGTATATTAGGGAATGCTTGATCTGTCAAAGGGTCAAGTTTGATCGAGGGAAACCAGTTGGACTTCTGCAAGCGCTGTCAATTTCCAACCAACCTTGGGAGAGTATTGCTATGGATTTCATTTTTTGATTTGCCAAAATCAGCCAATGGAAATGATGGGATATGGACCATCATTGACAAGTTCAGTAAGCAGGCCCATTTTATTCTAGTGAAGAAAACTATCAAGGTAGAGCATATGGCTAAGTTGTTCATCCAGCAAATCTTTAAGCATCATGGATTGTCACAATCCATTGTGGAAGACAAATCTGAGAACTACCAGTCTTTTGGGCTCTCTTTGATAACATGGGTACGAGGCTAACTTTTTCTTCTTATCATCATCCCCAAACAGATGGACAGAGTGAGATAGTAAATCTCACCATGGGAGAATTACCTACCATTGGTAGAATATACTTACAATAACACAATACACACTTCTACAGGTAAAGCTCTATTTGAGTTTCCACGCCAATGAGTTCGTGCGAGATATTTGCTCAGGTCACCAGAGCAATACAAAGGTCTCAGGCCAAACATAATAAAGTAGCTGATAAGCATAGAAGAACTCTTACTTTTGAGGAAGAAACTGAATTCCTAAATTAGCCGCTAGAAACTATGGACCTTTTCAAGTCAACAAAAAGATAAATGATGTTTGTTACAGGTTGTAACTTCCAGATCATTGGAGGATTCATAATGCCTTCCATGTTAACCTTTTAAAACCCTATGCAGGACCACCTCCAGAGGAACCTGTTATGGAGAAGCCACCAGAAGTGGATGAAAATGAAGAGATATTGCAACCAGAACAGATTATCTTTCACATGGTTAGGAAGAAAGGAAGGAACATCACCAAAAAATTCCTCTTGAAGTTCCAAAACTATTCTCATATGGACGCTAAATGGATGCCAAAGGAGTATTTCAACGATGATCCTAAAATACTCACAGCTTATGAAGAAGTTGTCGAGCTAGAAGCACTTCATTCATTGTCTTGAGGCCATGTGTATGTGGAAGAATGTATGTGGATGCGTATGTGGAAGAATGGATGTGGATGGAAGAATGAACGCATGCAACTCCTAGAATCTAGAACATAGTTGCCAGGCGTTTCAGAAACGGCAGGTATGAAACGGGTTTCATACGTTTTGAAACGTTTCATAAAAGGTAAGAAACGGGTACAAAAAGGTTTCATACAAAATAGAAAAAACATGTATATTTTTTACTTGAAAGATACAAAAGAAAAAACTGTTGACATAACTTATAAGAGACCACATTGAATTCATTTCAATAAAAACAAAATACATGTAAGATATGATGATATCACAAATCACGTGGGTGATCACTGATGACTAAACAGAAATCAAAAGGATCACCACGTGGGTGATGAGTCATGACTCAAAATCCAAGATCAAAATAAATAACATGTCCAAAGTTCAAACTAAATAACATGTCCAAATAAAATGATACTGGCAGCTGCTAGCTACTATCTGCATCCTCATCTGCATCCTCATGCTCATCCTCATCTGCATCTTCTGCCTCTACAGCCTCACTCTCAAGGTCACTGCCGGTAGCCGAGTCCTCAAATGCCTCATCCTCTAGAGGTGCAGGCGCACCACTAGTACTAGCCTCTCGAGAAGATCGTGTAGTGCGAGCCGGAGCCATGATCTCCTCATAGAGCATAGAATAGATGTCTCTCTCCTCCTGAGGAATGTCGGGAATCTCCTTGCACTTCATGATATCAATCTTATCTGGATTCACTTGGCGAGGCTCAATGGGATGACCCTTTTGTTCTAGCAATCGGAGATTGCAATGACAAAAGACAAGCCTCTCCAATTGTGCTGAGGAGAGTCTATTTCTCTTTTTCGTGTGAAAAAGAGCCCATGTACTCCAGTTTCTCTCACAAGGCCCTGAACTGCAATCCTGTGAGAGAACTCTCAATGCAATCCGTCTCTACATTGTACAAAAAAGAATGTTAAGTTAGAGTCAAAAAGAGAGTAGCATTTGAATGTAGATTTTGAAAGAGTAGGACTCAGGAGACAAAGATACAAGATTCAAGAATCAAGAAACCTTACCAAGTTGGGTGTCCCAATACCGTATTTCTCCCACCAAGACACGGGCTCCAACTGTGTCTTCCTGAGCAATGCAGTAGCTCGCCCAAACATATGGCTACCGTTGCGGTAAATGAGAAGCTCATCCTCGAGCTTTCTCATAAGCTGTATATCACCTCCCACTCCCACCAACTTGGTAATGTACTTGACCCATCCTGACTCTAGCTCCTCATTGAGGTATTGCTCCTCATTCCTCCAAAGGGGATGCAAAATATGCATGATGTATGAAAGGAAACGTTTTTTAAGGTTTTTAAAATATGCATGATGTATGAAACGCGTTTCATACAGGACGAAACGTTTCGAAACGTTTCGTACGTTTCGAACCTGTATGAAACGCGTTTCTATGCAACTGTGATCTAGAAGAGGCTATTTTTGGCATACTCTATTGGAAATTCTGTTTGTGTCGAAACCTCCAGATTTTCGCAACGATCAAGAGTTACTAAAGCATCTTTGTCAAATTCTTTATGAGTTGGGATATTTTTTATCATAGAAGGTTATGGAAGAATCACCTTGTAAATTAAGACATGTGGCATTTAGAATAGGACATGTGGCATCTAGAATGAGACAAGTGTCCCTAACTTGTCAATTTAGCTTAACACTTGTCAATTAAAGCAACCACTTGTCATTTGTCAATTAAAGCAACCACTTGTCATTTGGAGCTTACTCTTTCCATTCTAGAGCATTGACGCCTCAAACCTATAACTTGGAGTACTCCCTCTTCATTTGGATAACGCATTTCTTATCTAGTAAAGATTTAGGCTCTTTGTGCCCGTGGTTTGATTCAATAAATTTTTGCAAAGAGGGAGGGGCGTGTTCCCCTCTCAGTGAGGTCTCATTTCTCTTTTCTCTGAATCGTACTTTCTTTCATTATTTGTGATTGTTGATGAAGTGGGTTTGCTAGTTCTTCAATTTTGTCGCTTTCACGTGCCCTTGCGTTACAGGCAGAATGGTGGCAAAGGCAGGTGTCCAAAGGTGGCAACCAATGTTCTGATACCACTGTTTGGTTTAGGGTTAGTAATGAAGCACACAAAGCAGAGCCGGCTTGCAGAAGGAGAGAGGATGAAACAATACATGCACACAATAATGAGACAAGGGTGCAAGTACAAAAGCGAGTGACTTAATAAGTCACTTTACAAACTTTGAAAAAGAGCGTTCACATGCAAAGGGAAAAAACCCTTAAGTGTGAAGGTAAAAGGTGCCCCAATGTCCCTAGTTCACGTGGTCACTACTATAAATCTCACAAATTACAATGTACATGCTCAGAACCCTCATAAGAGGCAAAAAACAATTTGGCGAGAGGTGGTTTCCTCTTTGACAAAAGGGAAGGCTATTCGTGCTTTGCTTGGACTTGCAAAGTTGCATTTTGTACTCGGTACTTAACCTTGTGATCTGCACTGTACTTTGTGTAACGCACCATATGGGCATATTGTACCCCGTATGCACAAGCTTCTATATAAATTTAAAAATTCCCTTTTGTCCTAGACCTTATTAGGCACTGCCTTCTTTATACCTGTGAGTCTATGCAATTCCACTTTAAGAGAGAAGAGAAGAGAGAGAAAGAAGATAGTAGTCAACATAGTATTGGGTCCCGACTCCCAATTTACCCACTGAAGGGCCCCCAGTGCAAGGAGTAGTATTTGCTTATATTTTTTGGAGAACTTTTACAATAAATATGAATGATGACTGAGGACTGCCAAACGCAAGGACAAAGTAGACCGACCGCAGGCTGATCCAGATGCTGTCCAAGCTCCCTTGAATTGCTCTTCAATGGCCACTATGCAATCCCAAAACTGAGGGATGCACATAGAATCTTTGTGGAAGCCTTGGGAATGCTGCAGAGAGTATGCACAAGGGAGCTGGTGGCTGTAGGCACACTCGAATTGCTGAGAACTGCTGTAGGACTGATTTGAATACTGGATGATAATGCTGAATAATAAGCACTTGCTTATATATGATCTAATGATGCTGGTTGGCCAGGCGCTGTTTGGACATAAAACGCTAAATAAGCATTAAATGCTGGCCGACTGGGTATTGCTCCACAACTTGCTGCTGATGGGATTAATGCTGGCCGAATTGTTGTTTGATGAGCTAGATGATAGCTGACTGATGCATGTAGGCCTCCAGTGCTGGCTGACTAAGATAGGGGGCATCTGTAGGCTGCCGACTGGCTGCCTATGCCCTCTATGACCAAGGTATTGCCCTTATGCGCTGGCCAAGCTATGGGCAATTGGGCTGGGCTTTGCCTGGGCCATAGAACTATCAATGCACTTATATGCAACTACTGCAAGACCTATGCTAGGGATCTGACTTCTTCATGCCCTAACTGATGAATTCTCCAAGTGGGTAAGTGGACTGACACATGTAGACTCTCTAAGGTTGTGGAGACTGACCTACATAGCTCATGCCTGACTTGTCCCGGACTGGGGCTCACAATGGGGCCATGGCATATGACAAATTCCTAAAAAGATAAAATCCTACTGATGAATGTTGCACTGATGTAGGGCCAATGTGTCACATAGCACTCTAGTGCAGGGTGCATGTGACACCATATGCCTCATTCATGCATCCCATATGCTTTTCCATGCAGCCTGCATACATTGTGTACAAATTATTTTCAATTTATCATATTTTATATTTATACTATTCATACAAAAAAAAGATTGGTGTACTTAATGCACCTTATCTTACCAATACGTTATGTACTTATATCAACACGTTTGTACATATCGTACCTGACATTTCTAAACATCTTGGCTTGGAGATTTTATAACTGAATTTTGAACACTCTCTTTTTATACGAAAGTAAGCCTCCAAGTCAAGCAAAGTTTTTGTTTGAACTGTGCAAATGGTCCTTTTTTGTTTTTTTTGCAGAGATTTTCCTGAAGACTAAAAAAATTAGAGATGCTGAAGCAGCATCACGGCGTGCACGTATCACCAAGGTATCTGCATTTGAAACACGACTTGTATTTTGTCTTCATGTTTTTGGTTTTAACAGCAAAAGATCCATCACTAATAGACACTGTTTTTTCCATGTAGGCCATCATTCGTGTGCAGTTTCCAGATAACTATATCCTGGAAGCAAAGTTTCAACCTTCAGATTCTCTTACAGCATTGGTTGATTTGCTGAAAAAAGTGATCTCAAGGACAGATTTACCCTTTTATCTTTGTAAGGTCCTCCTTCCTTTTCCAACATGAACGCATTAGTGAGAATACATTTGAATGCCATACACAGCCAAGGTGATTTTACTATTTGAGTTCGATGGAAATCTCACAACTGGTTTTATGTTCAAAGTTCCCACCAAACTTGTGGCCTATCTTGAGAGTATATTTTATGTTTTAGCTCTGCCCAACAATTTGGTCTTTCAGCTGCTTTTTCTTTGGAGTCTCACATTTCATCCTAGGCTCTACTGAACATGTCATTCTCTTCTTCTGAATGCAGTACCGAGCGCATATCAGCAAAGTTCTCCTGTCAACTCCCTGCTCGTCTAAAATAGTTGGTCTGATTACAATATATCCCAGTGAATTCTGTGGACTACCAAATGGGGTCTCTTCTAGATCGGTCTCTTGATATTTTTTAATTTCCTGGCCTTCAGTCCCTTTGTCCACCCAACTTTGCTGTACATTTCAGTGCCTTGATGTTCGGCCATAACATGAAGCCTAATTCAAAGCTTGGGTTATTGTTTGATCGTGAACCTTTTAATGTTGTCTTTAGGTACCTCAACCATTTGTTTATATCCTTTAGAAAGTCCTTATCGTCTTCTTTAATTTTTATTCTTTAGCCTCACTAGAATGCTGAGAACATCCCCCCTCCCTGCACTTCCCTTCTTCCAGTGGTGCTAGACACAGTGATGCCAAAGAGTTGTGCTTTTTTTTGGTTATGAGAAGTGCTGCCAACAGGTCGTATGACAATTCTATGCCATGGCAAGACAAGAGTCGTGCCTTTTCTGGTTATGAGTAGTGCTGCAACAGGTCCTCTGATGTCCTTAAGTTCCAAGTGTCATCCTTTCCTTATTTTGAACAACTTTAAGAGATAGAAACTTAGTTGTACTAAGGTCATCTTTTGTAACTATTTGACATTATAATTTTGTAGAGTTTCCCTTCATTGAAGCCCTTAGTTGTAAGGGGCATGGTGCTGTTATACCAAGGACCAATAAGGTCATCTATTGAATGGAGTGCGGTACTGCTGCTTTCAACTTGTCCCTATCCTTCTCCCCACCCCCTTCTTTCAAACAAAGGAAAGTTGCATTTTATCCTACCCTAGGGAAATTTCAGGCTAATAAGATGATTGGCTGAGATTGTTCTCCTTTCGGTTATGGGAAATGCTATACCTGGTTTACACATTTAATCAAACTCCAAGTTTTCATTCTTGCCTTCTTTTGAATGCATCTCAGAAGATTCATGTTTTCCACGGCGAGCTTCAAAAATTCATTGATTTCCTGGTAATTTGAAGCTCTCAATTGGGTAGATGGCTGGTATCACTGCTGCGGTGCCATAGTTGTCAAAACTTGGTGTTGTCAAGGCTTGAAGGCCGTTCTCATGTTTTTGCCTGGATGAGTGGTCGACAACCCTTTGAGATGTTTGCAGTCCACCTTGCTGGTCAACGCTTTTGAATGCCGGTTGTCAATTTAGGAAATTGGTGCCATAGTTGTCAAAACTTGGCGTTGTCAATGCCTGAAGGCCATTCTCACATTTTTGCTTGGATGAGTAGTCATCAACCCTTTGAGATGTTTGCAGTCCACCTTGTTGGTCAGCACTTTTGAATGCCGGTTGCCAATTTAGGAAATTTCAAATGCCATATTACAAGTTTAATAGTACCCTACCTAGTTGTCACATGAAGAGGCGAGTGATGCTTTTGATGTGTTAAGCATAGCTATTTCCATGGTGGTGCACCTTAGACTAGTTAGCCCTCATGCATTCATCAATCTAATTATGCCCACTCCTATGCGCTGGACTATGGGGCCTAGTTAATTCCATGACATGGCATGATGATGT
Organism: Cibotium barometz; assembly: GCF_041138505.1. NCBI lineage: Eukaryota > Viridiplantae > Streptophyta > Polypodiopsida > Cyatheales > Cibotiaceae > Cibotium > Cibotium barometz. The sequence continues at coordinate 10,038,620 of NC_141047.1, forward strand.
GGTGGTGTAAGATGCGGCTCAACTTACCACCGGTCTTGCCTGCCTAAGCTTTCTGGTGTGGAGTAAGTTTAGGTGTGTTGGTCAAGTTCTTGGAGCCAGAGGCTCCCGTGCTTTGTCCTGGGCTAGACCCCAATTGGTTCTAGCCCTTGCCACTCGCAGTAGCTGCCTTGGGCGATCCAGGCTAGGAAATCTTGGGCTTTCCACCGTTGTACTTCATTTCGGCACTTTGCGCAAGTGCGAGTGCCCATTCAAAGGTTGGTGGTTCAAACATACGCATGTCCCAGTTGATTTGTGTGTCTAAACCATAAGGGAATTTCCCTCAGTTGGCCTCTTAAGATTTGCTCAACTGTAAAGCCAGGTGAGTGACTTTGTTGGCAAATTGGAGAATTGGCTGTGCGTTCTGGCGTAATCACTTGAACTCGGCCTCAAGCCACTCAAGATAATGAGGTAAAAACCACTTCTTGAGGAGGTTGGTGACGAACTGGTCCCATAGATAGTCGACAACTCCAAAATATGAATTGGCATGGGCCCAATGAGTCCACCAAGAAATGGCCTCACCCTCAATGTAGCAATTGGCTAACACTACGATCAAGTTTACCAGTATACTTACTGAAGTTCACCTTCTTGTGAAGATGAGTTGAGGAAGTCGTTGGTACCATCCTTGCGTCTAGAGCTGCAAGGAATCACTCATGTTCCGCGTGTCATCTTTGGTCTTCTTGCTTAGCGGCATGAGTTGTTGCTTCACAGTCCGCCTTCGTCCGAACCTCCATCTCCTGCATCTGCAATTGAAGTTGAGAACGGGCCTACTGCGTTAACTCCTCATCGGAGTTAGTAGAAGGAGAATCTAGGGTATAGATCTTGGTGAGCGCTAGCAAGTGGGGGGAAGTAGGAATGGGGGAAGAAGAGGCTTGAAGAGGTAATCAAGGCCTAGATCATAGCTTTTTGCTCAAGCAATTGATCTCCCTGTTGCTTCATAAGATGCATGAAACTTTGGAACATCACTATCATTTGGTCCCCACTGAGAGCAGTGCTCCTTGATGCCGTTGCTGTAGAAGTGACTCTCTTCGTGGATCTGTTCTATCTCATCGTTGTCGGAGGTCGCCATAGTGGGAGCGGTCAAGGTTCTTCCTGACTGCAAACAAACGATCCATTATGTGTGTGGGAGACTTGTCTGGTCGCGTTCCAGAGGCTGAAAACCAACCGTCCTTCAAGGGACAAGTGTCACACGGGAATGGAGAGTGATTCCATCATCTTTAAACCAACCATACAAGTGGAAGAAAAGATCTTTTTTTTTTTCTTGGCTGAATCTTTTCACCAACATAGCACCATAACATGCAAAAGCTTGTAGACGAGGATTTACTATGATAAACAGCTTTCAGCATCCTTGACGATGCATAGCACAATGTAATGAAAATAATTGCAGAGAGAGAAGAGAGACAATACAGAGGATTGGCCCAAGTACCCATCTGAAGGGCCCCCACCAGGTATGGTGTATTTGCTTTATTGAATGAGTAGAATGAGTGCCTGCTGGCTGTAAATAACCAGGACTGAACTGACCTTGGAGACCTTCACTCGGCGAAGGTAACTCTCAGCCTGAAGATGACCCTTGATCTTCACCTTCCACCTTGCCCTTGGTTCCTACTGGCTGTCTAGGCCCTTGAACCCTTCGCACTTGCAGAAATATAAGATGATTTATGGACTGGACTGAAGGGCTGCAGTTGGCTTCTAGAACTGTTGTCGGCCTGTTTTAATATGCTCAGGACATGGTGAAAACAGCCTTTTAAGTCATCGCTTTTCACATGTGTGAGACGGGTGCATCATCTGCACGCCGACATGGCAGTGGGCTGGCCTATGGCTAACCCCCACGCCAATGTTCAAGCTCTTGACCCTTTTGTAAGGCATTGCTTTTCACACATTTGAGACGAGTGCATCATCTGCTGGTCAACGTGGCAGTGGGCTGGCCTATCACCAGCACCCATGCCAATGTTCGAGCTCTTGACCCTTTTGAGGTAGATCATGGTGGCTCACAAAGGGCCGGCTACCACACTTAGTCTTGCATCTGCTGTGCAGATATGTCCACATGGCATCCAAGTGTGGGATGCATGTGATAGGTGGTGGAATCTGTTTTCTTTTGGAGTTGCTTTCAAAATGTTTGATAAGGTTTCCATTTCATTCGGTTGGGACTTTTGAACAACTATGACTGGCTTCCTAAATCCATCCATGGCCTAAAAGCATGCATGATTAAACCACTGTCTAGCATCCTAACTCTTTATTGCTTTTGTTGTAGTGGCTTTCTTAACGTGCCCATATTTACCATGCATGATTGATCCCTGTTGAAGGGCACTGTTAATGAGCGAACTTAACTTACATTTTTGAAGCTTTTGACAATGGTTTATGTGCACATCTCTCGTCATTGTACACGTGCTTGGACCATTTCTGTCAACAAAATTCTGAACCCGTTGAAAAGGTCTTACGAATTTTTTGTGTTGATAGTTCGAGCAAAAAAGTCAAGGCTATCTTGCGTAAGGAAGCTCGTTTTGATGCAAATGTTTGTGTGTGTGGCACATAAAAAGTGCTTAGTTCTTGCATGTGAAAAAAGGTAGGAAGTAGTTAAAGTTTAGGATTTACCGAAGAGAGCACTAACAGCTTGAAAAGAAGGCATGCAAAGGTATCCATGATCTTTTATGAAAAGCGAATATTTGTAATTAAGTGTTGTGAAGTAATGATTTGCCTGATCAGGTTATAGTAGGCTTTATAAGACTCAGATTGACCATGGTGCTTAAAATCATCTCTCAGGTTTTAGCAGGCTATATGAGCTTTGGATCACTGTAGGTGCTATAGATCACATGTTTGCCTCTAATGCAACGGGGTTTTCCTGTTTGTGCGGATGCTTGTTTTTTACAAAAAAAAGTTAGTTGTAGCTTTTGATTTCACCAGGATGAAATGATTTTTGCTGGGCAAAATCCTTGATTTTCAGAGTTTGCATCCATATGAATCAGTTGTCTGGTACCTGCAAAGAGTTTAGGGACTCAGCATGTTTGCCATCGAACTGACAAACTTCAGCTTGTATTGCTACAGTTTTAGAGGTGAAGTATGCTAAATCTGAACTTGTGCAATAATTCTGCTTGTAAATGGCAGATACAACCCCCCCCAAGCAGCGATTGCAAGACCTAGGGAAAGATTTTTACACTGCTGGACTCACTCCTGGGGCCCTAGTTTACTTCAGTTATGACATACCGAAAGGTATGATCTCAATCCTTTCAACATCTTGACTGTTCACTCTTGTAGCTTTTGTGTATTTCCTGTTTTCAAAAGAGCATCAATCCTCTGATCAAATGTAAGCTTTTGTTTGATAAACTGTTTTGTCAAATGAAACTAACTGACTTATACACATATCGTGTGAAAACACACAACTGTAGATTAAGTTTAAGTCCTTCAGGTGCCTGAAAATGGCTCGCTGAAGCTCCCGCCCTCTCTCCCTGCTCGCGTTGCTGCACAGCACCCGTCGCCCTCCCTGCCTGCTCGCCCCTTCGCCTTCCCCTCGCTCCTTGCCCCGCCGCCTTCCCTGCTTTGCCCGCCGCCTTTTTCTTTTAGCCCCCCCCCCCCCCCCCCCCTCTTCCGCCTGCCTTCGCTGCCGCCGCCTTGCTCTGCTCGCCGCCTTCCTCTCCTTCGTGCCTCCCCCCCTTGTCTTCGTGCCTTCCTCCCCTCTGCAGCGCCTCATCCCCCCCCCCTTCGCCAGTTCGCTTTCCTTTCCTCCCTATTGCGCGCTGCCCCCCCGCCCTCCCCCCTTCCTTTTTTTTTTAGGTTTTCTCCTTCGCCTGCCCCCCCCCCCCGCCCCCCCTCCCTCCTTTTTTTTTTTCCTACTTCCGCCCCCTGGGGGTTTTGTTTTCCTTTTTTGCTCCGTATTCCGCCTCTGTGTGCATCTCGGTTTCAGCAGGATCCCGCCTTCGCCTCGCCTTCGCCGCAGCTTCAGACTCTGATGGAGGCTCCTCCCGCCCCGCCTCAGAGGGACTCTTCCGCAGCCCCCTCGCCCGCCCCTGAGGACACCCCCATCAGGCTTTCTCTTTCGCCAGAAGAGGAAGCGAGCCTCACCGCAGAGGTGGAACGCCTCCAGGCTCACTCCACCATCTGCCGTATAGTCGGCACTCGCCCCAGCAGAGGGGAGATCAGGGATCTTCTTCAGGCCCGCCTTCTTGCAGATGTGGGCAAGATCCTGGATGTACAGCTTCTGGGCCGGGGACATTATCAGATCGAGTTTGAGGCCGCCCAGAGCGTTGCCAAGGTCCTTGCCATGAGTCCCCTTGACATCAGGGGTGCTCGGGCTTTCTTCAGACCTTGGCAGCATGGATTTGACCCAGCAGCGGCGGAGCAGGGAGAGCGCCTCTTCCATGTTACTGTTTGCTTCCCTGGACTCCGCCGGGAGTATCTTCCGCTCCTCTCCAGGCTCGGATCATTGGTGGGCTCGGTACTAGAGACTGGCCCCTCAGCAGCTTCAGTGGTGGCCAGAGCAGCTGGGCTACCTTCTGTCAGAGTGTTGGTGTCTGACATCTCCTCCCTTCCTAAGGTCATTCAGCTACCTAGGATAGGGGGGGGGATGGATAGATCAGAGAGTGGAGTTCTCGGGGCTCCCGAATCAGTGCTTCATTTGCAGGCAGGTCGGTCATCTGGCCAAGGCCTGCCCTCACAGGAGACCCCGACCCACACCACAGCAGCAGGCTACTGATGGCCCGCCCACAGATTCGGCTCGGCAGGCTGCCTCCGGGACGCTTGCTCAGGCCACAGAGACCTCGGAGTGGCAGCCTGGACAGGGGCGCCGCCGAGGGAGACAGCCACAGCCACACGCCCAGAGACCGCTGCAGCAGCAGCCACAGTCTCAGCCTCACTGGGTTCCCGTGAGGAACAGCTTTTCTCCCCTCCAGGAGGAGACCCCCGCGGCGACGACTGAGGACCAGGAGATGCCAGCTCCCCCTCCTTCACCCCCCCCACCCACGTCCCCTCCCACCGCCTCGCTTCCACCATTGTCTCCTCCCGTCTCCGCTCCGGTTTCGGCAACGGCTCCCTCTCCACCCCCCTCGCCTCCCTCCACCCCCTCCGCCCGCCTCACCTTCCCGGGAGGCCCTGGCAGTTCCCTGGCGTTCACCTGCAGTCCGGAGAGCGCTGAGCATTGACCTCGCTTGAGCATCACAGAGGAGACCTATGCCGATTAGGGCTTCACGGATTTCATCTATCCGCAGTCGGCTGAGTCGCCTTGGCATTAGACAGCGCTTGGAGGCTTTTGATTATACCTTCACACGGCTTTTTGGAGCAGAGGGCCCCCATGAGCCAGCACCCATCCGAGTTCATGTAGTGATACCTCCGGCCCGCGGGGAGGAGGCACTAGACTCAGCGGTGGCCTTCTCGTTCCCTCTATGTGGCCCTTGTGACCGGGAGTGGACTCTAGAGCTCGCTCTCAGCACTTTGAAGACTCAGGCAGTTGAGTTTTCTCACCACATGAGCGATTTGGAGGTGACAGATGTGATAGGCCGACTTTGGGAGTTGGCTCATTTTTTCTTGGATCCCGGGAGTGTGGATACCTCAGGGATTCAGCATTTGGTCGTGCGCATAGTGGCAGACTTAGCACGCGACCTGGGATATGTGTGTATACAGAGGTTGCTCTGAAAGAGCGGGAGGCAGTCGCCATGGGCCACAGCCACTGGCGCCTGATCCGGGATTCTTGCAGTACACCGGGTGGGCAGATTCGCAGCCGCTCGGATGGGGACTACTCTCCATCCAAGCCGCTTGCGAAGGCCCGCCGTACGGCTGAGACAGCATCCACCTCAGCAGGGCATCCATGAGGATCATCTCATGGAATGTACAGGGCCTTGGCGGAGCACACTTTATACGCTATCGTGGTTGCTTGAGGCAGGAGCTTCAGAGATGCCTGGTTGGTGGCAGCATTGATATTTTGATGATGCAGGAGCACCACTTGGGTGAGAGCAGGATCCGGAGATATGGTTCGGTGATGCCTGGTAGATGGGACACTTTTTGGTTTGCAGGGTTTGGTCCTTTGGGTGGACAGGGAGGAGTATGCATGGTCATTGCAGATGTATGGCGGTAGGCCATTGTGGATCGAGGGATCATTGTGCCTGGTAGAGCACAGTATGTCATTCTGAGGATGCATGATGAGCTATTGGGTGTGCTCAACGTCTATGCGCCCAATCATGCTAGTGCCAGAGCAGAGTTCTGGACCCAGGTTACGGATGCATTGCCAGAGGCCGCACATTGGTGTGTCGGGGGAGACTTCAACATGCTTGAGGACCCGGCAGATAGGGTGGGAGGCAGTCATGTTACAGTGCACGGCACGGAGCTTGCAGCTTGGGACCGGTTTTGTATGTCACTGAGGATCACTGGTGCATGGCGCATGGGGCTTTCTCCCGGTCTCAGGACAGTCTTAGTTTCTCTCGGTCGGATCGTCGGCAGGGAGGGACTAATCTATCACGGATTGATCGCTTTTATGTGGGCGACTGGTTAGGGGAGCGAGGGGGCTCCGTCGGCATTCTTGCTGGCACCTCATTTTCAGATCATGCGCCAGTTATATTGACATTGGAGGAGGGGACACGGGAGCCCAGCTTGCAGTTGAGGATCCCAGAGAGGGTACTTACAGATCCCAGTCTCGCTGAGGACATTGAGAGGATCTGGCATGATAGTCAGTGCTTTGACCAGGATGCAGCGGGCCAGTGTGCCCAGGGACTCACCGATCTTAGCTCTTTTCTTCACGCTGTAGCTTTGACACGGCTGGGAGAGATTCGCGAGCGGGAGCATCGGCTGAGACGCAGCCTTGCTTCGCTACAGCGCCTTCAGGAGCAGCAGCCTGCATGTGAGTGGGTGGCGTCCCAGTTGAGCCAGGCACGCCAGGAGGTTAGAGAGGTAGAGGAGCAGAGACACGAGTTTTACTATCGTCGTCAGGCCTCTCAGTGGACACAGCTTGGTGATAGAGTGACTGGAGAGTTTTTTGAGATCACTGGACCCCGTCATGCGCGAGTAGGAGTCCGCCAGCTTGGTAGACCGGATGGATCGGTAGCTACTGAGCTCGGAGAGATCAGAGACATTGCCACTGCATTTTATAGAGACCTGCTTTCAGCGGAGCCAGCCACTGAGGATCGAGATGTTTGCAGACAGATTGTGTGGGCCCATGTGCAGAGGAGGGTCACAGACCGTATGCGTACAGTTCTAGGTGCGCCTCTATCAGAGATTGAGCTTGCCGAGGCCTTGAGGGTCCTGCCGCCGCGACATAGTTGCCCAGGGGAGGACGGACTGACGCCGGCCTTTTTTATGCGCTATTGGGATCTTTTGGGGCCAGGCCTCCGCGGGGACTTTCAGCATGTTTTGGACACTGGGGTGATGCCGCAGAGCTTTTCAGAGGGCTTGATCTGTCTTATCCCCAAGGGGGAGGGAGTATCAGATGATATTCGGCATTGGAGGCCTATTACGATCCTCAATACTGTCTACAAGGTCTTAGCAAAGGCCTTGAGTTTGAGGATCCTGCCCTTCCTGGGGGAGTTGATTCATGCTACTCAGACAGGATTTGTCAAGGAGCGCAGTATCCTTGACAACATCTTTACTTTCTGGGAGGCGACGGTCCGAGCTAGATTTCTTGGCGAGGACTTGGTCGTGATGCTTCTCGATTTTGAGAAGGCATACGATAGAGTTGATTGGGGTTTCTTAGAGGGCACTATGCTTCGCCTGGGCTTTGAGCCAGGATGGATCAGAGGGGTGGCGGCTCTGTATTCCACAGCTCGCAGCCAGGTGCTGATTGCAGGAGGACGGGGGCCGAGTTTTGAGCTGACCAGATCAGTCCGTCTCAGGGGTGTCCCCTCGCTCCTTTTCTTTTTCTCTTCTTTGCGGAGGCTATGAGCATGTATTTGACGGCAGAGGAGGTTGGGTTGAGAGGACTTCAGCTCCCAGTCCGGGGGGAGGACTTGCTTGAAGCTGAGTTTGCAGACGACACGGGCTTATTTTTGCATGGCCAAGAGGCCAATCTTCTTCGGGCAGAGCAGTCGCTCCAGGTTTTTAGTGCAGCTTCGGGAGCATTGATCAATTGGCGCAAGACAGTGGCCTTTTGGATCAGTAGTGCTCCCACTCCGGCATGGAGCCCGGACCCCGGTTTCAGATGGATTCCTCCAGGCACAGCAGTGCGGTATTTGGGATGCCAGATTGGTCTAGATTTGTCACCTGAGCAGCAGATTGCTCCGCTTCTTCTGAGCATTCGGAAGAAGCTTTTGTATTGGAGTACAGCTCGACTATCCTTGGCTGGGAGGGTGGTGGTGGCAAATCAGGTGCTGTTAGCGACCATGTGGTACATTACGTCTTGCTGGATTTTCTCGAGCTCTTGCATCAGCCAGGTACAGAGGCTGATCAGGAACTTTTTGTGGTCTGGGCGGGACGGTCAGCCAACTCGGGCAAAGGTTGCATGGGCAGTTATTACACTTCCGCTGGCTCAGGGAGGTTTGGGCATTATAGATCCAGTCGATCAGAGTAGAGCCTTATTGGGGAAGCTAATTGTTCGGGGGTTGCTTCCAGGCGCTGAGCCTTGGAAAGAGCTCCTCTTGCAGCGGCTGTAGGCTCGGGCGTCCCCAGCAGGGGGTACTTGGGCACCAGAGATTCGCTGGATCTTCATAGAGATGAGGAGGACAGGCCTCAGTAGAGGATGGGAGGACAGATTTGCTTTGAGTATCCTGAGAGCATGGGAGCTGCTGAGACTGGGGCTCTCTCAGCGACGACCTTCTTGTGTTGAGGAGCGGGCCAGATAGCCGCTCATCTGGAGCCCAGCGGTTCGCACGGAGCAGGGTCATATGCTGGGTTCTCGGCCTCGTCTAGCCTGGGGACCTTTAGCGGCAGGCCCAGCTCGTAGTTTTGGAGACTGGCAGGCCTTCTGCAGTCTCCCAGAGGAGATCCAAGTGGAGAGGCCGAGTCACTTCAGAGGGGGGTTGATTATGAGGGATGATATTCAGGAGGCACTCACAGAGGAGTGGTTCACGCCTCTCGAGCCAGTGGCCCCACGGTGGATGGGAGCCTTTACATAGTTGGAGATCCTGATTGCAGTCAGAGCTTGCACTGAGGATGGCAGTTGCCTCTACTTTGAGATTCAGGATGAGGACAGACTCCAGAGAGTGGATGTGGAGTCGCCTTTGGTTGCAGAGTGCACCTTTCAGAGGATTCGGGTAGTGGCCGCCGCTTCTCGGAAGTGGCATATTGACCCCGACCCTGCAGATGTGCTCCTGGATTGGCGCATATGGGCATATGCAGCGCGCCCCTTGGCCCGGCTACAGTGGGACCCCGGGGAGTACGAGTGGCATGATCCTTATGCATCCCTTGAGGCCACAGAGATTACCTTTTTCCAGTATACTGTTCGGCTGGGGCGGCATATTTTGACGGCAAGGAGGACGGTCTCTCCAGCGGCAGTGGGGCATTGGCGGCTACAGGGACTCTCACAAGAGTTCCTGGAGGATTTTTGGACTCGGCTCTGGGCTAGTCGACAAGCCCGCAGGATCTCGACTTTTCAGTGGGGCTGGTCGCCCACAAGGGCTCAGCAGTTGGCACTTGGCTTGTTTACAGCGGTCTTCCGGCGGCCTGCGTCCGATGCGGCCACCCTATGGAGACACAGAGACATTGCCTTTGGGATTGCCCTCAGGCGCAGCAGATCTGGCTGCGGATGCTGCGTATTCTGGCTCCCCTCTCCAGAGGGTATGTTTATGTGGGGTGCCGCTGCTTGGTCGACCTCGTCAGGGCCTGCGATGGGCTATGCGATGGAGCAGGGCAGTCAGGCCATCAGATTTATTAGGGGCCAGCCTCGCCTGGTTCCGGCACCGGATTTTTCGTCCGCCAGCTGGACACAGGAGAGGGATTTACGATGGGAGCTCCTCAGCAGCCTCACCATCTGGTTCACCTGGAGGGCCCGGTGCTTCACGGCCTTTGAGGGGAGATTGGAGCCACCAGCAGAGACTGTACGGGGGATTTGGCAAGAGTCGATCCACACCTTGCGAGGACAGTACGACCGCATCTGGGGAGACTCGGATGAGGCGATCTTGCGGCGCCAGGCCTTTCACACCACTTGGCGCTGTGGCCCCTTCTACACCTTACACACGAGGTCCCCCCGTTGGCACTACAGGCCACCTATTTGGCTCTTCCCCCCCCCTATTGTATGATTTAGCCTCTCAGTCCATTGTGCTGATGCTTGTATTTTGCAGCACCTAGGGAGAGTCTCCCGGGCTGCCATGCTGTATTCATTGCTCCTCTTCTCTTATGAGTAGGAGAGATTTTTTGTAGCCCTACGGGCGTTTTTTATATAACTAATGAAAGGATCTTTTCTCGGAAAAAAAAAGTTTAAGTCCTTCAAATGACCCTCTTATTAGAGGATATAAAGTTCCTTACCCTAGAGTAAACTATCTTCATTCTACTCTTTTGAAATCAATAAAATACCTAGAAAGCACGCTCACTTCTCTTGTTCTCTGCATTTTCATAATTTGGCTGGTTGGTCTGCCATGCAAGGCTGTAGCCATACACGCTAGTATGAGAAAGATTTATGCTCAGAAGGTAATCATATTCATGTATTTGACAAGCTCCATTTTATTGTCATCCTAACAAGAGTGTATTTCAAAATCACCCACTGGCAATTTGTCAAGTTCGTCATTTAACATATTTACCTGATGTAATCCATCCATGGCCCACTTCTCAGGAGTCACTAGTCCTTAAAATTGTGGGGATTTTCAAGGTGCACACGAACATTATGATAATGCAATTCACTGGTGTTGTGGGGTCTAACCTTTCTTTTACTTGCTCTTTTTTGCTTGATGTCACAAGATTAAGTTTTGAATGGCCTGCATTGTTGGTACTGCTTAACACATACTCGATTGAAAGAGCCTGCTTCTTGCACATAGTGTGGGATGACCATGTCGCAAGCATAGTTGCACAGCAAGATCATGGGTTTGGCTTTGCTATGCACACTATGCGCTTGTCCTATTCATAGCTTGTGGCTCGCACTTGTTGTTTTTATGGCTGCTGGCCAGTGCTAGTTTGCCTCTACTGATAAGCTCATGTATGCTGTTGCTCAAGCTGCTACTTTGTTGTTGTTGTTGTTGCAACTATTGCAAGTGAAAGCCCACAAAAGCCTTTCAATAAGGTTATATCTAATGCACACATCTTTTTGCCTGTGTAAATACCTTCCTCGAGGCTGCCAATTTGTTATGGGATTGCTAGATGCTTGCCACAGTGGAGTTTTGATCAATGAATTGCCGTAAGGCTTCCTTGGGTCAAACGCTCATCAAAAGCTAATAAACACTGAACTTGAAAAGATGAAGAGGCAAGACTTTCCCTCCTATCCTTGAGTTCTCTAAAGGATGTGAGGAGAGGTGGGTAAGATGCGATACCAAGAGAGGAATATACCAGCTATGTAGACACCTATCAATAGATGTGATAACTATGTGGAGACCAATCACAGAACAAATGGCTGGGTGGAGGTCAAAGGTGAGGCTTTTAGAGCAGTCCCCAAGTGGTGCTGATTGAGGGAGACAAGACAGGATATGCGGTCGAGAATTGGCATATATAGGTGGGAGCCACCCAAGCTGACAGCTAGCAAGGAAAGGCACAGCATACCTTAAGAGCTCTTTGCTTTGGAGGATCTGTGTAAATGGGTGGCACTGGAGGGTGCCAGTTAATATATACTCCTATGTGGTGCTCAAGAGCATGGAGAGGGAGAGAGTTTGGCATGGTTAACTTATCTGGGATGGGGGTGACAGGACTAGCTTAGGAAGCTAAGAGGCAGAGTGGAGGCAACATCGTTGCACTGAGAGGAGTGAATTATCGGGCAAATTTTTTATTTCGTTTTAGTAACAGAGAAGTTGAATTTTGAAAGTTTTATTTTCTGGTGAATTTGCTGTTAAGGCCTTAACATTGAACAAAATATGATTGGTTTTCTTTGAGAGACATAAAAGGCAGGTCTGTGGTGAATGCACTTCACTTGTTTCTTATTTTGCATGATTCTCTTCATTACCATGATGCAAATAGCATCCAATTGTCAAACCACTTCTAGCATATGATCTCCCTTTTCACTGTTCACAAATAAGAACATGATTGCAGAATGAAGTGAGGGATTGGGTGTACACCTCTTAAAGTACAAGATTTATGATTGCCAGCGGGCTTTAGATGGAGTGGTTTTGACTCACCTTGTTTTTTAATAAGAAATGCACAGCCTGCTAAAACAGCCGTCTCGCCACACTCACATTTCTCTCCGGAAAAGGGAACACCTTGAAACTGGCTGCCAAACCGCAGGTCCTTGGTTCAATCCGTGGCACATCTGAATCTCTCAACCCCCAAAAAAAGTAAGAGAATTTCAAAGCTGTGCTGCCTTGATACATTCCTCTAGTCATTTTCAATCCAGTACCAACCTAGGGTAAGTCACCTGCATGCAACTGCTTTGTAGAAGTGTGGATTGTCAGGCTTTATTTAATGAACCCTTTGTTCACCCATATTACCCTCAGCTTGGGCTCTTCTCCATTGTACCTTGAAAGTTCACTTCGCCACCTTTTTATTTGCATAGGCAAACTAATAACATACCTCTGTATTGATTACTTTTACCCAGCAAATTCATGACACCTTTCTTCTTATAAGAACCTTTTATGTTTTTCAGCCGAAATCAGATTGAGGCAGCCTATTTAGGCTTTGATCAACATTTAGACTATTTATTACCACTTATAAAATAGCTAGCTGTGTTGGGAAGCAATGTGTGGGAAAGAGAGGTAGCGAGTGGTTAATGGCTCTCAATTGGGAACCTGAATCTCTACTTTGGTTTGATCCTTGAATGATTAAAGGAATGCTCCTGGCTGCTGGAAAATTCACAGATTCAGTTCACATGTTTGCTATACACAATTCTTGATGTTTTGGCCTCAGAGGTTGGGAAACCAACCATCATAATAAAGTTTTGTTGATGTTGCACGTAATGTATTACTGTGGACTTGCAGGGGTTGCTGAAGATGAGTTGAAAGGGATTATGGGTGCACCATATCTCAGAAGTGATGTGAGGACCTTACGAGACTTGCATTTGTTGATAACATCTGCTCCTTCTGATGTTGAAAGACCAGTGGATACAACTGTAACAGATTTTTCTCAAGACAGAACACAACAGTATGTGGACCCAAGACCAAGAAAGACTGGAGTAAAGCCCAAGTGGATGAAATTGTGATGTTTGGTCATCCTCACTGAGGTTTAAAGGTGAAATGCGTACTTCTTTACAAGTCCACTACGCTTATCGATGTATATTGTACCGTTTGGACAGTTGTAAGCCCTGTACTAAATTGTACAATATAGAGTAATTGTCTCTCTCTCTCTCTCTCTCTCTCTCTCTCTCTCTCTCTCCCCCCCCAGTGACTGTTTTCTCTTCTAAATGTACAGTTCTCATTTCATTTCTTTATGCATATAAAGAATTAACTACAAAACTTAATGGGGTTTCCAAATTTTCGTCTATGATTGCACGTGTGTGGATGGGGCAAGACACTTTTTCAGTCCATCTTTTTCTATTCACATAAAAGAGAGAGAGTTTTGTCGCATGGAGTCCATATGTGACAGGAAGATTTGTGGTTTGGCCGATGGCCATGGGTTCTTGGTCTCAATTATCAAGTGTGCTAGACTCTAAAACTATGAATCATTTTATACTGTCACATTGGCCAGTGTGGTACTTTGATTCAAGTTAAATTGAGTTTCAAAATGTAGGCATAAGCTAATTTCTCTGGTGACCTAAACAAGTAGCACAACCATCATAGGTAGTGTCTGGAGTTATAGTGCGATCAAAAGATGATACGGACTTGATGCAACAAAATCATTTTGTGAGTTACTTTTTTTTTCTACTTCCATCCTAATTCTTGAAATACAATGTTGTGATATAGTTAGAACGCAATCGCTAATATTACCTCTTCTGAAAGATATTGCAAATAAGGTAGAAATTGCATGGAAGGATTATTTAGAGCGGTAGCACCAGAAAGTACACTTTGTTAAAAGGATAGGAGAATAGTTAAGTATTACACGACGTGCCTCTAGAGCTTCTTAAGATCTTTTGGGTGAGTTGGTCCATAGGTGCCAAAACTGTTATTAATGATATTTGCTTGGCCATGAAATATTATCAAATAAGGTTAAAAAAAAGCATGCAAAACCTTTTTCATTTATTGCTTTTAAGTTACGTTTTGTTTCAACAATTCCATGCAGTTTGTCTCTGGGTTGTTTTTGCATGGTCATGTAGGTTTTTGTGTGTCTCTCTCTCGGAGTTCTAGAAGTATGAAGTTTGGCTTTGTCCAATTCTTGCATGTCAATCTTTGTTCAAGGATTTCCATGTATAAAGATTTGATTCACTATACTTTGTGACCTTACTTTGTGTATAAAGATTTGCTCCACCATGGCATTACTTCTTTTGGGAGATGAGATGTTCATAGAATATAGCATATAGGAAGAACGAGAAAGTATATATTATTCTTCAACCTTTGGAGGACTCAAAATTTCATGTTATTGATGACGGAGTAGAGGAGTCGATTCCATTACCTTTGGAAGGATTGCTTAGTTGATTAGTTAGTAGAGAAAGGGCTTAAACAAGAGGGATTGCAACCCCAAACCCTAGGCAAGAAACTCCAAACCTTGGAACAAAGAGTATTGTACAACCGCTCCCTTACATTCTACCATCATGTGAATATGTAGAAGACATGCCTAGGATGGCATTTGTAATGGGAAAGGGTTGCCACAAAAATAAAACCTGGAGGCTCAGACTTGGGCAAAGCAAAGTCATGCACATCTTCATTAGAATGATGATCAAATTTGATGGAATTGGAGATGCTATTCAGTATCTATAGAAGTTTGATCGAATTTTCGAGGCCATGGGAAGGATTGATAATCCCATCAAGATTTGTTCCTTTGGATTTTGCCTTGAAGACAAAGCAAGCCAATGATGATTAGGTCTCTAAACCCACATGAAAAGGCTAGCCTACAAGGTCTTAAGACATACCCAATGGATCCATATAGAGCTTCATCGCACAGATCATAATCTCAAGCAAGAGGAGGTGAAACAATGCGGGACTACATAGAACCAAGTATCTCCACATGAGATGCGACACTTGCAAAAGACTAGTATTGCACATTGATTGGTCTTAAGAGAAAGAGGCCCAAGAGATAGGGAACATATTAACCAAAGACTCAATAGCTAAAGGCACCACACCAGCACCAGTTAGAGTTCTAGTCAAGCACATGACACATGGACAAGTTAGTAGAAAATCTGCTCACTCATTTAGGCTAGTAGTGGCAAGGCCAGTCAGCTAGTTGTTCAAGTGGGACACGCACATTTATTTCCATAGAGGGGTATGGTTTTGGTGTGCAAACCATACAAGCACATAGTGTCCACTACTAAGGCCTAAATAACAATATTATTATGCTCATTGCCAGTGCCATGGGGACCAAGATACAACCAATTGTTGGTATTAGAAAAACTTGGCACCACAACCTATGCTCCCAGTTCCAAAACAACCACTAGCCTTACTGTCCATACCAAATGTTTCTCAATCGGTGCATAATCCAATGCCCGTTTTTCAAAACCCTATACCAAGAGATATGTACAAACTACCACCAATGCCATATTAACCTCCTTGATATTACTATCCCATTCGGTTTCTCTCGGAACCATACTGGTACAAAAGTTCTCAGTAGCTTGGCCAGTGGACTCCAAGAGTCCAGAATAGGAAAGCTAGGAGTCATAAAATATCCTAATTTATATGGATATCCAGAAAAGCCCCCAACCATTAACTATGCCTCTTGTTTGAATGTATGATGCCACAAAGGGTGAGATAGTTCAATGACGTCACACATGCCACCACTTCAATGTTTCCATTATTGCAAGGGCCCGCACACCATGTTTATGAGTGTCCTCGTAAAGCTGTCTGACCAAGTATCTCAACTCCATCCCCGAATGCACTACCAAATCCCAATGCCATTCCATATGAAGTGCATATATTACAAGTGTGCATTCAAACATGATTTCAACGATTGTCCCAAAAAAGTGTTACAATGACCCCAGTGGAAGAAGCATTAGCCGCTTTGGTGAGCCTTAACTTGTTAAGCGTACAAGGAGGAATTAGTCATATATTCCCCCTTAATGTCATCACAAGACTGCATATGAAGGTGAGGGAAGTTGTTAGGGAAAAATGCAAGGCATCTAAGAAGAAAAATGCTCATGATTCAACCTTGAAATGAGTAGCCAAAGAGCCTGAGGTGCAAGTCCAAAGGCTGTAGTAGCCCCTAAAAAAGCTAAAGGACTAGAAAGAAGAAAACCTTGGAAATGCAATGCACGATCAATTGTCAAGGGTAATGATATTATGACCATTGAAAGTAATGATAGCTTTGACTTTGCCTCCCTCATGGAGATAATGGGCAATCTCCTGCTCAAACCAGCTCTTCCCAAAGAGAAAAACCCATTAACTATGTAAACCTTTAAAAGAAACGCAGAGAGTATCACAACTCCTTCTTGGAGAAAGAGCGAATGAAACAAGCCCAAGCACTTGTAAGGAAGGTGCAACCTGAACTAGAGCTAGTACTTAAGCAAGTGGTCGAGTACAAACTACTGAGACCCTGCTTGAGCATATCCCAGACCCTATTCCAGAGTCAATCAAATGACTAGTGTGAGGGAACCTCAAAACGTGCCAAAGGGCATAGCCAAACCCATGTCTTCTTCAAAAGCCGCAAACAAAGCTAGAACGAGAGCCTCTAGCTCTAGAACCAATCAAGCAAGATTCCACATTGCTAGTATAGTGAAGCATGAATTAGTGGGAGGTGAAAGTTGGCCTTCCATGGGTCATCATAGTCACCATAACATTTCTCCATTGTGATAGGCGACGACTTCATTTTGAACCCATCAAAGGCACCACTTATTAGAGAAGGATTAATGTATATTCCCTAACTAATAAAAGTACGATGGAGAGTCACTTCATTATTAATTGTACATATGTAACGTAGCACTTCATATTAATTGTACATACACATATACCCGAGAATGATGAAAAACTTGAAACCCAAAATGAAACTAGAAATGATCAAAAATTAAAAACACGCACATGCACCTACATGCACACATCACACACATACACACACACACACATATGCATACACAATCCCCCTCTAAAAACTAACCCTTCCCCCTCCCTCCCTCTCTCAAAAATGCACGCACAAATACGCACACATATATGCATACACAGCCCTCCTCTAAAAACTAACCCTCCCCCCCTCCCTCTTTGAAAAATACCCCCTGTAGATCCTTTAAATTTTATCCCCCTAATTTTTGAAACACCCCCTCTCTTGAGAAAAAATTTCACACACACACACACACACAAAATTAAATATTTTAAGAAACAACACATAAAATTAGATATTTTAAAAAACAAAAAAAAGTGTTATGACATAGGCTTACATGTGCCATTTGGCAACGTAAGCTCACAATGCCATGTCATTGCCCAAAAAATAGTTAAAAATATATTTAAAAAAGTTTCATGAGGAAACATAGGCTCACGTGTGTCACTTGGCAATGTAGGCTGATTATCACTAAAAAAAACCATGTGATGATGTAGGCTCATGTGCCACGTGGTAACATAAACTCATGGCACCACATCATCACCCAAAAAAAGTACTAAATATAAATTCCATGGTCACGTGTGCCACATGGCAACACATGCTTACATTTGCCATGTGTCAAAGAACTTAAGAGTGTATATATATATATATATATATATATATATATATATATATATATATATATATATATATATATATATATATAAAGAGGAGAGAGAGAGAGAGAGAGAGGAAGACAAGAAGAGACAAAGTGAGAGAGAGAGAAGATTTCCTCCCTGCCATACACGAACCACATGTTAGAAAGATTCGTCAAAGCAGAAGCTTACAACTTCTCTTGAATTCTTGGGATATAACTAAGTGACAATTGATCTAATAGATCCATACAACAAGATAACTTTAAGGTGCAAAACGATCAAGGTAAAGAGCCTATTACATGAATTTCAAGTAAGGATAAATGGTCAAACAAGAGCCAGGATAAGCTCGTTGATGTGAGATTTGTGTATAAGACTAAGCACACCACCTGCTGATAGTGATTGTTCCCAAAAAGAATGCAAAGCTTAGAATGTGCATTAACCTCAAAAAGTTTAATGCTGGCACAGAGTTCATGATCACTATCCCCTACTATACATAGACCACATGTTAGAAAGAGCAAAAGCTTATAGCTTCTTGGGCTTCTCAATTTACAACCAAGTGATGATCAATCTAGCTAATCTAATTGCTGTTGAGGGGAAACTTATGCTTATTGCATCATACCAATGGGGTTAACCATCGATGCCCCTGCCACCTTCTAATGCTTAACATTTACATCCTTTAAGGCTCTCCTTTAGGAGATATTTATTGACGGCCTTTATTTGTGCACTCAAAGTGGAACATCTTGCTCATCTTAAACTAGTCTCTTTGAGATATTCATAGATTACCTTTGTGTGTGCACTCAAAGTGGAAGGAGCATCTTGCTCATTTTGGACTAGTGTCTTTGAGAGATGTAGAGACTCTACCTCTCAGAGCATCATTGAATCCACTAAAAATACCAATTTTAGGTAAAACACAAAGTCATCCTTGGACAAATCATCTCCAAGAATGGCATTTCCACATATAAGAACAAGATTCATGTGTTGTTAGAATTGTGCCATCAACACAAAGGGGTGCAAAGATTCATGGGGCACGTCGGGTATTACATATTAAGGTTTATCTTCTTTCATGCCATATATGCCAGACCCTTGTACAAGGTGCTAATTATCTTTGAATGGATAGACGAATGCCAATGGGCCATACAAAAATCCAAAGAAGGCATTAGTAAGCACATCCATCTCGAGATCCCCCCCGATAAGGATTTAATTTTCCATGGGTGTATAGGCTCCTCAACATTCTCTATTGGATGTGTGCTATCACAAGCCAAGGGAGTGTAACATGGACTTTCTTGTGACCTTTGCATTAACTTAATGACACTAAATGCATCTATACCGCCATGCACACATAGGTTTTAGCCATGGTGTACATTATAAAGAAGTACAACCACATTGTACACTGTTGTTAACCACTCTATAGGGTTAACATATATTCACTTGCCAGACCTACCACCATGCACACATAGGTTTTAGCCATGGTGTACATTATAAAGAAGTACAACCACATTGTACACTGTTGTTAACCACTCTATAGGGTTAACATATATTCACTTGCCAGACCTACCACAAGGCACTTTGCCATCTTACCTGATCAAATGGGAACTTATCGACGGTGCTGGCTAAAGTGGCCTTACCTTGCGCTTAATGTTAAATAGGGAAAGTCTATGGACTTTGTATATACATACTTGCTAAGCTAGCACACCCACATCATCGAGAAGTTACAATTGTGGCTCTAAGGCAAGGCCCTATGACACATGCTTTGGCAAGCTAAAGTAAGATCTTGACTTAAACACATTGGGTGCCACTTCTGGGGGGGACTAGCCTAGGCTTAGCTATGTCGATCCATCCATTCCAAGCTAAGGTGAGCTCTTGAATTGAGCATATTTGGCATCACTTTTTCAAGGACTAGCCTAGGGCATCATCCATCTATTCTAAACTATTAAGTTAATCCAATCTTGCCTGGTGTGATTAGGAGGTCACACTAAAAAAAACATATAGTTTTGGAGTCATTGAATGTGTTTATTGTTGTGTTTGCTTTTGATTTGGCTTTATTTATGTTAGATCATTCTAGTTTCATCTGTTGGAAGGGAAAAATCCTAATTTCATTGGTGATTTGCATAAAATTGGAGTCCAAAGCTTAGATTTCATTGCTTTGAGCTAACGACAAATAGCTTAGCAATTGTGATTAAAAGTGGAATCCATGTCAAAAACATGAGCATTAAGCTCCATTAGGGTGGATTTGAGTAGGATTGTCAATTATGTTCATGCATTTGATATATTTTCATGTATTGCTTGAATTGGTAGCTTAGGAGAACGCAAATCCATTAAACAACACTTGATTATTTGTATAACAACTATTAACTAGGATTAAGACCATTAATCACTCCTCATCAAGTCCAAAAAATCTTGAAAAACACCAAAAACTAGAACAAACCAGCTCTCAGGTTAGCGATATGCACCCATAGTCCTGCACAAAAAGACGTGAGGCTATATATATGAGCATGTGGATATGTAAGCCTTGAGCCTAGACATGTGAACCATGAGTCTAGACATGCGAGAGAAGATGTGAACTTGGATACGTGAGCCTACATGTGAACTTGTAGACTGTGAACGTGCATACATGAGCGTGCATATGTCATCCTACGTATGTGAGTCTGGAGGTATGATCCTAGACACATGAGCCTACACACGTGAGTCTAGAGGCATGAACCTAGATACGTGAGCTTGTAAACATGAGTCTAGAGGTGTGAGTATCCAACATGAGTCTAGAGGTGTGAGTATCCAACATGAGTCTAAAGGTGTGAACCTAGCATGTGAGCTTGTACACATGAGCCTAGTAAAAAAAACATGTCAAACCATTTTTAGACCTGATCTCTAGAAACATTAAGTACCTTTGATATGAACCCAACCTAGACTAATTATTGAAAACAATAATACGATTGACTGTAGTGCATTAGTTGTAGAGTGTATCAAACCATACTTCCAATTGACTTTAGCACATCGACTATAGCGCATTAAACCACACTTTCTTAAACCCACCAAGCCTTCAATCCCAACAATCAACAAGTGCTCCCTTGTTAAAAAGGATAGACTCCTTTGGATCCACCTCAAATGAGGAGATTTAGAAAGAAATGAGCTAATAAAAAATAGACATTAGTGGAGAAACACCTAGAAATAGGAGCCACCATGAACCGTATTTTTGAGTATTCTCATCGAGTTATCGCACACACCAAGTACCCCAACTCCATCTTCGAATCCAATGTCATTCCATACAAAAGCACATGTTACAAGTGTGGATTTAAACAAGGTTTTAAACGATTGTCTCGATAGAGCGTAGTCACTAGATTGCCAGGAGAATCAACCATTTTGCAGCCCCAAAGGTTGCAATATCCCATGAAAGCTAAAGGACCGGAATCAAAGGTCCAAAAGAAGAAAACCTTGAAGATCACAGGGAAACGCGGTGGACGATCAGTTCTCAAGGGTAGAGGGAGATATCTCGCTCAAACACATTCAATTGTTAAGGACATGGCGATCTCTCGCTCAAACCAGCTCTTCCCAAAGAGAAGAAACCCTTTGACTATACAGACCTTCCAAAGAAACTCAGAGTAACCCAATCCCATGTTGGAGAAAGAGGCAATGAAACAAGCCCAAGCACTTGTAAGGAAGGTGTTGGCTAAACTAGAGCCAGTACTTGAGCAAGTGGTCGAGTACAAACCATTGACCCCATATGAGAGTATCCCAAACCCTATTATAGTGCTTGAAAGAAGGTGCAAGCTGAACTAGAGCCAGTACTTGAGCAGGTGTGGTCGAGTACAAATCACTGACCGTGCTTGAGCGTATCCCACACCTATTACAAGTAGGGAAGGATCTTTGCACACAGATTCAAGCCAACCTCCAAGTGAGTACAATCCAAGTAAGTACAATCCAAGTAAGCATAAATATCGCACAAGGGACATAACATGCCTCATAGCCTTGTTATCCACCGCGCGGAAGTTCAAGTCCCAATAAGTTCTCTTTTACAAGGAAATTCTCAACTTTGGAGAGACTTCTCAAGCTCGATGATTGGGAATCTAAGAGCCCATACATTTGAATGTAAAGAGGAGGATGAGGATGAGTTGTGCCACATTGAGAGTTCTTCTTCCATGCCCAAGATAAAAGGACATAGCCAAAACTACCCATAAACAAGCTAGAACACTCCTTTAAAAGTGATAAAATGAACGCCGTGTTACCTCTCATT
The DNA here is from genome assembly GCF_041138505.1 of Cibotium barometz. Classification (NCBI taxonomy): domain Eukaryota; kingdom Viridiplantae; phylum Streptophyta; class Polypodiopsida; order Cyatheales; family Cibotiaceae; genus Cibotium; species Cibotium barometz. The sequence goes on from NC_141047.1 coordinate 10,060,610, forward strand.
CATAAAGGCATGATAGTGTTTATAAATCTTGGATGGTGATTATGTTAGTGTCAGTGTAATCACCAAGGATTTTTGAGGCACGAGAACACAAACCTTTGGTCGTTCCTAGCTAGGATGTAAAGATTAAGACCTTTGCACTAATCTTCCACCACACATTCATGGTGATGGATTTTCAAAAAAGAAGGTTATACACCATGATCCTCAGAATGCCTTACATGAGAGATGCAAGGTTGGTTCACGATTGGGAAATCAATAACATTTACATATGTAAAGGTAATAACCAGTCCTTGAAAACATGGAGGCTAAGGCATTCTCCACCAAAAATGAAACTAACACAACCGCTTGGACCACGTTAATTAATGGGCGGTTGCAAGATGAGGGTACTCACTTTCGTTCACTCTCTCTAAAATTGGGACATCCACGCATCTCGGGCGGAGTACCTCAATCGTGACATCGTCCTGAATTAAAACACGACACGTGCCTCCCAAGCCTAAAGCGACATATCTCAAACGAGATACCAACTAATGCCATGCTAGTAGGTCCAGGTTTCCAATCATCATCTGTGTCACCAACATAGGTCACCGCCACCACACTATCTCGATCGAGATATTCATGCCACTCGGAACCACATCAATGCCACGCTGTATCCCCCTAGGCATATGTGACTAGCCCATCTCCACCGTCCATGTATCTCGAACGAGATATTGAAATAAAATCTCGACCATTCATTGTTCGAGGTATAGGGATACAATCTACACTGTCCACATATCTCGAACGAGATATTGAGATCAAATCTTGACCATTGAAATACCTCGTTTGAGGTAAAGAGATGCAATCTCCACCATCCACATATCTCATTCGAGGTACAGAGATGCAATCTCCATCGTCCAAATATCTCGTTTGAGGTACAGAGATGCAATCTCCAACGTCCATTCACGCACATTAGAAGATGCGATCCTAGCCGTTTAAATATCTCGATCGAGGTATTTAATAAATCTCGACCGTTGACATACCTCGGTCGTGGTAATGACTTAAAATCTAAGCCGTCGACATATCTCGGTCATGGTAATGACTTAAAATCTAAGCCGTCCATGTACCTCGAACGAGATACTAATATCAAATCTTAGCCGTCGATCCTTCACCAATCCTAAAATTAAGTGTGTATCTTGGCCGTTTGTTTCACTAACCCTAAATTTAAGTGTGTATCTTGGCCGTTTGTTTCACTAACCCTAAAATCTAGAGCGTACATCTTGCAAACCCTAAAGTGCATGATGCCACTGAACCTCATTCAAGGTTATAAAATTGGAAAACTTTTTTTTTTGCCTCATTGTCAGAAGTCGTTTTCACTCTCCTTGCTCTTGATTTGGATTAGCATTAGTGGGCCCATTAGCATTGTTTTATAGCTTCATTAGTGCTACTTAGCACTAAGCATTGGACCCTTCACATTGGACCTTTCACATTGGGCCTTTCACATTGGACCTTTGTCTTAGGCTTAGGTTTTAGCATGGAGTCACACGAGGAGGGCCGCTCATCTATTGTGGACCTCATCACAGAGATAGACCGCGAGTTAGCGGCTATCCGTAGGAGTGCTAGAGACACACCGTCTACATTACATATCGTGGCAGACTTGGAGGCGATGCTTTCGTCCCTTCGTAGCCTTCACGATATTGTTTATGTAGATGAGTGGATAGCCCACCATCGCACTGCTCCTGTGTCACATGGCCTGACATATCGTCAGGTTTGTGATCTTGGTCCGATTAGGGATGGAGGTCTTGACCAGCCTCGGTATGGTTAAAATGGTGTGCAAAACTGGTATGATGGACGAGGACCGACGAAGCAGTCCCTGAGTGAAGCGCTAGGACGAAGCAGTCTCTAAGTGAAGTCCTAGAGGGTTCTGACCAAGCGATGCATGGGCTCGCGGTTGCTAGGACACCCAGGCATACGTTGAGGAAGATATCTGATGGACAAAAAGGAAAGGTTTTTGGGAACAAAAGTTTGATACTGGATCTCGTTGGTTGGCCAGTTGGTCTTCAACGGAGAGTTCAGATGATGCATTTTTGTAATACAATGGACTTGGAATTTTGGAAAATGATGATCGAAAATATTATGATTTTATTCAAGGATTGTCTTAAAGCCAGTCGAATCTATTATAAATGGCAATTTCATATTGGGTGTATACTTTTTTGCCTATTTGATTTTTGTATGAATCACCGGCTAGGGGGCCTGGGAACTCTTTTCCTCGGTACCCGGGCAAAAACCCAATCAAATCTTTATAAAGGAATCCCACCAATTCAGTGGTCGGGTGGTTGGCTAACCCATGGGTAGATAGGCTGGATCGGAGGATTCCTGAGAAACAACTAGATACGATTAGTTACGTTAATCAGTTTAAATCCTAAGAAGACCTTGTTCTGTGGGAAGGGATCATCGGCTGTGCCTCTCGAAAATGAGGAAAAAAGCGATGATTCCATGGACCAAGTGCAAGTCTCTTCTTGATCTGACCATGTGACTTTAGGCTTGGTCAGACCAGTTTAATTTAGTCATGACTTGACTCGTTAGATTAATCTCCTAGTTAAAAGATTTTTCACCTTCCTTGCGAAATCGACCATGCCTTTCGGGCGAGGGGAGTCTTCCGGGCCCGGTCTCAGAGGGACCACCCCCCGGGCTAGCCTCTCGTCTCCCAGACATTCGCGGGCAAGGCCCCGAGTGTGCAGGACCCCCGCCCCGCGCAGGAGGCCGATGCCGCTTCCACCGCCGGCGGCAGGAACCCCGGAGCGGGCAGGCGGGGATCTCACAAGCCTCTCCCTTTGTAAAAGCTTAATGGTGTTTATGCATTGATAATTCAATTATTTTTTGCTTAATCCTCTCCAAAGTAATTAGTGGCCACTCTTGCTTCAAACAAGAGTAGAACCCTCAATCCCTCAAGCCAAAGGAAAGCTTACAACTCCATGTAAGCTAAATTTTCTTACTTTTTTAATTTTAAATCTATGGTTTTCTTGATTCTCTTGTTTTACAATTGCTTGAATTAAATTCAAATGCTATGCCTTTGAGAAAAAGGCCACCCCCTTCTCTTCTTTACAATTCAGCCTTTCTTAATCCTAGAAAGATTAGTAAATGATTAATTAAACTTTCTTATTAATTACTCTCTTGATTTCTAAAAATTGAGTAGATTAGAGTCATATACATCTAGATTGGGTTAATTTAAGTTGAAATTAGAATGAGAAAAATGAGAAATGGTCAGCCATACAAAGGAGGTTATGGCAAAATTTTCTAAAACTTTGTGAAAAAGAAAGTTGTTTTTATGTTATTCCAAAAGAGTAATTCCCACCGTTTATGCATTCTAAAAGAAATATTCTAATTACTCCATGTACATATTCACCTATGAATATGCATGGATATCACTGATATTAATAATTAAAATTGATTTCTATGCATAGAACGATGCATAATGGAAATTATTTTGTTATAAAAGTGTTATTTTCATTAAATTTAATTTCTATGCATAGAAAGATGCATAATGGAAATTTTTTTATTATAAAAGTGTTATTTTCATTAAAATTTGATTTTATGCATAGAAAGATGCATAAAGGATTTATTTTTATTTCAAAAGTGTTATTCTCATTAAAATTGATTTTATGCATAGAAAGATGCATAAAGGATTTATTTTTATTTCAAAAGTGTTATTCTCATTAAAATTGATTTTATGCATAGAAAGATGCATAAAGGATTTATTTTTATTTCAAAAGTGTTATTCTCATTAAAGTTGATTTTTATGCATTAAAAAATGCATAAAAGGATTTTTATAAAAGTGTTATTCCCACTGAAGTTGATTTTTATGCATAAATAGATGCGTAAAGAATCTTTATATCAAAATTAGAATTCTCTTAAATTCTATGTTTAATTTCTATGAATAGGTGTAATGAGATGTGATGAGAATCGGATAGGTGTGAATGAATGGATGGATGAATGTGATGTGAATAGAGGTAATGAGATGTGAGATGAGAATCATAGAGGTGAATAGATGTAATGAGATGTGATGAGAATCATAGAGGTGTGAATGAATGATGGATGGATGAGATGTGAATAGAGGTGATGAGATGTGAGGTGAATAGATGTAATGAGATGTGATGAGAATCTGATAGTAGGTGTGAATGGATGGGAGGATGGATGTGATGTGAATAGAGGTGATGAGATGTGAGGTGAATAGATGTAATGAGATGTGATGAGAATCAGATAGGTATGGATGAATGGATGGATGGATGTGATGTGAATAGAGGTGATAAGATGTGAGGTGAATAGATGTGATGAGATGTGATGTGAATCAGATAGATGTGAATGAATGGATAAGATATGATGTCATGTGAATCAAGATGTAAATGAATGATATGGGATATGAGTGGATGATATGTGATGAAAATAGATGTGAATGTATAAGTGAAGAATGGATGTGAACGTATATGTGAAGAATGGATGTGAATGTATATATGAAGAATGGATGCGAATGTGTATGTGAAAGAATGGATGTGGTTATGGATATGTATGTGAAAGAATGGATGTGGATGTGTATGAGAAAGAATGGATATAGATGTGTATGTGAAAGAATGTGATGTGATGTAAAGAGATGTGATGTGACATGAATATATGTGGATGTGAAGTGATAGATATGAATGTATGGATAGATGTGAGAAGTCATACTATAGGTGACCGATTGGATGGATGTGGATGAATGAGATGAGATGTGTATGAATGAGATATGATGTGGATAGATGTGATGTGATGTTATGTATGTGATGGGATGGTGATGAGAATGAATGTGATGGATATGAGTGAATGTGATGTGAATCAGGATGTGAATAAATGAGATGTGATGTCATGTGAATCGGGATAGATGTGAATGAATGAGATGTGAGGTGAAATGGATGTGATGTGATGTGATGTGGATGGGGGTAGTTATGAATGAATGAGATGTGAATGAAATGTGATGTGATGAGATGTGGAGATGGGTAGATGTGAGTGGATGAGATCTGATGAGGATAAATCAGGAATGATGTGATGAGATGAAAATGATGTGATTGGATGAGAATGGGAATACATATGAAATGGATGTGATTTAAATAATGTGGATTGATGTGGAACAATGTGGAAAGACGAGAGTTCGTTATAGAAACTATATTTATGACCTGTTTTTAAACGACTATTTTACGTCAAGAATGCTGGGGAAGCATTTTGACCGTCTTGTGAATGAGGTCGTGGGGACCTAATCTGATAAAGTTGACAGAGAGTCAATGGAGGACATCTCGCGTAGCAAGGTCCTAACCAGCCTCGGTTCGATTTAAATGGTGAGCTTTTGGTACGGTGGATGAGGGACCAAGGAAGCGGCCTATGAGTGAAGCGCTAGGTGAAGGATCCTAGAGGGTGCTGACCATATGGTGCTTGGACTCTGGGTCACCAAAGATACCCACACGTGCGTCGGGAAAGATATTGGAACAAGGAGTAAGAGTTGTTTTCTAAATTTGGGCATGGATCTGGTTGATTGACCTTGCTGGTCCTCAATGGATGAGTCCATGGCTCTTTTATATGGATCTGTTGGTTGATCTTGCTGATCTTCAACAGAGATTCCATTTTGATTTTTATAAGCAAAAATATTGCTGGTTACTATGAGCTAGGAACTATCGAAAAGGCCCCTGAGTGAACAGGTGGTGAGCGTTCTAGTTGCCAATGATGCCATAGGTACACTGATGAAGGAAAAATTAGAAATTAGGATTCAACCAGATATTTTGGAGGATTATGATCAGTTACACTATGGTTTCATTAAATGATTGTTTTAAAGACAACTGATTCTGTGAAAAAGGCAATTTCATATTGGGTGTGTAAGTGGTTTGACTAGTTTTAAGTTTGCGTGAATATCCGGCTAGGGGGCCTGGGAACTCTTTTCCCTAGTACCCGGGACAAAACCTAACCAAATTCTTAATTGGATACCATCACTATAGTGGTAACCCACGGGACTGGCTGCACTGATGGATCCCTAAAATGAGACTCAATTCTATTATGGTACGATAGATGAAGTAAATCCCAGATAAAAGTTGTTCTATGGAAAAGAATCAATGGCTGTGCCTCTCAATGAGGAAAAAAGCGTTGGTCTCTATGATCCAAGTGCAATCTTTTCCTTGATCTGACTATGGGACTTACGGGTTCAGTCAAATCAGTTCAGTTAGTTAAGGCTTTTGACTACATATTATCAATAGAGGAATCTATAAGATTCCTCTCCAGCCCCTCAAAATGTCCAGTATCTTCCCCGTGTAATCGATTCCCAGTCCCTCAAGATGTCCAGTATCTTCCCCGTGTAATCGATTCCCTCTTCAAAATAATAAAAGATCTTGTTTCTACCTATTTTGGCTTAGAGAGGGAAAATGTTCTAGAGAGAGGTTATTCAAATTTTAGATATTTTTGGATGGAAAAATATCTCTTCTTATTAAAATAAATTTTCCCAAAACAGAAGTTCAAAAAGATTTTCAGAAGGTGCATTAGAAATAAATTATAATCTGTTCAAAAGGCCTTATCCTAAGGGTCCAGATTTTTTGAAATTTTAAATTAAGGTTTTGAGGGGCCAATCAGATTCATCCAAATGTATGGAGGAGATAAATTAAAGAAATAAAGAAAATCCCCCCCAAAAATGAGTAAATACTCACATAAGATGAAGAGTGGACTAAGGACCAAAGGAAATACTAAAAAAATGAATTTTTGACACCTCAAGAGTGGGGATTCCCCCTCATGAAGGAGGCTCCTATTTCACATGTGTGGTGGAGTTTTAAATTCTCAAATATTAAGATATTTCATCTCTCCTCTCTCCTAATTAAAGTCTAGTTCCAAAAAGTAAGCTAAACTGACCCAAAAATGGTCAAAATTTGACCAAACTGATCTGGAAAATTCTAGAATCAGTTTGCTTGGTTAGAAGCTCACTTTTTCCTATAAATAGAAGCCTCCCCCTTTGTAGAAGCTTAATAGTGTTTTATGCACTGTTACTCTACTCCACCCCAGAGCCAAAAACAGTGAATTTATTGACAATTCATTAGTTTTTGACCTTTCCCTCTTCAAAAGAATTGGTGGCCACTCTTGTTGCAAACAAGAGTAGATCCCTCAAACCATCGAGCCAAAGGAAAGCTCGCAGAAATTCAAGTAAGCTAGAAATCCTACCTTTTCTTTATTCCTTTTAATGGTTTTCTAATTTTTGTTTTCTTTAAAATGAAAAAAATGATGTTATGCCTTGTTGGAAAGGCTTTCCCCCTCTCTTCATTCTTAAATTCAACCTTTCTTTATCCTAGATAAAGCTTCATGGCGTATCCTAATGAAAGATTATGATGTGGGCTACATATGGCTGAGTGTACATATCATTTTCAGCCCAATATATGGAGTCTAAATGAAGGATTTTCAAGGGTCTTCATCGACTAGAAGGGCTGTCATAACAGTCCCACTCATACACTTTGGGCTTGAAGCTTTGTGGACTTGTATACATCCGGATTTTCATTATATATGTGCTTTGGATGTACTTGAGAACTCTTAACCACTTCCCATTGATTACATTAGAGTCTCATACTTTGAGATTGTACATGTTATTGATTTTGAGGACAAAATCTTTGGGAAGGGATGGTTTGTAATAAAGTAGGAACTTTATTCAATAGGGTTAATAATGGGACAAGTCCATGTATAAAAGAGGGGACTTGGACCATGGTTGTAACTTTTGATGATCATTTTTAGAAATGGAAACTTATGTTTCTTGGAGCTCATGGCTTCTCTCTTGGCTTGTGGAAGGCTATTTCCATTCTCTTGGTGAGAGACTAAACACACTTAGGCATCATGTTTACATGGTGATTACTCATATTTTTCATGCATTACATTCCTTCATTCCAAAAAGGCATTCAATTATGGGTGGGTGAGTACTTGTCTGGTTCTACTAATTCCAATGGTTGGGCAGTGGGCCGGATGGGGTTATAGGCCAGAATCAGTAGAGTTTTAATAATAAAATTGATTAATAGGAGTACGCTTAGAACTCGAGTAGTTAAATAAAAGCCTGAAGACTTCTCTAATGAATAGATCAACGGCTGTGCCTGATCCAATTAGAAAAAAAGCGTTGATCCCTTCAAGTTAAGTCTGTAATAGTTATTTGGTTTATTCACATGAAGGTTAGTTCAGTATCTTGACCTCATTAGAAAAATTCGTTAAGAAAATAAATGGTGGAATCGTCCCCGTTTTTCGAGCATTGAAAATTTTACCGATTTCGGTTTTCGCAATGACTACCAGCTTAGTCTCGTGCCCGGACATTCGAGGGTGAGGCCCCGAGTGAGAAACCCTGCCCCTGCGCAAGAGGAAGCTACTTCCGCTGCTACCTTCTGGGAATCCGATGTGCAGAGGGGGCAGTTGGGATCCCACAATTGGTATCAGAGCGCTGTTGTAAATTTACATAACAGCAACAGAAATTGCTTAAAATTTTAAAGTAAATCTGGGAAATAATGTTTTCACTTGTTAATATTATGTTGAATGAACTTCAAAAATTGAAAACTCATAAATTGAATTAAAAATGCATAGATGGATACCCTGAATCTATCTGGCATTCCTGAACTCTCCCAGAGTCAGGATATGATAGCCTTTGCATTTTACCACCTCATCAACTCTGCTACGACCCGAGTAAGTAGAGTGAGACTCGCACGTCATTTTGAGAGTCTTTACTTTCCTGATCCCATTGAGCAACGTCGATATATGTGGTTCTTTGGAGGACGATGTATTAATGTCAGTACCATGATTCTGATAAGGCTAGGGCTTGTTCAGCATGTACAACTCTTTGATCATTCACCCAGGAACTTCACAATTTCATGCCGAGTTTTTAGGCTTCTTAGCTGCTTAATCCCTAGAAGTAGAATTACAGTACCTCTTTTTGTTATGAATCATGTGTACCATGGTATGTCTCCTTCGTAGTTTCGCTTCTTTATGCGTACGCGATTGAGGCAGTGATTTTGGGAGCCGTGATGCTCTATGTATATATCGAAAACTTTTGATAATAAACGATGTTTTGTAAAAAAAAATTCCAAATTGCTTTCATGATTGTGAATATGGTTAATAAAATTATCAGAGTAAATCTTGTTTCATGAAGTATGATGAAATAATTATTTGTTTGAAGAATAAATCATAAAAATTAAATAATCATAAATCTGTTGGTCAAAGTTAAGTTGACGAAAATCTTGTTTTGTCAAAATCATGAGGTGCGTGGCCCGTGCAAGGCAACCGGATCCTCTAATCGATGATGAAGAGTTAGATCCAGATGTTCGAAAAGCCCTACACATATCCCAGCCTGGTCCCTTCAAGGGTGAAGAGGAGCAGTTAGGCGAAGTAGTGGAGAAGTGGATTGAGGCTATGGAAGAATACTTTGATGTAACTGGCTATAATGAGAGAAGAAAGATGGCTCTCTCTAGGTTAAAGATTGTGGAAACGGCCAGGGTCGCTTGGAGGAATCACTGTGAGACTAACTGTCTCGACCGGAATACCCAGACCTGGACTGATCTTAACGCTTACCTCAGAAAGAGGTTTTGTCCTCCGGGCTTCCTTGAAACTAAAATGAATGAGTTCTTGGAACTAAAGCAGGATAGCCGGACAATTGAAGAGTACCATCAAGCTTTTGCCCTTCTCCTCAAATATTCCCTGCCGCAATTGGATGAAGGTGGCCAGATTCATTCGAGGAATGAACAAGCCATTGGACACCTTAGTGAAGAATGCCAAACCTGTCTCAATGGCCGAAGCTGTAAGAAGCATGAGCACCATGAATTCTAACAAAGATGCGGGGCCATCTTCCCCACACGAGGAGAGCAAGGTGCTGCCAGAGCTTGAGATCAAAGCCTTTATTGTTAAGGTCCCACAGAAGCCTGCACCCTCTAACTTTAAAAGATTTCAAACCCCGGGAAGTACTTCAAACTTTCCTCCCCCAAAGAGGCGGCAAGGCCCAAATCAGAATCAAGATACTGGAAGATTCAGAAGTGAAGGAAGACCCTTCCCACAAAACACTTTCTCAGGAGCCCCACCTCTTTCAAGGATTCAGAGGGATGACCTCAGAAGTGAGAACCGATGTTTTGGATGTCAGGGTTTTGGTCACCAGTTGAAAGACTGCCCGACACTCTTGCCATGTCAAGGGGACAGGGAAGTCAAGGACTGAGAGTGCAAAGACCAGCCCCTTCCTATCAGTCAACCTCTCATCAAAATCAGGGCAATCCCAGGAGAACTCCAGCTCAGCCATCTGTCTCTGTCTAGAGTAGCCTCAGAACTCCTTCCCAGAACTAGGGCAACCAAAGAGAAAGAGTTCTGCCTCAGACTGTAGCAGCTAAAGCAGTCACAATAGTAGAAGTAGTGGAAGAGGAAAGAGGAAAGAGGATAGATTTATGTAGCAATTGAAAACCAAGGACCAAATCACCAAATCTCTGTCATTCATACTCGAGCTGAGTATTAGGGTAAGCCTTTTAAGCTTTTGATTGATTCACGCAGTACTCATTCTTTCATTTCCCCAGGATGCTTGCGTAAGCTAGTCTTAGAACAGAAATCAAGAAAACCTATGCAAGTTGAATTGGCTAGTGGGAAGATTCTTTTCACTCACCTTGAGACAGATCGTTTTCAGTTCAATCTAGATGGAAATTTAATTGACTGTCAGTTCAGAGTTATACCTTTGGGAGTTTTCGACGGGATCCTTGGAATGGATTGGCTCCACAAAAATCAAGCTGACATTCACTCTCTCACAATGGAACCATTTCCTTCCGTGACCTTCATGGAAATAAAGTTCAAGGAATCGGAATTTCAGGATCCCCAAGTCTGCAATCAGTAAAAGCTTCTAAGTTACTAAAAGGACTTAGAAAGAAGCAGCTCATTTATGTTGTCAAAATGAATCCAGTAGACACAAAGTTAAAAGCTAAAGAACCTGAATGGTTAAGTGATTATGATGATTTATTCCTAGCAGAATTAACAGAGATGCCTCCAATTCGAGAAGTAGATCATGTGATAGAATTGACCCCCGGAGCTCAGCCAGTAGCCCTGCGCACGTACAAAATGCCAGTTCTTGAAACCATCAAACTCAAGGAACGGCTTAGAAAGCTGTTAGAACAAGGGTTTGTAAGACCCAATGTTTTACCTTGGGGTGCACCAGTTCTCTTTCAAAAAAAGAAAGATGGAACGCTAAGACTCTATGTGGACTACAAAGGCCTCAATCAGCTGACAATTAAGAATAAGTATCCTATCCCCAGAATTGATGAGCTTCTAGACAGGCTATGTGGATCCCAGATCTTCACAAAGATAGATCTCAAATCAAGGTATTATCATATCAGGATTAATGAGCAAGATATCCCGAAGACAACCATCAATACTCGGTATGGGCATTATGAATTCACTGTCATGGTATTTGGATTGACAAATGCCCTAGCTACATTCAATCATCTAACGCAGGACATTCTCAGAGAATACTTGGATGATTTTGTTCTTGTTTTCTTTGATGATATTCTGATTTACTCAAAGAATACAACTGACCATGAAACTCAATGTCAGAAAAGTTCTTGAGATTACAAGCAAGCACCAACTCTTTGCAAAAAAGAGCAAATGCACTTTCTCTGCCAACCATGTTGAATACTTGGGCTTTCTGGTATTCAAAGATGGAATTTCTCCAAATTTTGCTAAAGTCCAAGTAGTCATAGATTGGCCTGAACCAATTGGCCTGAACCAAAAACAGTGAAAGAAGTCAAGGGATTCTTGGGATTGACTGGTTGGTATAGAATTTTTATACCAAAGTATGCTCTCATAGTTTCCCCCTTGACTAATCTTCTCAAGAAGAATATTCTGTTTCAATGGTCTACCAAGTGCCAGAGTGCTTTTGATAAGCTAAAGACCACCTTGGTAACCAATCTCGTTCTGAAGTTGCCAGATTTCTCTCTACCCTTTGAGGTAGTAACTGATGCCAGTGGTTTTGCCCTAGGAGGTGCACTCATGCAGGAAGGTCATGCAGTGGCCTATGAATCCCAAAAACTCAGAACGCATGAGAGAAATTATGCTGTCCACGACCTGGAACTACTTTCAGTAGTATATGCCCTGAAGTTGTGGAAACATTACCTACTAGGTCAAAGATTCACTTTGATGTGATAGATCATCAGAGCTTAAAGTGGATCTTCACTCAGAAAGATCTCAACAGGCGCTAAAGAAGGTGGATGCAGACCCTGCAGGAATTTGATTTTGAAATCAAGTACCACCCACGCAAAAAAAAAATGTGGTAGCAGATGCCCTCAGCAGAAAAGCCTCCTTGCTTGCAATTACTGTAGTGTCAAATCCTTTGATTATTGAAGCAAGAGAGAAGATCATGCACGATAGATTCTTTGGCCCTATTGCTACCCTACTTATGCAGGAAAGCAAAACTCTACAGGAGTTGAACCGAGTTCAAGGGTACGGCCTGGATGATGGAATTATGTATTATAATCACAGGCTATGCATTCCCAATGATGAGGGAACTAAGGGTCAAATTCTGAATGAAGCCCATGACAGCCTTATTGCAGGACATCCAGGTTTCATCAAAACCTACATGTCTGTGAAGAAAAGCTTCTTTTGGCCTGGTCTAAAAAAGGATGTGCTTAATCATGTATGTCAATGTCTGACCTGTCAGAAAGTCAAGGCCGAGAGAGTAAAAATGCCTGGGGGAAGTTACATCCATTAGACATCCCCCAGATGAAGTGGGAATGTATCAGTATGGATTTTATTACTGGATTACCTTCTATGCAATCATGTTACAACTCCATCTTCGTAGTAGTTGATAGACTAACCAAAGTTGCCCATCTGATTCCAGTAAAAGAAACCTACACTGCAGTGGATGTGGCCAGAGTGTTCCTCAAGGAAATCTTCAGATTGCATGGCCTACCCAGAAGAATAGTAAGTGATCGAGACCCCAAATTCACATCAAGATTCTGGACTGCATTTTTCAAAGCAGTAGGAACTTTCTTGGATCTCAACACAGCTTACCACCCTGAGACCGATGGTCAAACTGAAAGGGTGAACCAAGTAATCCAAGATATACTTCGGTCATGCTGTGGCAGGGAACCCAAGAAGTGGCTAAGCTATCTGCACCTAGTCGAGTTCGCCTACAATGCTTCTTATCACCGAAGTATTGGGATGAGTCCTTTCAAAGCTCTGTATGGACAATATTGTTTAATTCCATTAACTTGGTCCGACCCATTGATTAGGGTCGAGATGTCCAGACAGATACTTGACGACATGGAGCAGCAGATGTAGTCAATTCGCAAAGATATAAAAGCTTCCCAGGATAGACAGAAGTAGTATGCAGATAAGAAGAGGTCAGATAGAAAATTCGAAGAAGCAGATATGGTCTTCATTCGAGTACACCCCAAAAGAAGTTCTCTATCTCTTGGGAAGTACAAGAAGTTATCCCCCAGATATTGTGGGCCATATCTGATTACAAAGAAAGTAGGTGACTTAGCCTACGAGCTTCTTCTGCCTCCTCATCTCAAAGTACATAATGTATTTCATGTCAGCCTTCTTAAAAAGTATATACCAAGCCCGAATCATGTGCTTGATGATGAAATCTTAACTTCTTCAACCCAAGGGCAGATGGAACTCCAACCTGAAGAAATCCTTGATGTTCAAGAAAAGGTTCTCAGGGATAGAATTATGAGAGAATTATTGGTTAAATGGAAGTTCTATCCTTTTGAAGATGCCACCTGGGAGAGAAAGAAGCCGAACTGTTGCGGGATTACCCCTAGTTTGTGAGATGAGGACATCTCGCATTTTTCAAGTGGGAGAGAATGTAAGATTCCTCCCTAGCCCCTCAAGACGTCTAGTATCTTCCCCCTGTAATCAATTCCCTCTTCAAAATAATAAAAGAACTTGTTTCTACCTATTTTGGCTTAGAGAGAGAAAATGTTTTAGAGAGAGGTTATTCAAATTTTAGATATTTTTGGATGGAAAAATATATCTTCTTATAAAAATAAATTCTCCCAAAATAGAAGTTCAAAAAGATTTTCAGAAGGTGCATTAGAAATAAATTATAATCTGTTCAAAAGGCCTTATCCTAAGGGTCCAAATTTTTTGAAAATTTTAAATTAAGGTTCTGAGGGGCCAATCAGATTCATCCAAATGTATGGAGGAGATAAATTGAAGAAATAAAGAAAATCCCCCCCAAAAATGAGTAAATACTCACATAAGATGAAGAGTGGACTAAGGACCAAAGGAAGTACTAAAAATTTGAATTTTTGACACCTCAAGAGTGGGGATTCCCCCTCATGAAGGAGGCACCTATTTCACATGTGTGGTGGAGTTTTAAATTCTCAAATATTGAGATAGTTCATCTCTCCTCTCTCCTAAATCAAGTCTAGTTCCAAAAAGTAAGCTAAACTGACCCAAAAATGGTCAAAAATTGACCAAACTGATCTGAAAAATTCTAGAATTAGTTTGCTTGGTTAGAAGCTCACTTTGTTTAAATCCCATGAATAATTGGTAAATGAATAAGTAAATACTCTGTGAGAGATAATTCTACCGTTTCATATTCTCTAGGATGGTATAATGAGAAAATTCAGAAAAACTATCGAAGTTAAAATTTTTGATAAATGATTAATTTATTCCTCATAGAAATTCATGATTAGTTAGCTCTCTTTAGTGTTAAACATAGAACTAAGATCATTAATTCTAAGATCATTTAATTGTGTGTTTGTTGTTTGTTGAAATTTTTTGGTTTAGAGTGTTAGCAAACATTAGGAGTAGCTTAACCTTTCAAAAAAAATTTAAAACCATCAAAAACCCTTGAATTTGACTAATTTCTCTTAATAGACTAGTTTTTGTCATTAAGGGTGATTAATCTCGTTCAAGAGGCTAAAAATTTAGAAAATGTGTTAATTAGGGTCTAAATTGATCATATGAGTAGTGGAAATTGAGGTTTTTGAGTGTTTTGAGAGCATCTAGATGCATGAAAACACCTAATCACATCAATTTTTTGATCAATTGAAAAACTTTGAATCTCTTTGCTTAATTTTACCTTAAAGAGGAGACTATAATTAAGAGTCTAATTAATCTCCTAATGTAGATTAATTTACACAATTATTGATGCACAAAGATTAGTTTTTTCTTTCTCTATCTAATGATGTGCTCAATTGTGTGAATTAATTAGGGATTAATGGTTAATTAGAGTCCTTGATTAGTATAAAAGAAGGAAAGATTAGTAAAAGGATTAATCTTGGATTAATTCTTAATCACTTTTTTACATAACTCATTAAGGCTAATGAGCATTCAATGAGTAGATGCTCATGAGTTGTCAATTTGTCCATTTTGGGGATCATTTAAGGGTGTAAGGGGTGTCATTAAAAGGTTGACTTTTTTTATTCCCACTTACCTTTTTGGAAAAATGCACATATCCCTTTCATTTTAAATTCAAAAAATATTCCCCCCCCCAAAAGGGAAATTCGTATTTCCCACTAGACTTCAAAAAAAAAAATCTGGCCGTGAATGGATAAAAAGTCCGTCCGTGAAACGGAAATCTGGCCGTCTGTCCGTGAACAAAAATTTCGGTCGTCGTGAAAGAAATTCCGGTGAAAATTTTCGACTGTGAAACGGTCCGCCGTGAAAGTGCAAGCCATGAAACGGTCCACCGTGAAACGATCTGACCGTGAAAGTGCATGCTGTGAAAAAAAAACTCTAGAAAACACGCCTGTTTGGAGGCCCGTATCTACTAAATCGTATATCTAATGAAGGTGCTCTAGGGCTCATCGAAAAGCTAACATCAAGCTCTTCGACTTTGGACGTAGTCGTCCGAAGTCAAAATCGACCATTTTGGCCTCCGACCAGTAGCCTCAAAATTCGACCTAGAAATCGAGGCAAAAAACAACCCAAAAACCACGAAAAATACAAAAATAGCACGAAAACAATGACGAGCCATATTTGGGCTACTTTTTGAGGGTCTAAATGATAAAATCACAGATGACTCAAGGAAACAAAGTTGTAGTAATCCAAAAATACTATAACTCCCTCATGCAGAGTTTTTCAAAATTCTTTTTGGAACACCCTTAAAAACGTCATGCGAAACAAGAACAAAATTCTCGAAAAAAATTTCCGTCTTGAGACAGTGATGGAAAATAGGTTTTAGGACCTCCTCTTCCATCTAAGAAGTTCCTAGCATACGCTTTTTCCAGAAAATATCTCAGGTTCACGTGCATATATCGCCTAAGCTAATTGGGATGAATGGACACCCGTTTGACCTAACGAAGAGTACACCAAGCCTCTTGAGGCTGTAACGGGCTATGGAAGAATATAAAAAGCAAAAAAAAAAGGTTGTGATTGCTTATTAAGGGGCATTTAGGCACTCTAACATGGCCACGATAGAGAGATTGCCAGGGATCACACAAGGACTAAATCCAATGGCTGACATCTTAGAGCCATT
Organism: Cibotium barometz; assembly: GCF_041138505.1. Taxonomy (NCBI): domain Eukaryota; kingdom Viridiplantae; phylum Streptophyta; class Polypodiopsida; order Cyatheales; family Cibotiaceae; genus Cibotium; species Cibotium barometz. The sequence goes on from NC_141047.1 coordinate 10,077,057, forward strand.
GAGATCTATGCCACAAATTCACCTCCCAATTCCATTGCCCATGCCTATAACAAGCATATCATCGGGTTTTACACCCCCTAGCACTTTGATCCCACCGAGATTTGGTCCCTTGCCTAACATTCTCGCAAATCCTATAAGTACCAACCCTTTCCTTAATGCCTACACCTTGGACATACTGACTAGTCTAGGAAGGGGGGTGGCCCAAGGACTCACTGAGTCTCTTCCAATAAGAGCACTCACATACGGCCTCAATGACTCATATAGAAATACGACCGTACAAATTTTCAAAATTATGGGCAAGTATGATGGAACAACAGACCCTATTCAATGCATTCTTGAAAATGTTTGAAGAGAGATGTGAAGCCTTTGGAAATCCCAACTACCCCACTAAGGTACATGCGTTCTTATGCTTAGAGGGAAAAGCTAGTCGATGGTTCATCGCATTGATACTGGCAATCAAGACCAACTTCAAAACCTTAAAATCAGCCTTTATACATGGCTTTTCCCCAGACAGGGTGATCGATGGAGTGTAGTAACAAAACTCTATTCAATTGAGTGTCAACCCAATGAATCCATTAGAGATTTTATCCTTTGAATAAAACTCTTAGACTCACGTTGTGAGTCATGGGAAAAATTAAATGATATTCAATTGAGGAGATGTTTCATGATGGGCTTGAAGAATAACAACTTACACAACTTGATCATTGTATCCAATCCGGAAACATTTGATCAATGTTGCAAAGAAGCAATATGTTTAGATGACAACATGCTAGAAGATGAGCATGCTACGAGGTGTTCCTCATCTAAACCAAGTGAAGCAATGGCAAAAGAAAGATCGATCTCGGAATTAACATTCCCCGAATTTTATGCAGCTTTGTTTAAAACATCACACAGCAAACATCTCTACGAGAGAATGAAAACCTTCAAAACCAAACATCCTTACTGCCTCTAAAAGTGAGGAGTGAGATGCCTTGTGTTGAGTGCAATCACTACGACCATCCCAATCCTCATTGTGCATACAAGGCACATGTTCTTCTATACTGCATATATTGTAAAACCTTTGACCATGATACTAAAAAGTGTCCCGCTTCATCCACAATGAACTCAAAACCTCCGGTGCACCAAACAGAAACAGTCCAAAGGGTAGAAACTACTCAGGAAGCAGTTAATCGGACACTTCAGTGTTTCTATTGTTGTGGACCTGACAAGGTGGCAGATTTCACAGTTTGGAATACTTCCATGTCCATAGTCACTCGCACCTTGTGACCAATGTGTGAACGATGTGGCATTGATCACATGCTCCAAGATTACCCAAGACGAGTTGCTTCAATGCAACTTGTCTCACAAAATACAACTCTTAACATCTTAAGTGTTCAAAACGGGCAAACTGTCCATGGTACCCTTGAATGTGCTTATACGCTTACAAGCCAAGGCACAAGAAATAGTCAAAAGGAATGTAAAAGACAACACCTCAACATGGGTAGAAGAACATGCTTTAAAAGAACCCAAAAGAGAAAACAAAACCTTCTAAACCCAAGAAAAACAAGAGACAAAAAACTATCGAAACCAAGGTCGAGTTAAAAGATAGGGAAAAGGAGCCTGTAGAGGACAAAGACCCAAAAGGGGACATAAACATAAAAGAGCTAAAAGCTATACAAGATGTAGAGGCATCCACCTCAAAAGCCACAACACCCATATGTGCGACACAAAATATAATAACCCAAAAGAAAATTTGATCTCGTCGCATGGGTAAACATAATGAAAAACTGATAAACCAAAGAAAGTCAGAGAATGAAACAAGTTCTAGTACATCACTAAGTGAGGATGAAACCAGTTCTTACTCTTTGCTCAGTGCACCACAGAGACCAATCAAGAAACTAGAACCCACCCAACCACCCCAAATGGATAATAATGATCACATGACATATGCGAAACACAAAAAAGCAAGCTCAAGAGAGCATGTGTGGCTTGGTTGAATGTCTTATAGGGTCACCGGTTGTGATTGAACCTCATAAGCAACCAAGATACAAAGCCTAGAGGAGTACTACTTTCCCTTTCAAGAGGAAGACATACTCTCTATAGAAGAGTCATTTGAAACAAACTGTACAAACTATAGGCTTGAGAAAGCACGTGAGGAATTTGATAATTCCCTTACAAGATTAAAACAGTCTCTCAAAACCTCATTCGAAGGAATGCTCTTCTCTCATGATAAAGCCAGCATCACATCAGCACTTGCACCTTTAATGGCTCATCCTGAGTTATACAAGGACATAACGAACTCCATAAAACAAGATTGTGAGGATTCACAAGTTTCCAAACAATCCTCATTAAGAATTGTCAGAGGGCCAAGTGTGCTAGTGTATGCATTGGGTACTCTTGAAAAAGCTAAGACCCAAATAGAGGATGAAAGTGAATGGGAATATGAAACAGACACAGGATCTGAAGCTGAAACAATAACCAAAACACCCATGGTTCCTTTGGAAGATTCTATCATGGTATGGTTAGATTTCCCTATAGGCAATGATGGTATGGTTAGATTTCCCTATAGGCAATGATGTTCAGCACAAACACACATTGATTAGCCCTCGAGCTAGTCATAACATGAAACAGACACAGGATCTGAAGCTGAAACAATAACCAAAACACCCATGGTTCCTTTGGAAGATTCTATCATGGTATGGTTAGATTTCCCTATAGGCAATGATGTTCAGCACAAACACACATTGATTAGCCCTCGAGCTAGTCATAACATCGTGACAATAGACATTTGGGTGTCATTGGGACAACCTAAACTCATCCCTACGAGCAATAGTCTTGCAAGAGGAGCCAATGGAAAAAACATTGAAGTTCCAGGTTACTTTAGATACACTACTTAAACAATCGATGGCGATATGGAATTTACATTTCATGTTACCCTAGATTCCCTTGAGTATGATGTCATCTTTGGTGGACCTTGGATAAGTGAATCATTGTATTTACTAGATCAATCCATGCAAAAAGTCACCTTGAACACTCCTGCTACAAGCAATGTACAATTGCTATTATGGGAGGAAGAAACCTTGCAGGAGCAGGAACTTCTAACATATCGTACTCAAAAGATCCCTAGGATTTTCTTTGGATTGAAAATTTCAAATAAAATCACCCCACAGCTCAAGCACAGCTTTATCCAACACGAGAACACAATCTCATGACTCTTGGGCTATGCAATAAACACACATTTTTCAGCTTTCGGATCCAGCTTAGTTCTCAGCTCATCTGGTACATGCACATATGCAATGCATCCAAAGACTTTCAGATGAGACAAATTTGGTTTTCTGCCAGTAAACCTCTCCTCTAGAGTTACATCATGTATGGCTGCAGTTGGAGTCGTGTTTATGATGTATACTGCTGTGAAAACAGCCTCAGCCCAATAGCTATGCGGCATATTTTTCTCTTCCATCAATGCTCGCGCAATCTCAACAATGTGCCTGTTTTTTCGCTCAGCAACTCCATTCTGTTGCGGAGTGTATCTGCATGTAAACTGTCTCCGAATACCATTCTTCTTCAATAATTCAGAGAACTCATTGGAGAAGTACTCTCCCCCTCCATCTGACCTTAGGCACTTTACATATTTCCCTGTTTGCTTTTCAACCAAAACTCTAAATTTCTAAAAGTGAGTGAACACCTCACTCTTCTCCTTCATGAAATATACCCACACTTTCCTTGTGTGGTCATCAATGAATGTCACATAATACCTGCAGCCTCCCATAGATATGGTCTTCGTAGGACCCCATACATCTGAATGCACAACATCTAGTGCATTTTTGCTCACATATCTGTTATGTGGAAACACATGCTTTGTTTGCTTCCCAAATCGGCATGCTTCACATATTTTCTGCATACCTTTCACTTTAAATTTTGGCAGCCCTGTCACAATTCCTTTAGTCTGCATAGACTTCAATCTCTGCACATTCACATGTCCAATCCTTTTATGCCAAATGTCTGTGTCTCCAACAATTCTTGAACCATTTGCAAACATCACAGCACTCATCTCAGGCATGTCTACATTCAACGTAAACATTCTGCCCACTCTGTTGCCTTTTGCAACCAACCTACACTTATCTTTAAAGTCTTCAACATAACAACCATCAGGGTTAAACCTAACCTGCAAACCCTGCTCAATCATTTGGCCAACTGAAACCAGATTCTTTGTTATGTTCGGAACGTGAAGTACATCTACAAGGTATACTTCACTTTGCCATCCTGCATAGACAATGGCACATCTCCAACATGGGCAATTGGATGAGCAGTGTCATCCCCTGTTTCCACAAAACCTGGTCTTTTCGGGTTTTTCATTTCCTTGAACCACTCCCCATGACTTGTCATGTGGTTTGAAGCACCTGAATCCACATACCACACATCATCTTTTTGTGCTGCTTCAACATTTTCAGACATGGCATTCACGACATGCAGCATAACAAACAACTTTTCATTGTCCTCATTATTTTTGCTTGAGGATGCATAGTTATTTTGCTGCACTTTCCCATTTTGCATGCCAGCCTGCTTCTTATAACATTCTGCCTGCACACATGTCCAGGCTTACCACAATAATAGCATTCATGCATCATTATACTGCCTTTGCCAATTTCCACGGCCTCTTTGACTCCCCCTACCTCGAAATTTGCCTCTTCCACCTGCGTGTTGTTGTTGTTGTTGTTGTGAATTCTGGGACTGTTGTTGTTGCTGCTGCTAGCCATAATTCTGATTACCTGTTCGGCCACCTCCTTGACTGCGTCCTCCACGGCCTCCTCTACCTCGTCCTCTTCCTGAACTTGTGTAGAAGGCCTATTGCTCCGAACTGTTTTTGGTTTGTGAAGACTGTTGGTCTCCACCCAAGCTCTTCTCTTCTATAATCAGCATAGACACCAAATCTGTAAAGTTGGGAATGTTTTTCCGAGTTTGAATAGACATCTTGAACGCCTTGCATTGTGGCCCGAGACCACGTAGACAGACTTCCACCTTGTCATCATCATCTACTGACACACCAATAGATGCAAGGGATTCCACAATACCCTTTATCTTCAGCGCATAGTCATTCACAGACATGCTCTTTTTCTCCACAGTATGAAGTTCATTCTTCAACTGTATCTTACGTGCCTTGGTATTTGTTTCATAGAGCTTTACCAAGGTGTCCCATGCCTCCTTGGGGGACTTGGCATCCTGAATGTGCCCAATCATGGTGTCCTGTATACTAATGGAAAGCCAATACATAACTTTCCTGGCTCCTTGGTTCCAGTCTTTAAACTCTTTTACATCTGCAGCAGTCGAATTTATGTCCGGTATCTCTGGTGCCTCTTCATGCTCACCTTCTATGTAGTCCCAATAGCCCTTTCCCATCAGGAAATTCGTCAACCTGAACCTCCAAGCATGGAAGTTATTCTTATCAAGCTTCTCAGTCACAATCTCGGTTATCCCATCATTTGACATCTTACCAAACACACAATTTTACCAGAAACAGCACTCTGGTTTTTCTGCACAAACTGCTGTATTTTCTGCAGCGGTACTGTAGTACTCTCAAATGTCACAACCAGTGACTTCAATGTGTATACATACACCCAATGGCAACTGTTCACCTCTTTGCAGCACCCACAGTGTCTACACAGTCAATCTGTTTTTCTGCAGTTCTTAAAATAGAGTTCTGCAGAGAATCGATGACTTACCCGCACTGCTCGAAATCACCTGCTTTCTGAAAAACGGAGGTCCAAATGCGCCTGAAACGTATTTTCAGCCCAAAAAATTTAGTCCGATAGGACAGTATAGTTGCCCTATAGCTTTGCTCCTGCGAAGAAAGCTCCTCAATCAGAGATCGTTGCCGGTGCCTCCCGTAGAGCTCCCGACAAGGGTGTAGTCACCAACACAAATAGGGAAGAGTAGTTGAAGCTCTTACCCTCGTACCGCTTCCTGTGGTTCTCTTTCTTGCAGCTCAACCCTTAGCACAAAACAGGCTCTAATACCATGAAAAGATGTAGGGGGGGAGAGAGCTTGAGCTCTTGCAAGCACACACACACACTCACAAAACCCTAATAGAGAACACACAAGGTGAGAGGCTGAAATTCTTCTTCTTCTTCACTCAACACTCAACACACCATATACAAGATAAGAGCACACATAATATGAAAGGTACTCAACCAATACATACACGGTTTCTCTATAGTGTGGACCCAACTAAATGAGCTGGCTCTATAACTATGCCAGTCTCTAGAATGGCTGTCACACAGCCTGTCATCCCACTGGCCGCATATCACCCATGATCTCACCAACCATGCCAGTGGTGTAAGTGTGGGGCCTATCCCCCAAGTGTCCCCACCGCCTCACTAGACGAGCTCGATATCTCAACATGAATTATGTATCAATTTCTTAAAAATTTTACCATAGCTCCACTGCTATTACTGACAATTTTAAATATAGCATATAAGTATAAAAAACCATTTTCTTAACCTCTAGCTTCACAAGCCTAGAGTTTGATTTGCGAATTGAGAATTTCTCCATGAGAAGCATCAATTGAATAGAGAATTGGTCATAGGAATGACCATTCCTTGGGGGAGAGAGAGATAAACATAAAAAGCATCCTAATTAAGCATAAATGTAAACTTTTCTTAATTATTCATTACAACGCTTAAGAAAAGCTTGATTTGTATTATAAACACTTAATTTAGAAACTTCTCAAGCTTGAGAGGGGTTGAGAAGTGAAAACATTGAGAATAGTAGATAAAAACCATGAAAGGAAAGCTCCAAGGATGGCTGAAGAGAGAGAGAGAGGCTCCACTCTCTCCAAAAGTAGAGAATTTTTAAGGGATAATAAAAAATATCATTATTTTAATGTAATACTGGCATGGTATAGTTTACAGATTTTTTAACAAAAGACTAAGGATCCATTTATAGTTGAGGGAAGCCTCTAACCAAGTCCAACTAGGTTCTAGAATTTTCCAGGTTCAGTTTGGCTGAATTTGGACAAGATTTGGACCTAGTTTGTCTCCCTTTTGATTAAATTTGATCTAGGAGAGAGGAGAGATAAAAATATCACAATTTTTTTGAGTTAAAAACTCCACCACATGTGTGAAATAGGCACCTTCTTGAAGCCTCCCCCCTCCTTACCAGGTTGTCAAAAATGTATCATTATATCAAAATATCTCATTTTTTTAGTAATATCTCATAGTTTTTAACTAATAAAACTTGTACTCAGTCAACTCTTCATCTTATGTGGGCATTTACTCATTTTTGGGTATTTTCTTTTATTCATTGGATTTATCTCCTATCCACACTTGGATTGATCCTATTGGCCCATAGGAACCTTAATTGGACCATAATCCAAAAATTTCTAAAAATCTAGACCCTTAGGCTAAGGTTCTTATACACATTTTTAATTAATTCCAATTGCACATTGGAAAGTTCTTTTTGAATTTCTGTTTCAGGGGAAACCATTTTAGTCACTAGGAGGATTTTTATATCCAAAAATATCTCAATTTTGGATTACCTCTCTCTATACATTTTCTCTCTCCATGCCAAAACAGGGTAAAACATGATCTTTCTTCTATTCCTTCAGAGAGGGGAATAATTACAAGATCAGAAGGCGAGGTTCTTACACCTGTACACCTCAGAAGCTAGAGGGAGGAATCTTACATCCTACCTCACTTTAAAAATGCGAGATGTCCTCATCTCACAGCTGGAGGACAAACTCTTTCCCTTAAGATCCAATTGATTCTGGGGTTCCTTATAATCTGGTCAACCCAACAAATCCTGGGATAAAGATCCCTTGAATTCATTCAAAACATATTATTCATATCCTTAACACAATAATGGTCCATTAGACTGAAAATTCCTCCATGGGAATTTCAGTTATGCAGGTTTTTAATTTGTCATCCCTTAACTTGATCCACTGGTTCAAGTGTTAATAGTAGCAATCTGTCAGCACAATCCACTAATCTCATAGGGATTTTCTGAAGTCATTTTCGCCACTCTAGTTATTAACATCATTACTGGGATTCGTTCCATTCATCCTCATTGTGGTTTTGTTCAACTTATATTCTTTCAACTAGAATTCAGGAATCATCATCTTTCAATCGAAATCCAAATCAACTCATCAATTCTCAACCAGAATTTTAAAATTATATCAACCAGCATTTGAATTCATCATCTGGATAGCATTTTTTCTTATAATTTCAAGGTCTTAGATTTACTCGTATATACTGCTAGTAAAGAGCTGCAGTTATACCCTCGGTATGTACGGGTAGTCACGGTCCTTGGAATTATAAGGTAAATACCATCATGTCTAGGCCTCAAGCAAGTCAGGGATTCCATACAATTGCGGTACTTCCATCTGAAGACCCAATTACAAATTCATGAATCTTCATTCTGAATATCAATTTGTATAAATTTCATCACACAATTACCTTCTTTTACTGCTACTTCATAAATTTCATCACACAATTACCTTCTTTTACTGCTACTTCATAAATTTTTGACATTTTTGGCTTCTCCGTTGATCCACTTTAGCCAATTCGCTCTCATACCAGCTGACAGATCCTTGCTCCCTCCGTGCAACAAATTTGGGGGTGCTAGCAACGAAAGTAGCACTTCTTGTGCGCAGACAGAGCCTCTCACTCGGGGCCTCACCCACGGATATCCGGACAAGAGACTAATCCCTTGGGTCTTCCAAAATCGAACCGGGAAAAACTTCCCTCACCCAGAAAGCACGGGCGATTCCTCTAGGATATTTTTATTCTAATGTAGTCAAGGTCATCTCACTAACCAAACTGATTCGACCAAACCCGTAAGTTACATGGTCAAATCAAGGAAAAGACTTGCACTTGGATCATAGAGACCAATGCTTTTTTCCTCATCTCGAGAGGCACAGTCGTTGATTCTTTTCCATAGAACAAGGACTGTTCGGGATTTACTTCATCTATTGTACCATAACAGAATTGAATCTCATTTTAGGAATCCACCAATCAAGCCTATCCCCATCCAGTCCCATGGGTTAGCCAACCGCCCAACCACTATAGTGATAGAATCCGTTTAGGAATTTGGTTATGTTTTGTCCCGGGTACCAGGGAAAAGAGTTCCCACGCCCCCTAGCCAGTGCTTCATGCAAACTTCAAGATAGTCACCCCGCTTACACACCCAATATGAAATTGCCTGTTTCACAGATTCAGCTAAGTTTAAAACAATCTTTTAATGAAATCATAATCCTCCAAAATATCCAGTTGAATTCTAGTTTCCAATCATTTCTTCATCGGTGTACCTATGGCATCATTGGCAACCAGAACGCTCACCACCTGTCCACTCAAGGGGCCTTTTCAATAGTTCCTAGCTCATAGTACCCGGAAATATATTCACTTATAAAAATCCAGATGGACTCTCTGTTGAGATCAGCAAGATCAACCAACAGATCCATATAAAAGAGCCATGGACTCATCCGTTGAGGAACAGCAAGGTCAATTAACTAGATCCATACCCGAATTCAGAAAACAACTCTTACTCCTTGTTCCAATATCTTCCTTGACGCACGTGTGGGTATCTTCGGTGACCCAAAGCCCGAGCATCATATGTTCAGCATCCTCTAGGATCCTTCGCAGGTCACCTAGCGCTTAACTCATAGGCCGCTTCCTTGCATCCACCGTACTGGAAGCTCACCATTTAAATCGAACCGAGGCTGGTTAATAAATCAAACCGAGGCTGGTTAAGACCTCGGCTGACCATGCTACGCGAAACGTCCTCCATTGACTCTCCGTTAGTTGTTGCAACTTTATCACTTAGGTCTCCACGACCTCATTCACAAGACGGTCAAAATGCTTTTCCAGCATTCTTGACTTAAAATAGTCATTTAAAAACAGGTCATAAATACAATTTCTATAACGAGCTCTCGTCTTTCCACATTGTTCCACATCAATCCACATTACTTAATCCAAGTCCAATCATATGTATTCCCATCGTCCTTCATCCATTCTCATCCAATCACATCATTTTCCATCTCATCACATTATTCCATATTTATACTCATCACATCTCATCCACTTGCATCTACCCATATCCACAACTCATCACAACACATTCATTCACATCTCATCCATTCATGTCTACCTCGATCCACATCACATCTCATCCACTCGCATCTACCCATATCCACATCTCATCACAGCACATTCATTCACATCTCATCACAGCACATTCATTCACATCTCATCCATTCATGTCTACCTTGATCCACATCACATCACATCCATTTCACCTCACATCTCATTCATTCACATCTATCCCTATTCACATCACGTTCAGGAAGTTTCTGGACTAGGGCAGAAGTAATAATGACCTTGAGCTTATCAAAACTGTTTTGATAGATTTTCATCCACACTATTTTGCAATCTTTCTTAAGAAGATCCGTCAAGGTGCAGCTACCATGGCATAATCTTTGATAAAAATCCTATACCATCCCATGATTCTAAAAAACCCACGAATTGATTTAGGGGGCGGCCACTCCAGAATATCTTTGACCTTGGCGGGGTCTACTGAGATGCCATCTTTGGAGACGATGAACCCAAGATACTCAATTTGATGAGTAAAGAAAGTACATTTTCTCTTCTTGGCATAGAGTTTGTGTCTGCGCAACAATTGCAGAACTCTACGCACATGCTCCTCATGCTCTTCCATTGATTTGGAGTAGATTAAGATGTCATTAAAAAAAAGCACAAATTCATCCAAGTAAGGACGGAATATATTTTGCATTAAGCGGTTGAAAGTTGCAGGAGCATTGGTTAACCCAAATGACATTACAATAAACTCATAGTGGCCATAACGGGTATTGAAGGCTGTCTTGGGTATATCTGCTTCCTTGACTCTAATCTGATAGTAGTAACCAGACCTCAAATCTATTTTTGAGAAGACTTTGGCCCCATGAAGCCTGTCAAGAAGTTCGTTGATGCGAGGGATAGGATACTTATTCTTGATAGTGACTTGATTTAGCCCTCGATAATCTATGCAGAGACGGAGAGTTTCGTCCTTCTTTTTTTGGAAAAGAACAAGTGCCATCAACAACGTTGGTGACAAGTAAGATTAATGTGAATTCTTTGAATGAGGCCAATGGCATTATTATAAGATCTTAATATCCACAAGATTTCTTTTCTTTTGAAGAAAGCTTGAGTGACCTTGTACTCTTTATAGTAGTGAATCTTATCATGGAATTAGATCGAACTTTTGAGCTCAATATCACTTTTAAATTTTTTGATTGAAGTATAAATTTTACCTCAAGGATTTTTTATAGAATGTCATGGAAGATTTGTACTTATCAAACAAATTATAGTTTTCAAATAGTTTGTCACCATTGATTGCATACACTTTTGATTGCATATGAAAAAGAAGAAATTTTTATTAAAGTTTGATAAAACATTCAAAATTTATTGAAAAAACATCAATTTCACTTCAAAGTGATTTTTTTTTAATGTCATGGAAGATTTGTACTTCTTAAATAAATTATAGATTACAAATTGTTTAGAACTTTTAAATATGAAAAAAAAAGGTTTGTAAATTTCCACATGAGTTCTTTTCCCCATTTACCTTTTTCCTCTTTGTGCCTTCTTTCCTCCTCATTTCCCTTCACTCCTCCTCCATGTTCTCCTACTTCAAATTTGAAATTTTCAAGTAACAAGTCTCATTATATTTGAGAATGACACATCTCTAAATTTTGTGTATTATGTGTTGATTCTAACTTTTAGTTCTACACAAAACCTCATCTAAAAACTAAACCTTGAGAATGGCTTTATTGTGGAACTCCATAGGGTAAGAGAATGGATTTAGTGTGGAGCTTTAAAGGGTAGTTTTAATCCACTTATTTTCCTTCCTAGAAACTAGTACTAGAATGAGAAAATTTTCATGCTTTAATTCACTATGCTAATAACAATAACTTTGCTAACATCACTTCCTCCTTGAGGTTATGTGTTTTAGAACCTACTTGCAAGAAAATTCATCAAGTCAAGCTATCTCATAGGGATTCCCTTAAGAACATTCAAGTGTAAAATATTTAGAATGTAATATTATTTATACACTTATAAAAAAAGGTAGAGCTTGAGATTCAAGGATGGATACTTTAGTGCAAAACAATGCTATGCCACCATCAATAACCAATCTAGCTTATACATTTTGAGGCTCAAGAAAAAGAGGGCCACTTTCTGTTGCCACATAAGGCATCCCACTATAGATGATGCCACATGCTATCTATAGTCTTACCACAAATCACATGTAATTTTCTTTTTCTTTTTTTTGTGGGGAAGGGGAAGAAAGCTACCAAATCTCATACACACACCCATACTTTGTACAGGTAGCCTGCAGGAGAGTTGAGCCCTATAGGAACGAATGCTACTTTTTGTTGGTTAAATCACATGTCAGTTTTAAGAGTGCAACTTCTATTTTACCTTTAATCGAATATGTAAACATCAAATAGGTAAATTAACATGCTAAAATGTGAGACATATCTATTAAAGCAAAGATGACATGAAATCATGATAATGTGTCTTAATATCTTACTTTTGGACATAGACTTCTTTCAACAACTCTCTTTACATGTAGGGAAGCTATCAAGTCTTTATTCATGCCTTTAAAAAGAATGCAATCAATTACACAAGCATGGATGAGAATCCAATCTTCTTGATGAACTTCTTTGCTTTATAAGAAGAAACTACATAAGAGTCATTAGATGCATGAAAATTCTTAAAATATTGATTGAAGGAGCTCAGCAAAACTTATTTATGACCATCCATGAACAACCTTACGAGATTGTAAAGAAGCATAGTACCAAAATGTTTAAAGGCTAAGAAAAATTAAAGATAGCCCATGTTTCTTAATGGCAACCTTGTTTTTAGCCCATGTTTCTTAATGGCAACCTTGTTTTTAGCACATTGATTAACATTTTAAAACCATTATCAATTTTCCTTAATATTTGAGTAATTTATCCATATACTCTAACTCAATTCCCATGATCCTCGCCTTCACAAGAAGGTCAAAAAAAAAATTAAACCTTTAAAAAAAAGCTATGGTGGTATTTTGACATTTGCATATTAATGTATGACAACTTGAGATGCAAAATAATTAGTAAAGTTGATGGAGATACTCTCTCTCTCTCTCTCTCTCTCTCTCTCTCTCTCTCTCTCTCTCTCTCTCTCTCTCTCTCTCTCTCTCTCTATCTATCTATCTATCTTTGTGCATGTATATGTGCTCTCTGTCTATAAATCACTCATGTTACCACACTCTCTCTTAAGCATGCACACACATGCATACACATAACACAACACGCACCAATACTTAGAATACATTTCAAAAAAGTCTCTCTCTCTCTCTTATATATATATATATATATATATATATATATATATATATATATCTATCTATTTGTGTGTGTGCATGCTCTATATATTGATCCCTCATGATGATCACCCAAGGCTTTAAGTTAGACTAACCCCCCCACTCCCCCCTCCCTTTCCCTCTCTAAGGCTTTGGGATCATGGTTAAGGATTTGGCCATCTCTCTCACCTGCTCTATATATATAACATTTCTAGGTTTAATGACTAGCAAAATTTGATTTCGTGTGTACCATGTTAGAGAAATCCCATTGATTGACATGGTAATTCTAGGTAATTAGTATAACAAACATCCAATTTTACAACACTATCTTGTAGCTATTGATATACCTTACAACATGGACATTGCCACATTGCCATCTTATACATCACCAACAATGTACACCAACAATGTACACACTTAGACAAAGTGAGCACAATTGTGTTAAGTCTATGAAAGAGTAGTTATTTGCTCTATGATCATATGTGTTAGGCACAAGTTAAGAAAAAAGCTCCAAAAAATTTGTGTGTGCTAATGTTAATTTGGGTTGAGGAATCTAGAGTTTTGTAATCTTGTGATAGGCACAAGGCCAAAAAGGGTTATTAAGTTGAGCTAAAGACTTAAGAGTTTTGGCTGACCAATCGTATTTCTCCACAATGCAAATGCAAATGGAGGGGTAAAATCTTGTAGGCACTAGGAGGAGATTGTTTCTTTTAGAGTGTTACCAAATATCATATGCTTGGTTATAATGCATGGCATAATAGTCTTTGGTGTATGCCTATGCTCATGATAGCATAGCTCAAGATTAAGGAGATAATTGGGGATTCCCTTCAAGCAAGCTCTAGCAAATGAAATATTGAGGGTGCCCTTCAAAATCTAAGCTTGAGTGTGAGAACTGTCCCCATAAACCCTTAAGGAATTTTATCCTTGGATTTGGGGGAGAAAGGCAATGCTCCACATGAACTGCTACTCAATACAAGCACTATCATGCACCCAATAGGTCCAACTGCACCAAATTTGGTTGAATATTAAGATGAAAAGCTCTCTCTCTCTCTCTCTCTCTCTCTCTCTCTCTCTCTCTCTCTCTCTCTCTCTCTCTCTCTCTCTCTCTCTCTCTCTCTCTCTCTCTCTCTCTCTCTCTCTCTCTGTGCCTTGTGATCACATATAGCATACTAGTAGTAGCGGACATCTCACAAGTTAAGATGTAAAGCTCTCTCCAGGAGTCAAGGTAGGTTTGATGGTTCAATCATATTCCATCATCAAAAACTAAATTGCAATTAGCCTTTGAAAAGAGGATTCTTGCCTTTTTTATCATATATAGACATTAATGATGAACCTATTTTTAGAAAGAAATTTGATTTTATTGAGATATTTTACCTTGCAAGTGTGATTGAAATATTTCCTAACTTACTTACTCAAATAAATCCAAGTATGTAATGAAAGACTCTAAATTCAAGGATTTAACATGGTTGTTTCTATGTAGAGAGAGAGAGAGAGAGAGAAACTTTTGAAGTTCCATAGCATAGAGATGCCTTAGGTACATTGGATGCCTTAAATCATGACCATTGTCGCCATAGACAGTGTTTTAGGTGGTGCCATTGGCACATACATAGCATGGGTGACTATGCTGCATTGACACAACCCACTACCCATGTATCCATTACATAGCCAAATGATCACCTAGCACTAATGTGGACATCACAAAAGATCTATGGACTATGGAGTCACCACACCGAGGCTAGATTTGTGATCTTAGATTGTCTTGGCCCTTATGTGGGCCTTGCAAGTTAAGGTGAGGTACCTTATCTTGCCTAAGCCACTCCCTCATCTACCGAAATCCTACTTGGTAGTGCGCAACTATGACCCCATCGGCATCTAAGTTAGGGTTCCCACCAAAGACACGTGCACATTTTTTTAAACAAAATTTAGAAAATAAGGGAAATTTTTGGGTTGTCCGTGATTTTTTTGAATTTTCATAGGCTAAAAAATCATTTTTAAAAAAATAGTATATGATCACCAAAAAATCCCAAAAATTAGGATTTTTTTTCTAAAAATATTTATTTTTAGTTAAAAATATCACTTAGGTATTTATTCATAGCTATATTATAGGTGTAGTTTAAGTACCTTAAATTAGGGCATGGTCTCGGTCGCGCCCAGTTTGGGTCAGTTTGGCTACAAATTTTCAAGGGGGGGCCTTCAAAAAAAACACTACAAATGCATCAATGGATTCTCCTTAGAATGGTGGTTTTACAAACGTGCGTCATAAATTAATGTGAGATACATGCTGAGAGGCAAGCACACCGAGTGCAAACTAACACCCCCCTCAATGCCTATTCAAAGATGAACTATGCTAATCTTTTCCCCCTACTAAGTTGTTGAAGATGCCAAGTAAGCTAGTCCTTCCCAAGAGCCTTTTTCCCAAGAGCCTTGTTGAAGACATCACCACAATGTTTCTTTATAGAATAGTAGTCTAGCTCCATAATCTTGTCCTCAATCAGCTCTTGCATATAATAATACTGAATCTCGATGTGCTTTGTGCAAACGTGAAATAGAACGGCCATGCAACTTTTATTGTTACCTCAAAGAGCCATTGTTATCCTCACTAGAACTCCCATGTCTTCTAGAATCCTCATTAACCATACTCCTTCACATGTAGAAAAACATGCCACCTTGTACTCTACTTTGGTTTAAGAAAGTGCCACTATGGGTTGCTTCTTATGCTGACCCATGAGAACATGCTAGATCCACATAAGAAGCAATAACAGGAAATTGAGTTCTTGATGTCACAATCTCCAACCCAATCTTAGTCATACTATCCCAATAAGGATTCACTTGCCTTGTACATAACGTCATACTCAAGAGTACCTCTAATATACCTAAGTTGGAGCAAGTATATTGTGGACTATCTTCAGCATGGTCATACTGATCGAACAATTCCATAATCCGTGTTCCCGTGAGTGTTCCCGTGGAATATTCCCCCCTTCCTAAATCGCGCACGTCCTCGGGTGCGGTAGAAACAAAAGCTGCAAAAAACAATGGAAGACAAGTAAAGCCTTTTATTGAAAAAAAACCAGAAATGACAATCTCACACGTGAGCATGCAAGTGAAAGGCCGATTAGAGTTTTAAAGAGTGCTAAAAGAAGCGAGTAAAGACTAGTCAAAGTGAGATTAAGTGGTAGATAGTGCTATGCAAAGGCAAGTGTGTTTGTACACACTGCACGTTATGACCGCAGTGAGGCCGGAAGCAATTAATGCGAGAGAGCTGGATTGTAGCCATGGGAACATAAAGACGCACATAATTTTTCCATGTTTTTGTGCCGAAGTGCAATGTAAATCGTTTTAGGCCAATGTGGGTTCTAAATGAGAGTTCTAAGTGTATTAAGCAAGGCTCACTAATGGGGTTGTCCGCCCATGTGTGAAAGAGGCTTAGGGTTAGGGTTAGTGACATCTCTATAAAAGAGATGTTAGCTAAAGAAAGAGTACGTTTTTGGCCATTCTCATAAGCTATTGAGTGAAGCTATTGAGTGAAGCTCTTGAGCTCTCAAGCTATGGCAACTCTCTAACTCTCTCTCTATTGTACTCTAATGAGCATCAAGCTCCAATGCGTATAGCTCCACTCTTTCTCTTAATCTGTTTTAGCATCATTGAAGTAGATTAATCTATGATTAGTTGAATGCTTCTTTCTTTCTCTTGTGTATGCATGCTTATAGTGTGTGTGTGTGTGTAGTCTCCATTGATGCAAGCTCTTGTCCACTTCATTGGCAATGAGTTATTCATGGATAGACCCTCTCTATGAGCTTGTGGGTCATTCTATGCTTGCTTAAGCTTGTGGGTTAGTAGATGCACGCTTATGGGTTTGCTGGCATTAGGGAAAGCTAAGATTTAATCAATGTTTGAATGGGATTAAGAGATTGCCATGCATTGCTTGTTCTCTTGATTAGTGTGGTGGATTTAAGGGATTGAGAGATTGATTGAGGTGTTGAATGGTTGAATCATCAAGTGGTGGTTCGTGTATGTGAGCTCTCCCTCATGGGATAAGCCTTCATGCACTGATCAGGTCGAGTCCTCGGATTGACATTGTGTTTCTTAACACATTTGTTGATCGGTAGTACTCTATGAGAACTATATTGCACGGTAGAGAGAACCGCTCTACAACATCATCCCATCCATCAAATCCAAGAAGTTCCCATTTTGGGCTAGGTTGGTATCAAAAAAACCCAACTATGGCATCTCCTCAAAGAAGATCATATCTGACAATTTATTATTGTCATAGGTCAACTTTAAAATGTCTAATGCCATGTCTCTGCATAAAACATAACCAAAATTTACATCAATAACAATCATGATCTTTTTTATAGTTAGAGAGAGAGAGAGAGAGAGAGAGAGTAAGAAAAGAATGAGAGAGACAAAGACAATATTTATAAAAAAAATAAAGACTATTCAAATACCAGAAGTGACCTGCTAGCACCAATGGTCAAACAAGAGGAATTCACCCATATTTATTTTCTATAGAACTTATGCTTTGGGATACATTCAATAACTTCATCAAATACATGTCGTACTTGATATCTACCACCACAGACATTATAGTCTATTTCATAAATACCTATCAAGCCTAGACTTTCTTTAATATACATTAGCGTAATATTTTCATCTAGTTTTTCTAGATCTAAATGTATAATAATTTTAAAAACATCACTCCATCTAGCAACTTGAATTGAAACCAGCTTGGACTATGAAAAAACTGACGCTCAAACTCTACAACCAAATTCACCCTTTCCTCAAAGGAAAGAGTACTCCTCACATGCTCAAAAAAATGCAAGTCACCTCTTCCATCTCTGTCAATTATACATACATACATATCGGTAAGTAGATGCATGATTACTGTGTGTGTGTTTGTATAAAGTAAAATTGTAGCTACTTTGTGCATGCACATGGGTGTAAAAACCATAGCTGTAACTATTATGTGTGTGTACATGTGTGTTTAAATTTTTACATTTGGGTGCTTACCCTTTTGTGTGTGTGTGTGTGTGTGTGTGTGTGTGTGAGCGAGAGAGAGAGAGAGAGAGAGAGAGAGAGAGAGAGAGAGAGAGATGCTTACGTATTTTTAGACACATTTTGCTTTCTATAACAGAGGTTGAACCAAGTGTGATGAAATGTATCCCAAAGCATAAGTTCCTTATTACATTTCAAATTACCATGTGATTAAGCATGTGAATCCATGTGAGAAATCATTATTACATTTCAAATTACCATGTGATTGAGCATGTGCATCCATGTGTGATCTATGTGGTACATGTATCTAAATGTGGGTGAGTGCGGGTGGCATCTCTCTCTCTCTCTCTCTCTCTCTCTCTCTCTCTCTCTCTCTCTCTCTCTCTCTCTCTTTGTCACACACACACACACACACAAAGTAAAAGTATATAGCACATAAACATCATACTTAAACAAAGCAAAAGAATATTTAACATTCCTTCAATGGAAAAAAAATAGCTTTCATCTTGCATATGTGTGTTTTTTCATGCCTTGCATACTACACAAACACACTATTAATTGTGACTTCAATCACAACCCTACATAACCATTTATCACACTATTAATTGTGACTAGTAATAATGCTAACAGGGGCAGGACAAAATCTTTTACTACTTGGGGCATGGGGCAAAGTTTCCCAATCAAAAATCTCTTGGATTTATAATGTAACTTTTTATTACAAATCCACAAAAGTCCTACGGAACAATGGAGGCTATGTACTATCCCGGATAAATCAAAATATGAGTTCTGTTTTCACTCTCTCTTCACAAATAAATTTCTGGCATTTGTCTAATATTTGCTTGTTTTGATGAAGTTCTTGGTAATCATACATGCATTGAAGTTCTTGGTTTGATGAAGTTCTTGGTAATCATACATGCATTGAAAATATCAAAATTGGATGGAAATACACTGCATCATTAAAGTGCATCTTTTGCCGCACCGAATTTCTTTGAGGAGAAGAAATTCCCACTTGTTTTTGTGACCAATTGAAAAATATACACAAAAATTTGATGATTTCACGATGCATGTATGTACCACTAATCTTGACATTATTCAGAGTACTACATTAAAGAAATTAATTAAGAATGGGACATTCCTTCAGAACCACTTAACCCACACATGGCTGCTTGTGCCATCCTTAAATGTTTGGCAAACATTGCTACCTCACTCCAAATTGAGAGGGTGTACCATCATCAAGCTATTGCATCTAAAATTCCATTTGTTTTTTCTAGATTAATTGATGGCATCCCTAAGATATGGCTATCTTCTCATAACTCATGGATCACTATTGAGATTTTAAGAGATTTTTAATTTACTAGACAAGTTTATGCTGGTTTAGATAAAGCTCCTAACAACGCTACGTTTATATGTAAAAAGTTAGCCTTTTTGGCAGCCCAGAAGAGATTAGAAAGTGATGAGTTCTACAAGCTATCACAAAATCCATTTAACACAGTCATCCTCTTACATAACAAATTGGTCCAAAAAGGTATAAGTTGTGGTAATTCCCACCCTTCTTGTCCTATTTCCCAACTTCAAAATACATAAAAACAAATTTCGTTGAATTTCAAATGCATCAAAATGCATTTTTACTAACACCACATCTATTATCACTAAGGTACTTAATTTGGTACTATTTGACTTTCATGACATATGTGCACAAAAACAAAAGGATCTAAGAATTTTTCTAGGCAAATCTACAAATCCATTTTGGGTTACTAAACTTGCTACTGAAGTTCTCCTAAATTTGCCAAATTCTATTTATCATATTTTTATTGCAAATATCACACAATGTTATGAGAATATTCCTCTAACAAGAGCTTTTGGCCTCGTGAATTTTTGAGATAAAATTTGTGATCTTGTATTTTAATGAAGAAATAATATGGGGTTTTCTAGGGTCTCTTTGACTTAAAACGATGCCGATTGGGTTTAAAAAACTACACTTACCTTTCCACAAACACTTGACATTTTTGAAATTAAAGATCTAATGGTCTGGTTGTTTAACCACAATATGGTGAAACTTGGTTGCAATGTGTTTAGGCAAATGAAGGGTATTCCTATAGGCTTTTCATGCTCACATGTGATGTGCAATCTATACTTTTCTTTCTTTAAGTATGATTTTTTTGTTACACACACTGCCTCGTGCTATAAAGAAATGCTAGAAAAAATCAGAGTCACTTTCTGATATATGGATGATATCCTTAGTATTAATTGTCCTGACATACCTACACTCTTACATGAGATATATCCCACTAGCATTATTAGCATTGAACCCACTTTTTCACACTTCATAATGCTAGATGGTATAAGATTTGTCACATCCACCACATATCTCAATCTAGAGATCTCATTAAAAAACCCCTTCATAGGTGCTTTTAGCACAAAATACTACTGGAAGAGAGATAAATTGCCTATCATTCCTACTGAGTTCGTTAAAAGAAATAGCAATAGACCTTTGATATAGTCGAGGAATAGGCTACTTAGCTCATTTCATGTAGTTTTATATTCATGTACATCAATGATGTTTTTGCAGCGCATATGAAGATGTAACCAAATTGGTTGACAAATTTTGTGCTAATGGTTTTAGAAAATATGATATTTTTTGGTTACTTTAAGACTCTCTTGCCATAAATGAATGGCCAGGGCTAAAATTTAGCCCATCATTCTTAATTACTCTATTGAGGTAGTAGGTCCATACTCATAGGGGCCTACTGCCTCAATATAAGTATGGTGCCTGGGAAAGGGTGGGCACACACACACAATTATCTTTCAAAGAAGATAATGTTTTTACACACACACACACACACATTTAACAACATCATTGTTAGTTACACACAATGAAAAAATACCCAATTTTTTAAAGTCTATAGTCATAGTGTGAACAAGCCTTTGTAGTGAAGAATTTTTAAGGCTAAGCCTTGTGTCACGCTTTTATTGGATACCTTTTCTCGCTCATTTAATGAGAGTACTAGGTTAGGCATGCAACAACCCTATTCTTGAGATATTATTTTCCTCTTGCAACTTCCTCTACAACTGTAATGTTTCGGGTGGTTACTTGACGCTCGTTTGTAGGCAGTGGAGGAGATGGGGCACATTAGGTTCATATGGCAGTTTCACACTTCACACTCGAAGAGGTTTTCCTATTTAAAGGTGCAAGTTTGAGGCGAGGGTAACATCTCACTTTGCCCAAATTCTTATTGCTTGGTGCTTATGGCTCTATTACTTACTTCTTCTAGGGTGCCTTCTACATAGCTGCACTCGATTTCTTTTTTTCAAAGTTTCATACGATTGTTTATGCCGGCATGTGATAGATTTGTGACTAAAAAAATTGATCAATCACATCTCATAAATACTTGACTGTTGTGTCTTTAACTATATAAAAATTCCTTTAAGGGCTTTCATGTTGCTTACTGTTATTGTTTATTGTACCTAAGCTTTCCCATCACATCTCTTTGGTACACCAGTTTTCCTATGTAAGTTTATGGACTTGGGTATACGCATCACTACTTTGGGGATTTTTCATGCTATGGTGCAAGGCTCACACATGACACTATCTAATTGCTTGTTAGGACTCTACTCTGACATACAGGTGATGTACATGAATGTCAGAAATAATGGTAATCTGGTGTGAGAAGTTGATCTCCCGGTTTGTTAGAAGGTTTGGGATTGATTATCAAGGTATACTTGGTTGTACCTTGCACTGCTCTTGTTTATGATAGCACTACTCTTGATGCTTTAATAAACTATTTTCTTTTTGCAATAGAATCCACCCTAAAATATGATTATGGATGAGCTCTGTATGTGACTGGTCTTTGACACTGAAGTTTTCTCTACATGGTTTGGACTCTCTCATGTACGGGTTATATGATGGCTTAAGATGTCTTGGCTTGATTATGGTCAAGGTAGACTCTTTAGAGATGTGCTTTGAGGAATGACTATTCTGACCATATAGATTTTGGTCATTTATATCCTTTGGAATGCTCGTAGAAAGCATAACATCTAAGTATATTTTTGTATGGTTTGCATAGGGATTGCCTAAGGACTTCTAAGATCAGGTTTCTTGCTTTTAATATATGTTTCTTGTCTCTCTTTGTTGATTTGATATGCTAGTTTTTCACTGTTTCCCTTCACAACTTGTTGCATAACCGTTTTCTAAAATACTTTATCTCATATACAAGCTATACCTCTATTTGATATTAAAGGACTTAAATATGCTTCCTGGACTTGGAGTATGAAGGCATAACAAATTTTTTCCTTATGTTTGACTTGCATTATATGATGGTGTTTTAGCTCAAATTGTATACCTCAGTTTTGGCAATTGAAAATAAGGTTTTTTCTCTATATTTGCTAAAGGGCTGGCTTCTCATTAGTTTTTTTGCACATTTTTAGTTTTCAGCTGTTTACACGACTCTGTAGGTATTATCTTTTGTTTGAACCCTACAACAAATTGAGAATTTTTCTATATGGCTATTCCCTTAACAAAATGATTTTATATCTCAGGTTTGGGAGACATAAATATATGTCTTTCTATTGCTCTAAAGGGATGCCTCCTGTTCAACTCTTTGTACTACAGATGGTTACATAGCATTGATATAGGTTATTGTGACTCCTTCCCTACCTATGATAGCCCTGATTCTAAATTGTGTAGCTTTTTTCCTAGGGTGTAGGAAGAGCCTACAGCCATTTGAATATGGAGCATGGGCTTTAACTACTACTCTTGTTACTGACTCTGAAGCAAACAAAAGTTTTCTGATTAGTTTTCTAGTTGTCTAGGATCTTACTTATATATCTTGCATGTTTCAGCCTAACATACTAAGCCATGGAGCTGTATGGAATTAAGTCTACGTATTTTCTTCCAATAGGGCTAGATGAATTCATTCTATATGTTATATAAGTTGTTTATCTTAGATAAACTATTGTTTTATAACCATAGAACACAATCTACTTATGTATATAGAAGAAGCTCTTTAAGGGCTGGTTGGGTAAGCTCAATACTTGGAATATAACTGCATACTTGCAAAGATAATTTTTGGATTGAATGATTCTTTTTTAACCTCTCAAGGATGATAGAAATTCTTTTTGGGTGAAATCTATAGCATGTGGTAGGGTCCTCTGACACCCGTGATATGCATTTGGACTAATATCTCTATTTGTATGTTTGTATGGATGCAAGTAATAGGACTTGCCTTCTCAAAACGAATGTTGTTAAACCATTGTATTATAGTTTGAGACATTGTCTCAGCATTTCCAACAAGATCTAATGCATTGTAATATATCTTATTGTCACTAACTGATTGGGTATGGTTGGAGTTATGAACATTGTTAATGTTTGGCTGTAGATAGTTATTATAATTATTGCAAAAAACACACACATGTGGCCTACTATGTGCGTGTGTCATCTATATTATGCCATATAGATTCTTGTAAACCTACTATGTGGCATAATATAAATTACAAAGTTAATGCATGCACTCTCTCTCTCTCTCTCTCTCTCTCTCTCTCTCTCTCTCTCTCTCTCTCTCTCTCTCTCTCTCTCTCTCACACACACACACACACACACACACACTACACATAAACTTCCAAATGCAGCTTAAGGAGTTTCAACACACACACACACACACACACACATCAATGGCTAGCTTGCATGCATGAAACTGACAGTGTAAAGCACTTATAAACTTCTAAAATGTGGGTTAAGGAGATTCATCATTAGTTGTGTTTAAGTGATTATTCACGAAGCAGCACATCATTGCAAAATAGAAAAGGATGTTGAGAAGTTCTTTGCCCATATTAATGTGTAAAGTTCCAATGTGGCAACCCTCCCCCGCCCACAGCATCTGAGTTGCACATGCATTCCATAGCATCGCGTCCATGCATACCATCCGGTTCTCTGTCTCTCTATCTATCCAAAGAGTGCTGGCAACCCGCCCCCACCACAACATCTTGGCCTCTATGGTTGGGCCTGACATGGAGACAACGGTGACCCTTAAAAGGTTGTCCATGGATTCCATGCAACATAGAGAGAGAAAGAGAGAACGAACTTGCACAAAAATCGGAGACCGGAGGAGAGCACGTAAGCGAGGGAGGAGAGCACGTAAGCAAGGGAGAAGCACACGTCAGCGAGAGCCCAACACCTATAGAAACACAAAAAAAATGATTTAGCCTCCATGAGAGAGAGAGAGAGAGAGAGAGAGAGAGAGAGCGCTCACATGCAATCAAGAACGTGCCCATGAGATACTTTCATTGATATACCCCTCCATTTCTATCGCATTGATAGTTTCAATTCGGACTAACCCTTGAAGGTGATCTCCGACACTCTAAAAGGTCATAAATCTTTGTATTTCAATTTCTTTTTCTTGGTGCTTCCAACACCATACATGAGGACAAGGTCCCCCTTTTCTAGTTCTTTGTGTTTTAGGTTATGGTGGTCAAACCAATGTTTTCTCCGTAGTTTCTCGACCACAAGCCCATGTGATGCAATAAGCCGGGTTTCGCCGAGTTTTTCTAAGTCAATCAACCTCTTGGCTAACGCATTTTCTGTAAGCCTTTCTTGCTTGGAACTAAGAATTTTATAGGCATTACCGCATCAATGCCATCAGTTAGACAAAAGGGAGTGTATCTCGTCGCTACCTTATATGGCGTACGATAGGCCCATAGTGCTGTAGTTAGCTTATGTTCCCAATCTGTTCGACTAGCTTCTAAGGTCTTGGCCAAGATAACACGTAGTGCTCTCAGCTTTGCCATTTTCCTATGGATAATAAGGTGATAATTTTTTATGAATTACAAGGAATCCCGTGAGTAACTGTTCAATGAAATGTGAACCCCGGTCACTGACTAATTCTAGTGGGCAGCCAAATCTAGAAATGATTTGCTCATACAAGAACTTGGCCGTAGTTCGAGCATCAGCTTTTTTAGAGTCTCTTGTCTCTACCCACTTAGTTGGCCGTAGTTCGAGCATCAGCTTCTAAGGTCTTGGCCAAGATAACACGTAGTGCTCTCAGCTTTGCCATTTTCCTATGGATAATAAGGTGATAATTTTTTATGAATTACAAGGAATCCCGTGAGTAACTATTCAATGAAATGTGAACCCCGGTCACTGACTAATTCTAGTGGGCAGCCAAATCTAGAAATGATTTGTTCATACAAGAACTTGGCCGTAGTTCGAGCATCAGCTTTTTTAGAGTCTCTTGCCTCTACCCACTTAGTTGGCCGTAGTTCGAGCATCAGCTTTTTTAGAGTCTCTCGCCTCTACCCACTTGGTGAAATAATCCGTGGTCATGATCACATAATGAACTTGCGAGAGAGATGCACTGCTGGACTGATGGGTCCAACAAATCAATACCCCATTTCTCAAAGGGTTGTCTCACAATTACAAGGGTAAGTGGCATCATGTCCTTATGTTGTGGAATAGCAAATCGTTGACATTCTTCGCATCTTTTCACAAATTCTATGGTGTCTCTAAATAACATAGGCCGCCATAATCTTGCTTAAAGCACTTTTTAAGCTGTAACTTCTCTAGCAAAATACCCTCCAACTATTCCCAAGTGTGCTTCTAATACCGTGGACAAACTCATCTTCTCGCACACATCTCCTAAGGGTATCATCTTTGCCCAGCTTATATAGTTCTCCTGCAAATCAATTGATATGGTGTGGCCAGCTTAATGAGCCGATGCATCTTATCCTTGTTCAAGGGCCGATCTTGTGGAAAACCATGAGCTAGGTACTCAGATATTTCCTCGCTCCACTCAAGCACCATATCAATTTTGAATAGACATGCATCTAGGAGGTCATCGTCAATGCCTTGCAGGTTCTCCATTTGGAATTCTAGACATATGTTCTACCAAACATGCATCTAGGAGGTCATCGTCAATGCCTTGCAGGTTCTCCATTTGGAATTCTAGACATATGTTCTACCAAACATGTTGCGTTTCTTTTCTCACCGTGACCATAAAGTCAAATTACAAGAGTAAAAGCAACCATTGTATGATCCTCCCGATGGTGTGCATGGTTTATTCACTAGATATAATAAGGCCTAATGATCAACAAAGAATACAAACTTGTTGGCCAACAAGTAATGTATGTATTTCTTAACAGCATAAACCATGGCCAACCCTTCATGCTCAGTTGTGGTGTAGTTTATTTCTGCATCATTTAGTTGTCAACTGGAAAAGCAAACTGGGCAATCCAATTTGAATTCCCTAGGTTGTGCCAATACGCATCCTATAGCAAAATTTGATGCATCAATGTGTACGTGGAATACGAGGCCCCAGTTGGGTGGTCTCAAAATTAGTGCACTAGCCAGTGCTTTCTTCAATTTATCATATGTTCTTGGCATTCTTCAATCCATTCAAAGACGATGAGTAGTCTATACAATGGCCTTGCAATTTCGACATAGAATATGATGAATTGTCGATAATACCCAATGTGTCCCATAAACCGCTGCACACCCTTGGTAATTCTAAGATCTTCACCTTGCCCTCATCAATGGAAATACCATTCTTAGACACAATATGCCCTAAGATAACACCGTGTTTGACCCAAAATTGACACTGTAAAGGGTTTAAGTATATGTGATATAACCGACATCTCTCAAAAACCTTCCTTAAGCAAGCCAGGTGTTCAGTCCATCGTGAGTGTGCATAAATATTGTTAATGAATACTTTAAGCCACTTCTGTAAGTAGTCCTTGAAAACCGTGGACATCAATTGTTGGAAAGTTGCTAGGACATTAGTGAGGCCAAAAGGCATAACCTTATAAGCATAGGTTTCCCACATCATGTTAAAGGCCATCTTGTGTTGGTCTTCTGGTGCAATGGACACCTGATTGTAGCCTGAAAACCCGTCTAAGAAGCTATAGGCTTCCTCACCTGCTACCCATTCTAATACATGCTCTGCATATGGTAATGGTGGGTAGTGGTCCTTCCTGGTAGCTACACTAACCTTTTTGAGATCAACACAAACTCTTAGCTTCCCATTCTTTTTCGGAACGATCACGATTGGTGATAGCCAATCTGTGTGCTCAATCTTGTAGATGAAATCTATAGCTATGAGTTTATCAATTTCCTCCTTTACAATAGCTGCATATTTAGGATTCATCTGATATGGTTTTTTCGTGTGTCGTCTTGATCTTTCCAGGATCGAGATAGTGTGTTGAACCACCTTGAGTGGTACACCCTTCATTTCCATATATTTCCAAGCAAAACAATCCTTGAACTCTTTTAGGAGAGCAATGAGTTCTTCTTCTTCAGCAACAGTTAAGTCATTATTTTAGCAATGTAAACAGGTTTGGGATCCTCCCCTAGCTCTGTAATGTCTACCTCCTTAACTTCTACTAGCCCATCGTAATACATGGATTAGCCATTTTCCTTCACTCTTTTGGCTGTCAATTGGACCACTTTCCATTCATCAATGGTGTAGGTTTTGAAATGGTCTAGCACTGAGAGCAGGTTTAGTTTGTCGTTATCACCATCCTTTGTCCGAGCCATCGCCTTCCTTGCCTCTTTCTTGGCTTCAGCCAGATCCTTATTTTGTTTTCTTTGTCCTACCTTATTGAGTTTAGGCGTATTAGGCTCTTGAAGTGTAGCTTTCTGCTCTTGTTTTTTCCTTCCAAAGTTACCTTAACTCCTCACCCCAGTTCTTAGAGAACTCAACGTGCACCTTAGTGACCTTGAGATATCTTAGCCACTGGGCATCTGTGGGTTTACTTCGAACAGGGCATTACGTCTAGCGACATACCTCTTTTGTTTCCGCCACTTTTGAGACGCTGAGTGTTGTTGGCGACTATGAGGTCCAAGCACTTCTATGCTGGAGGCTTCATTCTCAGTTTCCTCTTCCATGCTGGAGGCTTCATTCTCAGTTTCCTCTTCCATGAGTTACACATCCACCATACGCACTGAGGTGGTGGGAATTGATCCCAATTTAACATACTTTTTTCCTCTGGGAGGTAACACATCTATGGTGGCAAGTACATGCATCCAATTTTCACTAAAGTCTGAAGGTGGAAGTGATGTGTACATCTCATTCTCTTCCACTTCCCATGAGTGTTCTTTAACTAGTTGTGGTGGCAGACTTGTAAAAGTGATGCGTACATCTCATTCTCTTCCACTTCCCATGAGTGTTCTTTAACTAGTTGGGCAGACTTGTAAGGATGTGGTTCGTTCATCAGTTCAGTGAATCATCCCGAAAAATTTGCCCTTCCATGGGGTGTGCCTTCCATGTATGGAGATCGATCTTGAGAATTTACGAATTCTTTTGAATGTATACTTGTGGTCTAATGCCCAATCATGCACCAACTTGGCTTCCCTCATGAAGGGTTTGCCGAGATAATATCATATGAATCTCGTTGGCGCAAAAAGTCCATTACAGCAAATGCATGATGGTAACAGAATGAAAAGACATTAAGCTTAACATTTTTCAATAACCCCATTGGTCTTGAGGATGTTCCATCTTCCATCTTAACGATTAGGTCTGCTCTTTCTAACTCTGGTTTTCCCCAATTTTCCCAGCATCACTTGGTGATAATGCTCACACCCACACCACCATCTAGGATAGCAAGTGCTTGGTACCCGTTATGGTGAATTGGAATTGTGGTGTTCGTATGATCACTCTCATAATACTTCCCCAATTGGTGACAGGTATTTGGATGAATCTATGTGCTTCCCTTTCCACAGGTTCTTGGTTTTTCCCTGCCAACGTTGTCTAGCTCTCCTTCGTGGGCAACCGGTCATTGGGTTCATTCTCCCTTCTACCCAATCCTTGACATCTGCCCACAATGTCAGCGTGTTGCATAGCAATGGTCAGAGCAGCATTTTGACAGTTGTAGACAGTATTGCTAACAGACTTCCTGTCTCTAGGTTCTCTGGCAAGTGAGGGCTCCTTCCACATGTTTGTCTCATATTCAATCCTAAGGAATGATTGGTTTGACAATTCTTGATCTGCCTCTGAAAACATTATTGCCACCATTAGATTGCTATGAGTCCTTTCCTCCTCGGACTCTTCTGCTAGAATTAGAGGAGGTACATCTAATTTTCTTTCCTTTAACATCTCATTCCGTGGATACAATGTATGCTGCACATTTATAGTCTTGATGGTGGCATGGCTAGATGTAGAAGCATTAACATTAGCACAATATGGGTAGTCCTTGATCAGGTGATCAACACCACACTTAACACATGAAAGAGTTGGCATGGCATTTGTTTGTGATGCTATCGGCGGCTGAGTTTAACCAGTATTAGCCACATTCTTAAGAGGACACTCTGCTACTCGATGAGGTCCATTACAATGATAACACTGCATGGGTCCCCTTCTCATAGTCGAGTTTATGTATTTTCCCTTCCATTGTACTGTGGTTTGAAACACTAGTACTGGTGTGCTATTTTGTAAGACATAATACTTGAGTGTAACCTCAATTGGTTCCTCGTAGTAGTCCTTATTCACTTCTATTTTGCGCATAGATTCCTCCTCTTCCAAGGTTATTCAATCAACACCTGGTTGATCCTAGCCTTGGCCTATGGTGGCTGTGGTGGTAGGATGGGTGGCGGTAATGGTGACATGTCCTACATCCTAAACATTCATCTTGGTAAGTAGGACGTATTTGGCTACCCTCTAGCCACATTGGGTTGCATTGGTGGTACAAGTAAAGCTAGAGGCACTCTAGGTGCTGGCAATTGTGCTAAAGGCTTGATCCTTGGGTATCTACAGCCACATTGGGTTGCATTGGTGGTGCTGGTAAAGCTAAAGGCACTCTAGGTGCTTAAAATTGTGCTAAAGGCTCGATCCTCGAGTATCTGCACATGGAAGTATTATGGTTTCCTAGTCTTTGACAGTGAGCACAATAAAGTCGCTGCCTCGATCTTAGGTGAGGGCATTCAGTGCTCATATGATTTTTTCTACGGATTGAGCACCAAATCACTCTCGCCAGGGGTAGAGATGAGCATTTCTTGATGCTTCTCTCCCATCCCTGACTTTTAACTTTTCCAAAATGGCAATGCTAAGTTCTTCAACTGTCATGTTGCCAACTTGCTTATTCGTGGATCTCGCATCCTTATGACTAGAGACTCGTGATGCTACTACCACTGAAGCTGCCTTGGCATATTTTGGTTGCGATAACTCAAGCATATTATCTTCATATTCAATAGCCAACTTACAACACGTATCCCAAGTAGTCAGATGGGCCAACACCAGATAATCATGCATCTTATGATCTCGGACTCCTCTCCGGAAGTAGGGCAATAACTGATTCAGTTAGCCTTTCCCTCACTTGCATCTTGAGTTTAGGTGCTTGAGTTTAGAAACATAATCCCGCATGGATTCATTTTCTTTTTGTTTTATGTTATGGAGTTGAGCCACACATAACTCCCTCTATCACCACTTCGAGCAAAGCTCAGTATGAACACATTCTTAAGCCACGTAAAATTGACTTTATCTCTTTAGGCTTTAAGGTTTGATACCATTAGTGGGCTTTCCCTTTTAAAGTTAGAGAAAAGGCATGTATCATGGTCACATCGCTCACCGACCCCACATGTTTCACATGTTGACTCAAAGATCTCTATGTGTTGGATTGGGTCCCCATCTCCTGAGAACTTTTGCACAAGTTTCGAAATGATGTGTGGCTTCATCTGAGATGGTCTGGATTCAAGGGCCATGCCTAGTTCCCTAACCATACCTCTGCCGATTTCTACAACCATATTCAATAAATCCACCCTCGTAGCTATATTTAGATATGTGTGGGAATCTATTATTGACCTCCGACGAGCTATATCCTCCTACCTAAACCTCTTCCTCTACATGCGTAGTCTAGGTCTATGGCTGGGTCCGAGTAATTCCCCATCACCTGGCTCATCATTAGCGGCCTTAGCCAGCCTTTGTTGAAGTAAGAGTTCCATGCTCTACAAGAATGTGGGGTTATTGATCATTGCATTTATCTCCTCTCTTGTGTGTAGAGCCGATCCTCTCCTCCGGTAGATCCCCTAGGTATATTGTCCACTTCTTCTTGCAATTCGAGGTCTTCCTCAACCTTGGCTTCCTCATTTATGGGTTCTCGAGCTAGTATCTGTCCTTTTGCCATTCCCATCCCCATGTTACCCGTGGCTTCTCTAGATGTTTCTATTTCCTTGCTACGTAGCCATAACACATTCAAATTACCAATTTTCCTCTGTTCCGCCATCATTCTTCGTGTATCGAGCTCTTGCCTTTGTAAGCTTAGAAGCCGCAAATTAACACTATGCTGCCATTTTTATGTTAACTTCTAATTCCTCAAATATGGGGAGGAAGAAGATTTGACCCATCTTGGCAACATTTTCCTTATCCCGCCTTACCCTCTAGGAGTCATTCCACTCAGTCTCAAAGGGTTGGCATTTTTGGATCCAGACGTTAGGGCTATAT
Source organism: Cibotium barometz (assembly GCF_041138505.1). Lineage (NCBI taxonomy): Eukaryota > Viridiplantae > Streptophyta > Polypodiopsida > Cyatheales > Cibotiaceae > Cibotium > Cibotium barometz. The sequence goes on from NC_141047.1 coordinate 10,108,835, forward strand.
GTGTTGGTAAGCCTAGTTTTGGACTATGCCCCACGCTCGTTGACGAGCCCATACCCGCAAATTGGGCTTCATCTTTTGTGCCGTGTGTTGGAGACCAAAAAATCCCCTAGCCATATCAAAGATTCCATTGGAATTTGTAGGAGAAGCTGGTTTCCCTTCGTCTCCAAGTTCAGAGAACCTTAATCCTTATTCCATGGATTCTTTTGCTAGTAGTTTCTGCAATGGTCAGATTTCTCCAACTACAACACTTAATTGAGTGCTCACCGAGAGGGACTTGAACCGACACTTCTCTGGTAGGAAGAACCTAGGTGATTAGATGCACTGTTGCCGCGGGGATAAGGTCATCTCCAATAAGTTTCCCTGACCTCGAGTGCATGAGAATATGATTCAACAGGCTAACTCACTACTCCAACTGTTATGCTCGGATTTCTATCGGACTGACGTTTCATGTCGTGAAATAGAAGACTGTTTCCCGTCGTGAAATGGCAAACTACGTTTCACATTATGAAATGGCAAACTATGTTTCACGTTGTGAAATATATTGCACGTTGTGAATAACTTGTGTTTCACGCTTTGAATTTTTGGTTTAGAATTGCATTAATCCAAGTCGGGGAGACTCCTATAGTGCACTTATGACCCTCTCTTACCTTTGGACTGACAATCCTGTACTCTGTGAAAAACCCTTTTCACGTCGTGAAATAGTAGGTCTTCGTGAAATGGTAGACTATGTTTCCCATCGTAAAAAGCAATGCGTTTCATGTCATAAAATGTTTCGCTGCACTTTCACGAGATAAGACTTTTTTGTTTTCTTATGTCAATCGTGTCAAGATAAGACGCACTAACTTTAGTAAGGCAATCTCAAAATTTCTAGCGCTGTGAAATGCAAAACGTTTCACGCCGTGAAATGATTTCCTGTGCTTTCACACATTGCCAGTCGAGTCAACAGAATAATGTTTTGATTGATTGAGAGTATGATTTCCCTGCCCCCAAAAGATCCAGAAAGGTTGTACCTAGCAAAAGGACTATAATGCAAGTCACCAACACAACTAATGGCTCCTTGTTTTTGTGATTTTCATGAATTTTTTTTTTTGAAAAACAAAAAAAAAGAGTGTTACCAACTGCTATCTCACAATAGCGAAATTGGTAACGAAATCAACAAAATCGAAAGAAAATCTTAGTGTAGCTTTCCTTTAGGTAATACAAAGTACTCACCCACACTTCCACACACACACATTTCCACGACTACTCGAATTTCTTCCCTTCCACACAAACCTTATCTACATAGTTTTGCAAAGGTGATAGTGAATCTTGCATAATGGGAGCTAGAGCTCTAAGAAGATGGAAGAAACAATGGTTGTTTCCCTCGCAGCAGCGCCAAAAATGTTATGGCCTACTGTACCTCCCAAGAGAACTCCACACATTCACATCTGGAAGAAGCAATAGACAACAACGCATTTATTTATATACACTTATTGATTTCAAAGCACTTTCAGTTGAAGAAGACTTGCTTGCTACAGTAGAACAAGACGTAATTCCTACAGTAGCACAAGACCCACTGCAAAGAGGAACAAGTAGATTTACACCACACGAGAGCAACCCCCCTTCAAAAGAAAATCTTTGACAAAAGGGCAGCCACATCAAATACCTCTCAGATACAGCAGAGTAGTTCACTTCAATTCAAATCTTACAAAAGAGAGAATAGTATGATAGTCTAGTCATTCTAATATGTTCATATGGAATAAACAGCACGATTAGAGAACAAAACAAGCAGATAAAGAAGAAAATCCACTTTAAAGAGACACCATGATGCTGCAATGGAGGGCTCATTGAACTCTCAAACATTACAAAAAACTCCTCCCAAAAAAAAAAAAAAAGGTGCTTTCCTTCACTGCAAAATGTATGGTGCTTGTTCCCCAAGAGGCGTTGGGTTCAAATATGAGACTTGTGTACACAGAAATATCAACAGAGAGGTCACATTTAGCTTTAGCATTCTATCACAGCATTAACACCATCCAGATGAGAGAGAAACAAGAGAAGACTTATCTCTAGCATGTGACATAGTATTAGAGAAATCTAAAGATCGAGAAGATCTTGAAGACAGAAAAGAACACCAAGGCCAGTCAGTGGTGGACCTCAAAAGAAGAGCCACTTTGTCACACACCTGCTGCTAACACTCTTGAAGGTCAACCATAGCAAGACGACATGGTTTAGACATAGGAAACTGCTGCTGATGCACGTAACCTTCTTCTAGCCCTTCTTGGCCGTTCCTCTGCTAGACAAACAATGACAAGGCCTTATTAACCTTTCCTTCTTGCATGCATGAGAGAGAGAGAGACAGAGAGACAGAGAGAGCTTGCCAGGTATCACTGTAATCCCATCCTTTTCAAAGACTCCCAATGGTGAGCCATTCACTGACAATAACGGTTCTCCTTTCTTCGGTAATCTCACTGTCTTTGGTGTCACTCCCACCATCAAATGCCCATCCTGTTACAGAAAAGCAAGCAGTTAAATTCCAACCCCTTTGTTTCATTTTTTCAATGTTCAATAAATCAGTGTGAGCCATGGTGAAGCTAACTGACCGTTGATGGTGTAGTAACATTAGAGTGCCCAAATTTTGAACTTCTGAAAGACTCCATGAACTTCAGAAACTCGTCATCTTCAGGCTGAACATAAAACACAGGCACATACCCAAATCTGATCTTAAATCCACAGTCCTATGCAGAAACCTAGCAGACATTCATGCCAAGCAACTTCTCAAATATGATAAGAAAAATAAGTTCACCTCATCCTGTCCAAGTTTATTGGCACTATGCAGCAGCTCTTCCTTTACTGCAAGCACAAACAGAATACTTGTCCCATGAGCACATGGAAAGCAAAGCATCAACTACACCCTACACATTCCTATGTTTCAAAATCTAACCATGAAAAAATACTGTATCCCTGCATCATCTTCTTTTTCAAGTTTCCTACGTGAAGCATTATTTTTTAACAACTTCTAAGGTCAGAGGGCAAAATGCCGAAATGCTTGGACCCATAAGCACATACAAAAAATTCAAATTGCTTCGTGATAAAATCTAACTCAAATGCAAAGAACCCCACGCCCTACGTAGTCTTCAAAATTGACTTGCTCAATATGCAAGACATCCAAAAGAAGTGGTATAAACATCCTATTCAACATGACAAAACGTACAGAAAGACCCTTTGGTGACAGGCGTCCTTGTCGATACAGAAGGCATGAAGAAAACTAGAGCCTTTCTCCTGCACTGATGATGCATCTCATTATGCTTTGAAATGCAAATTAGTAGAGGGAAACATGAAAGGCTTAAAGCATTTTCACCATCCTTTGAAATGCCAGAAAATTAAAAAAGAAAGAACCCAAATTTCTTTATTCTTTTCCTGTTTCCAAAACAAAAACCCCAACAATGGCCCTTTAAATGAAAAACAAGGAGCAAAATGCCAGGCAGGAAGGTAAACCCTGATCGTCATCTTCCTGCCCTTAAGAATGCCAAGCAGGAAACAAACCCTGGTCCCTGAGTAGCTTTGATGGATCATCTTGCCATCCTTGAATATGCAAGGCAGGAGCATAAACCTTAACTTCTCTGATGCATCTTGGCATGCAATACGAGGCATTTAGAAAACCATAGGCATCTTTGAAATGCAGAAACAACTCTAATCATTCTGAAGCATATGGGGAAAAGCCCAAATGAATATGATGCATTTTCTTGTGTTGTGAAATGTTAAGGCAGAGAGAAAACCCTAAATTCATTAAGCTTTACTCAATTCAGAAGAGAATACCTGCAGAGCTCAAGAAGGGAAAGCCTAGCGGCGTGGGCTGAGTGAGGTTTTGCAGTGAAGGGATAGGCTGTTCTGTGTGGAACTCGAAGCTGCTGGCGGTGCTGGGGCAGTCTGGGAGTTTAGGGTTTTGAGACTTGGGCCTGAGCTCGAGGATGCCGCTGTCTGAGGCCCTGATGCACTCCCTGTCCGGGCAGAACCTCCTCACAAACTCGCTTAGGGGCATCGCCCTCACATCCTTGGAAAGCATAGAAAGCGCCACTCGCAGCTGCGTCAAATACCCTTCCACCTCCGCGTCGCGAACGGCCCTTATGGCTGCAATTCTCCGCTCCGCTGCAAGCAAAATACAGATTCCTAAAGTTGCCCCAAATCGGAGCAGAATCACCCAAAATCGTGGCAAACTTGCCCTAAATCAGAGCAGAACCGCCATTACACACGGCAAAATTGCTCTCAAACAGACATGAGTCACCCTAAATTTCCCTCAATCAGAGGCATTTCTCGCACAGAAGGCGCACAAAACTTACCTTCTCTATGATTTGCCTCCATCATCTGCTGCTTCACATCGACCTGCTGATCATCTTGTTGTTGTTGTTGGGGAGGGATGATGTTGGAATCCTTCGGCGCCAGAGGCTTGCGAGCGACCGGTTTCCGAGCTCTGGCCATGATGCCAACGCTTCAGCAAAGATGGGCGCTCTGATTCAAAACTTGGAGTGCCACATTTCTAAACGTTAGGTTTCGAAACATAAAAAATACTACTATGTATGATTAATAATTAATAATTATTAGGGCCCCAACGTTTGGGAAAACATGAGGGGGTGGGTTTGCCTACAATGCATCAATTAATTAACGGAAGTGAATTATTTGGCCATCTCACATAACAAGGTTTTTTAACCTTCTATTCTACGTATTAGAGGGCCTGGCTCTGTGTGACACATGTCACGTTTTTTAGGCCATGCCCTGTATGCTTTCTTTCCTCCTTAATGCCATGCAGTCGCGAGTCTGCTAGCAGCCGCTCGCGCAGGATACGTTGTTGCAGGGGAGTTTGAAGTCGCTACCGTCGGATACGTTTGGCAAGGGAATTTGAAGACGCCTGTTTACAGGGGAATTTGAAGCCGCCGCCAGCCAGATACATATGTCGAAGGGGAATTCAAAAATTCGGCAACTCTTCTACCGCTCCTCCTCCTGCCGGCTTTGTATTGCTCTCGCGTGTATTCCTCCATTTCATGTAGCCGTCTTCTGTAGCTAAAAAAATATTATGGACCCCTAACCCAAGGAATGATCGCACAAGAACATCTTCTAAAAAAAAAGAAAGAGGTAGCAAAGGAAAAAATCAAACAAGCTCAAGAGGAAGCCAAAACAAAATAGAGACTCCAAGGGAGAATGCTACATGTAAACATGGCTTCACTCACCTTGCTTGAAAGAGAATGACCTGGATATTAAGCCTGCATGCCTCAATGTATATGTATCTACCAAAGGGTAGTCAAACAAAGAGCATTGCATTGATTGATATGGGATCAAGTCATAACTTGATTTCCTATGAAACATGGGTAGCTCTAAACACACCCCACCTAGAGGCACCTAATGCACAAGTTCGCAATGTGCATCTATCAATTACGCAAACAATGGGATTTTTGAATGTTAACATCTCCATCAGAAATAATACCTTGGTTGGGAAGGTATTTGTTATGCCTGCAAGAACAATGGAGCAGGAACAATGGAAGAGGAGATGATTCTAGGACGATCCTAGATTTGCGCCTGCAACTGTAACATCCAATGGGAAAGACAGACAATATTTGTTATGCCTACAGGAACAATGGAAGAGGAGATGATTCTAGGACGATCCTAGATTTGCGCCTGCAACTGTAACATCCAATGGGAAAGACAGACAATACAACTTAACGATGGCAATGACACAATGACAATCCCATTATGGAGTCCTTTAAATAAGGGAAAGAAGGAAATTACATGTGACATGGAGCTGCCAACGCCAAGCAAAATGGAAGAATCCACAAAACGACCGTCCACCTCAAACCAGCATCACCGCTCAAGAGGACCACAAAAAAAGCACTACATGTATCCAGTAAGACAACAATGGGTTCCCAAATCCCAGCTTTAAGCCCAAGGATACTATGGTAATGACAAAGCCTCATGGGTGTCATGGTAGAGAAACAAAGCTCCATGCAAGAGCCAAGGGAATCAAACCATGGAGAAAAAGTAGCAACCCAAGCATGCCCAAGTACCACTTGGCATTTGAAAAAGGAAGACTTACTAGCAACGTAGGGCTACTATCAAGGAACGAAAAAAGTATGGGTAGCAAGGGACAACATAAGATCCAGTGCGGCGTTTACCTCCAAAAGAACAAAAGATAGCCATAGGCACAAGCAAAATCAAAGCCCAAATATATCAAGTGTCAAGACAGCACCAAACTTGGTCTAGAGGAAGAAAGCCATTCACCCAAGTAAACAAGGAAGTGCAACACCTCCAACATCACCCCAAAAAAAGACCAAGGAGAGCCAAGTTCTAGACAATGGAAACGTTGAAGTGAGCCCACATGCACAGGAAACACAACAGGTTCACGAAGATTTGGTATATGAAGTGGGTAGAAGGGAAAATAAAAAGTTCTCTCAGAACTAAAGCATCTACAACAACGCATACCCACAAGCTCCAAAGTGCCAACTTGGTTCCCATGGCAATAAGAAAGAGGGAAGGTGAAAAAAAGTACCTAGATACCAAGTCAATCACTTCAATTTTCAATGGGTACAAGGTAAATGGTTAAGCATTCACGTTGTGAAATGTCTACCCCATTTCACGCCGTGAGACAGTTCATATGTTTCACGTGCTCAGTTCTACTCCTCTAAATGCGTATTCTTCGACTTTGGAATGTTTAAGCATATAGGACTCCCTAGGGTATCAACATTTGCATGCATAAGGGAACACACGCTTTTCACGTTGTGAAATGCTTCATGCCATTTCATGCCATGAAATGCTTCAGACCGTTTCACATTGTGAAACACTTCAATCCATTTCACACCGTTAAATGGTCAAAAAGATCCAGCGAATCGTCTCTGGCCACGTGGCATGCCCAATTAAGATGACCGTCGGGCCAACGGCTAGAGCATAAATACGTTGCCTTTCCTCTTTCATGCACTTTTGCTCATTGTAATCTTCTTCGAAGGTCTTCTTCTCCGCATTGTGATCATCGTCTGCACTCCATCATCCCATCACTTCGCCACATTCGTTTCTCAAGTAGGAGCTCTACGCTTTCCTTATGCATGCTTCAATTTGATTCTTGAGTGAATAAGCTCAATACTGCCTGCACAATCTGTCTTTCGATGCTACAATGCTTGTATTTGATTCTTTTCTTTCCCTTTTTTTATCTTTTTTGATCTCCCCCTTGCTAGTCTAACATGATACTTCACTCTCACTAAATAAATGCATATGGGCTTGCACGTCATGAAACAACAGTCTGCTATTTCACGACGTCAAATCCCCCACCTGCACTTTCACGAACCATCTTTTCCTGCAATCGCCCTACTGATTATAAGTTGCCTTCTACTGATTATAGATACCACTAACTTGCAACTATACTTTCACGCTGTGAACAACATTTTGCTTTTTGATGGAATAACTCCTTCACGCTCTAACAGTTCACGCCGTCAATTGCATTCTACTATTTCACGGCCTAAAAAATTCATGCACTAAAACTTTCACGCATTAACACTTTCACGGATTAACACTTTCACGCACTAAAACTTTCACGCATTAACACTTTCACGCAAAAAAAATTCACGACGTGAATTGCATTCTGCTAGTTCATGGACTAACACTTTCACGGTAAACTACTAATCCACGTCATATATCTTCTAATTCACCACAACACCACACTATCTATGTTCCTCACCATATTAACACTCTTTCCATCATGCACCAAGAGCTCCTACTAGTTAGCAAGACTGATGATCTCATGATAATATTACAGATGGCTACAACCAAAGACTCCAACCTCGAGTTTGAAGGGGCCCTAATAGTAACTCAAGCCAGTGCCATCGAATCACTAGCTGCGAAAAAGAAGGGAGGATAACGGGGCACCAAGCTCACATATCTTGGTTCTTATGCCAAGGATCTGAAAGGCACCATGCTACACGAGGACATCCACACGGATCAGGGCAAGATTCTCTTCCAATACCACAGCCCAAATTAACATCTTGGAAGACACAGATGTCAAGTATAAGTTGAAAAAGGTGGGGCTGGGCAAGATGGCTGAGATACTCCTCCACACTTTCAATTAATCACTATGTGCAGAGTTTCTCGAATCCTACGACAAAAATACCAAAAGAGGGACGATCACAAAGCCAGATGGATCCACATAACAGGTACACATCTCATTGAGACCATGATATGAAAGGCACTTCAACTGCCACCTTCCATTCCATCACATCGATCAGATGCCAATGGAAGACATGTTAATAAAAATTTCATACAATTCTAATGGGGTTAAATATGATAACATTAGGGAAGAAGTAGATGAAAGAGCCTGTCGAGCCATGTCAATGATCATGCATGTAAAACCAGTGGATAGATACAACCGAATACCTGTTACAAAATAGCAAAGGTGCATGAGGAGAAGGCAAAGGATTGGGCTTGGTTCATCCACAAAGAAATGGAGCACTACCTCAAGTCTCACCAATCAAAGGTGTGAAACCCTTGCCTCCTAACCAAGATACTTAGCCATGCTGACCACATCATGATACCCCAAGGCCCTCAGGAACAAGATATATCACATGCCTAGCAGCAATAGGGGGTCATGGAGGTTCCAACACACCTCATAACATTACTGCTTGATGCAAAAGTTTCGCTATTTGCATAATTTCCACCATGTTGTGCATAATGTCCACCATGTTGTGCTCACAGCTACGTGTGGATCATTAGCCATGAGTCGGTTGAGGTTTATGATATGCACCAATATCTAAATCTATTTGAATCAACCTTATATCATCCCCTGGGTACTATAAAACTATATAAAAAGATACATAAACATCTGGAGGCTATTATTTATGATTTTGAATCCCCCCTAATCTCCACCCATTTCAAAGGAAGGTCAAGAGGATGCTCCAAGATCCTCCACCTCTATAACTTACCCCGTGTTTACTTCCCTTTCAAGTAAACTACTTAATCCCTCTCCTAGTGTATCTCCTACAAACCAAATTGAGGTAGAGTGTATATTCTCTCGTTACTCTTTTACCCCTGTTGAATTTCCACTAACCCTCTCACCCCCAAGGAGTTACTGGGAACTACTCTATCTCCACCCAAGAGCTCAATGAGGTACGTAATCTACCCCCTTGAGATGATTTACAAGCTTTTATTAATGAGAATTTCATGAAGTCTTTATCAGCTCTGCTGCTGCAAAATACGAGGGCCTCATATACGAGCATGGAACCCCCTCTTATAACCCAAATTGATGTTCAAGGTGTTGATGCAGACTACACCCTTTGAGCCAACATGGAGAATCTTGCCAGAAGCCTACTCCACTATAGAGTCAAGGCGGCAACCATATGTACCATATCCTATGTGAGCCCTTATGCTAGACTTAGAAGAGCTGCTACAAATGGGAGGAGACGACACTTTGTGGGAAAATGTGGCATGGCACACCAAACTAGCAAACCCACACTTAGCTGATCTACTGGAGATTCGCATTGTCACATTTATGATCAATTATTGTTTTTGAAGGTGGGAAAAACAGCATCCAATGTAAACAAGGGGGGATGTATTGCAAAAGAAATAGATGATACCAATCCTTTTGCCTAGAGGATTTTGGAATACAACTTAATTGTCCGCAAGGAGTATCTCACATTGCCAGAATACAGTTTCCGGTACCAATGCTCCCGGCCAACACAAAGAGTGGACCCATTATACATGCTGATCAAGAAAAGGCTCACTCCTTTACAGTTCCACAAAGAAAAGGCTCACTCCTTTACAGTTCCACAAAGAAAAGCAATGGGATTCCCACGTATGTTACAACTTCCCTCAATTCTTGCCATCAACATTCCAAGATATAACCACTCAAAGAAATTAGATGCTGACATGGATACGAGCATGGCAAAGAATCCCAAATCCAGACATAGTGGCTGCCGTAAGATTTTTGAAGTTGATCAAAGTTCTCATCAATCAACCAAAGGAGAGATATGATGGATATAATGAATAGCAGTTGTACTTGGATATAAACACAAGCCCAGATGAACGAGTAATGATGCTTTATTATTATCGCCACAGGTGTCTACCAGGATACATGCTTGTCACATTTGAATATATGGTAGACACCAGGTTCTAGACATCACACTCAGCATTTCGAAAAGAACCCTCAAAAATCTTTAATCATGCCGAAACTTCTATAGACATGAGTTCGGCGACCAGGTCTTTTGACCAACGTAAGAGGTTCTGAAGACAGAACTTACATCAGGTAGGGGGGATTTTAATCCCATTTTGGATTAACAAAGATACTCCTCCATTTGAGGAGATTAATAAGTGTTATGTAAAGGCACTATAAAGGTTGTATATTATGAGATACTAGCCACCCAAGGCTTTAGTTAGTAAGTGTTGGGCGCCCAAGTGTGAATAAGGGCCAGTTGTATATAAGGCAATTTCTCATAATGGAAAGACACAATCCCTCTTTGTGCTATGAGAGCTCTTGTCTTGTCTTGTGTATGAGAGAGAGAGAGAGAGAGAGAGAGAGAGAGAGAGAGAGAGAGAGTGATGAAAAAAAGGTAGAGGGAGAGGAGACACACACACAGGAGAAAACCCTAATGTATTATGCAAACCCTAACCATAGAGGGAAGCCATCTCCCTTCTCACACAATGCATAAAGACATAATCCATAATCTACAACACACTACATGTGTTATTTCCACATACTGCTAACCCTAGCTAATGTCCACACACTATGACCAGCTGGACGTGATCATTTATGTCACACATGTAACTACCTAACATGCCAACACACAGTGCAACTGGCACAAGCTGACATCGAGCTTGAATCTCAACAGTCCCTCTCAAGCTCATGATGTACTACCATAGATGAAGATGTAGATGAGCTTGGGCTATCAAAGCTCTCAACACTCCTCCTCAAGTTCATCCCATGTACTCCCAACATAGTATGGAAATACTCAAACTTCTCCCTCTGCTAAGTGGCTTAGTGAAGATGTCGGCCACCTGCTCTTCAGTCTTCACATACTGCAAATCCACTGTACCATCCACACTTTCTCTCTGACAAAATGATAGTGGACCTCTATGTGTTTGGTCCGCGCATGAAAAACTAGATTCTTGGCCAACTATATGCTGCTCATGTTGTCACAATGAATGACAACCTTGCCATCAATAGGCTCACCCAAATCAACCAAGAGACTCTTTAACCATACTCCTTCACATGTAGCAATGGTTGCACCCCTGTATTCAACCTCTGTAGTACTAGATAAAGCAACAGTAGGTTGCTTCTTGCTACTCCAACTCACCACTGCACTTCCAAATGTAAAGGCATAACCACTAGTAGACCTCCTGTCATACAAGCTATGTGCCCAATCTGCATTTGTGTAGCCGTGTACATCCCAGCCTTTACCATGCTCATAAAGAAGACCATAATGTGCAGTGGTCTTTACATAGCGCATAATGCGTCGTCTCACTGCATCCAAATGAGGTTTTCTGGGGCTTTGCATAAATTGGCTGACTAGCCCCACCGCATAACTGAGATCCGGGCGTGTGATAGTCATATAAATAAGACTGCCAACCATCTTTCTATACATAGATGGATCATCCAACTCTTCACCAAAATCAGCCCGCAGCTTCACATTCTGCTCCAAAAGTGTGCTCATTGGCTTACACCCTGTCATCCCATATTTTGCCAACATATCCAATGCATATTGGCGTTGCACTAACCATGTCCCTGCATGGTCTTTGATCACTTCAATCTCAAGAAAATATCTCAACTCACCCAAGTCTTTCATACCAAACTGCCCACTCACTTGACATGCATAACATCTGTAGCATGATCTCCTGTGACAATCAAGTCATCCACATAGATGACAAGTAAGATAATCCCATGATATGTTTTCTTCACATAGAGTGGAATCTGCTGAAGAAACCTGAAATCCAAGGGAGATAAGATATCGGCTTATCTTATCACTCCAAGCACGAGGTGCTTGCTTCAAACCATATAATGCTTTCTTTAATCTGCATACATTAATGGGGTACCTCGGGTGTACATATCCTTCTGACTGTGCCATATAAACTTCCTCTTGTAAATCACCATTTAGAAATGCATTTTTCACATCCATTTGATGCATTTCCCAGCCATTTGCTGAAGCCATAGCAATGACTGCTCTCACTGTTCCCATCTTTGCAACTGGACTAAATGTTTCATCATAGTCCAAGACTTGGGTTTGTGCATAACCCTTAGCTACCAACCGTGCTTTATGGCGCTCAATGGAACCATCTGATTTGCATTTCACCTTGTAAACCCATTTGCAACCAATGACATTTTTACCTTGTGGTAAGGCAACCAAATCCCAAGTTTCATTATGAACCAATGCATCCATCTCAACATCCATTGCCTTCTCCCATACATGCTTCCCAATAGGTTCCACATGCTTCACCAAAGAGGTCATATATGCATAATGCATAGAAAAGTCACGATATGTCAACTTGTCAACTGGATACCTGACCCTTTGGGACCTTCGAAATGCATGTATATCACTCTGAACACCTATCACTCTAGCATGTGGGGGCACATATCTATCCTGCCTTGCATCAGGTGTGCGTAAAGACTAGGCATTCATTAGCTTAGCAATGATGTCTACTAACTCCATGTAAAAGGAATTAGACCAATTGTTTAAGTTGAGAGAGTAATTAGCCGATTAATGACCCTCTGTTTCACTAATCACTGTAGATAGCCTATTTAATCAGTTCCATAATGCATGATTGTTCCAACCAATCACATAGCAACCTTCTCAAGTATGTGTATCACAAAATTGCTAAGCAATTTTTGGGTTTAATCAACCACACAACTAAAATTTGGCCTCCACTTTGCATAGTATTGAAAAAACTGCTCTGTTTCTTCCCTACAATCTGTGCCGCCTGCTCCTGAGGAGTTGGGAGGATTGTAGTGGCTATTGAAGGTATAGGGGAGTTCCCAACACTCGTAGGCATGTACCCAATCCATCAATGAGGTGATTTTTGCAAAAAACCGACTTTAATTTCATCCACAATGGACATCTCTTCTCTGTTTTTGTGAGGACTTCAAACCAGTGAATTTCCAATCACTAATATGCATCAACTGTGCTCCAAATTCAATCTAGGGCTTGCACATGAGTTGCCAATATATTCCCATTTGCCAGATACATGATTCTTTGTCAGATTTGCAACCATTTGCCTCATACATTCACCACACTCAAGCTTCAATGGAGAGCTTGAAAACAAAATTTTTTCCTTTGCTTTGGGCAATTCAAATCTGTTGTTGTTTGTGTTTTTGCACCTGCAATCCACTCAAGGATGTTTAGTAGTCCTTACCTGGTAGGCCAAGCTCTCAGATTTGATGAAAATCGGTGTGCTCCAAGTTTCATAGCTCCAATGGCAAGCTTCATAGCTTCCTCTCCCTCTTCTCTCACTCACTCATAAACCCTAATAGAGATCACCAGGCTCTTATACCATGATGAAAAAAAAGGTAGAGGGAGAGGAGACACACACACAAGAGTAAACCCTGATGTATTATGCAAACCCTAACCATAGAGGGAAACCATCTCCCTTCTCACACAATGTATAAAGACATAATCCATAATCTACAACACACTACATGTGTTGTCTCCACACATTGCTAACCCTAACTAATGTTCACACACTACGACCAGCTAGACACGATCATTTATGTCTCACGCATGTTACTACCTAACATGCCAGCACATAGTGCAACTGGCACAAGCTGACATCGAGCTTGAATCTCAACAGTGTGCTCTAGTGCATGTTCCTCTTCCATGCTTGTGTGTGAGAGAGTGAGAGGACGATTGCCTTGCATTGTGGTGTGAGCGACTCCGCGGAGTGGAGGTGGAGATTGGAGGATTGGAACTTCCAAAAGCGATCTTGGAGAGCATCAAGGGACGTGAGCTCGAAGCATCATCATCAACACTGATGGTAGGTTCACCATTGGTAATTTAAGATAAATGGTTAGCTAGAACATGTTGTGATCCTTTCCATATAATGATTTTGTGAAGTCAAATTTCAAAAGCAAAAGCAACCAGCATGTGATGTGTTCTATTGTGCAAGGCTTGTTTACAAGGTATAGTAATGCGTATACTAATGGTTGATGTAAACCATACCATGGCTAATCTCGTTATGGCCCATTTCTGGCTAGAAGTAAGATAGGCTTTAGCTTAGAAAAGTTGAATATGATAAACAAGTTGCAAATAGCCATTTCTGGCCCTTTTGCAAAAGGGCATCTTGCCAAGCCTCTCTAAAGTAGTTCAATCATAGCTTCAATTAGCTTTATAAATTAATAATGAATGACTTTCCCAAACTTAATAATATGAATGAACAATAAATATTATTTGTATGTAATTAATAGTCGTCTAGTTGAGGTCCTAGGTCCATATCAATTTTAGAATAACAACAATAAACATGTGGACACCAATATTTTTATGTTGTTTATTAGTAGCCTTGGTATGCTTGATGTTTAAAGTTGATTAAAATGCTATGAAGTTTTCTCAAGTATAAAAAATCTTTTTGTTTTGCCTCTCTCTCTCTCTCTCTCTCTCTCTCTCTCTCTATATATATATATATATATATATATATATATATATATATATCACACACACACATTGGTTCTAACTATGTCTTCTCCTCTTCTGTTCTATGAAGAAAGATTTCCAAGAGATGATCACTAGCATAAATATGATGGCCAAGGGAGTTTTGAAAGAACACATTAATTTAAAAGTCCCAAGCAAAGTTGAGGAAAGTAAATTGAGGTAGTTGCCAGCCCTTTAGATCCACATGGGTGGTTTACTAAGGGTGGCATATAGATGGAAACATGGATGGAAAGGAGAGATTTTTAGATTTGTAAGTAGCCAAAGTTGTGCCAATGATAAAGTGAAAGCATGTCAAAGTTTCACAAACAAGGCAATCATATAATACTTGCTTACCATAGGAATTGAGTTTCATAACAAGGCAATCATACAATACTTGCTTACCATAGGAATTGAAATAGGAGAGGATTGAGTTTCTCAAACAATCAAGTACACTCAAAGACACCAAGATATGGATCAAAGAAGTGTTGGAATTAGGGTTGCAGGAAAGCACACAAAGCTTGGAGATGAAGAAGCAAGAATGCACACAACACAAAGTGTATTAGATTGTGTCAATGTACAAAAGATAAGTTAGCCCTATAATGATGGGCGTATATACAAGCCGGGGGAAAAACCTCCTAAAGAGGGAAAAAGTACCCCAGCGGTCCTAAGTGTGTTCACACACATCACTGCCTATGTATATGGCAACAAATCCCCCCTGGGAGTGATGGTGTGAACGAGAGCTGGCACTCATGTATAGGGGAGTGCCATGCCCGAAGTAGATCAATCCACAAAGGGGAGCAAGCCCAAAGCTTTGCGGAAAGCTTCGAACTTCTCACGAGGAAGCGCCTTTGTGAAAAGATCGGCGAGGTTGTCCTGTGTTGGCACATAGGTCAAGCTGATCTCTCCTGCTGAGAGTCTCTCCCTGACATAGTGATAATGCACCTCAATGTGCTTTGTGTGAGCATGAAAAACTGGGTTTCTCGCAACTGCCAATGCACTCTGACTGTCAGTGAAGATAGAGGTGGCAGACTCCTGTCCAACACCCAAGTCAGCCATAAGCCGTCTGAGCCACACACACTCAACCGTTGCTGTGAAAGCTGCCCTGTGCTCAGCTTCACAACTAGAAGTGGCCACAGTAGGTTGCTTCTTGCTCAACCAAGATATGCATGAGCTACCGAGCATGAAACAAAAACCATTTGTGGACACTCTTGTGTCATAGCAACCAGCCCAATCTGAGTCCGAAAAAGCATGTAAATCTGGCGGCAATGATCCCCCCTTGGGATAAAACAACCCAAGATGTATGGTGCCACTCAAGTAGCGAAAGATGCGTTTAACTGCCTTCCAATGCTGAGACCCTGGGCTATGCATAAACCTGCTCACCTGTGAGACTGCAAACTGAATGTCTGGCCTCGTAATGCATACATAAATGAGGCAACCAACAGCTGTCTGATAGAGTGTGACATCAAAGTGATCTCCAGCATCATGATATGAAGACTCAACTTCAAACCTGTCTCCATTGGGAGTAGCAATAGGCTTGCAGTCTTCAAGGCCAAATCTCCGCAACAATGTCTCAATATACTTTGTCTGACACAAAGCAATACCTCCATCACACTGCTTAAATTGTATCCCCAAATAATGATACAAATGCCCCAAATCTGACATCTCAAAAGTGGCATTCAAATTAGCCTTAAAATCAACAATATGACTCTCATTTGGTCCTGTGAGCAGCATGTCATCGACATAGAGAGCAATGATTAGATGTACACCATCCACACGTTTAACATACAAAGTGCTTTCTATTGGACTATTCTGAAACCCATGTGCAGTCAAATATGCATGTATCTTTTCATACCAAGCTCGTGGAGCTTGCTTTAAACCATATAAAGCCTTTTTCAACTTGCACACTTTGTTTTCCTGCCCTCTTTGAACAAAACCACGAGGCTGCGATACATACACCTCCTCATGCAAATCTCCATTCAAGAATGCAGTCTTTATGTCCAACTGATGTACATTCCAACCATTATGAGCTGCCAATGCACAAATGCTACGAATGGTAGTCATATGACAAGTGGGAGCAAAGGTCTCATCAAAATCAATGCCCTTTTCTTGAGCATAACCCTTTGCAACAAGTCTAGCCTTATAGCGATCAACACTGCCATCTGGCTTTCGTTTCAACTTAAAAACCCACTTACATCCAATGGCCTTTTTACCAATAGGCAAATCACACAAAGACCATGTACCATTCTTCATTATAGCATCATATTCACTTTGCATTGCAGCCAACCAATTTTCTGAATTTTGTGTCTCATCAAATGAAAGAGGTTCTTCCTCTTCACACGTACTAGACACAGCCAAAGCATAACAATCTGATGCATAAGAGGCATGTTGAAAACCTGAACGAGTACGACTAGTCATAGGTGCATCAATCTTACTATTACGCAAGGTTTGCAGCAGCCATTTAGGCATACCTCTAGCCTGCTCATTTTCAGCCCTATCCTCATGAATTACATCCTGTAAATCTGCATCAGAAATAGGCTGATCTATGATGTTGTTTGAACTCTGCATAGGCTGAATATTTGCCTCATTAGGACTTACATTTGAATTCCCACCTGTAAAGAGAGGCAACAATGTATCAAATACATCCCGTGAGCTCACACCTGTCTCTTTGGTACATGATAACAAAGGCTGCACTGCATCTTCCACAAAAACAACATCTCGACTAATCAAGATACGCTTTGACTGCGGATGATACAATCTGTAACCCTTGCTCTCAGCACTATAACCAACAAAAATGCATTTGACAGCCTTATCATCCAATTTTCTGCGTTGTTGCACAGGCACTAAAGCATAGGCCAAGCAACCAAAGACACGCAAGTGACCAATAAAAGGCTTCCTGCCATGCCAAGCTTCGTATGGAGTAATAGACTGCAAGGCCTTAGTGGGACACCTGTTGAGTACATATGCAGCACACATGACAGCCTCAAGCCAAAACGCATGTGGCAAAGCTTGGCTCTTGACCATACATCGTGCCATCTCCATAAGTGACCTGTTCTTCCTCTCAGCAACACCATTTTGCTGAGGGGTATACGGCACTGTACATTGGTGTTTTATCCCACGACTAGCCAGAAATGCATCAAACTCTTTAGACATGTACTCCCCCCCTCGATCTGTACGGAGGGTGCCCACAGTACAATTGGATACATTTTCAACCATAAGAAAAAACTGTTTGAAGCACAAAAACACTTCGGACTTTGCCTTCAGTGGATATACCCATGCATGCCTTGAGTAATCATCAATGAAAGTCACGAAGTACAAGTGTTTACCAAATGACGGAGTTTGCATAGGCCCACATACATCATTATGTACAAGCTGCAATTTGCGAGTGGCCCGCACAGAACCATCCTTTGGAAACGCAGAACGCTGCATTTTGCCCAAAATACAGCCTTCACAAACATGTTTCAATGGTGCCTCAAGAGGGGGCAATGAAGCAACCATATCAAATTTCTGCAAACGCAGCAAACTAGCAAAGTTCAGATGACCAAAACGAGCATGCCATAGTTCTGCATCTGAAACTGCCTTTTTCATCAGAAACTGCATTTGCTGAATCTTCCACACACTTGTCATAAGAATTGAGCCTATACAGCCCACGAAACAAGGTGCCAGATACAATAATCGTATCACCAAAAGTCAAATCATGAACAGTACATCTGTCATCCACAAATTTGACTACAAGTCCAAGTCTAGCAAGCGCAGAGACAGACAATAGATTCTTCTTTATCCCTGGCACATACAAAGCATCTGAAAGTGTGAAAGCGCTGCCATTTGCAGTAGTAAGCATAATTTTACCAATGCCCTTCACTGGGTAAGAAGCATTATTGGCACATGTGACAGTATTCCCATTAGGGACAGCCTCAAGAGAAGTGAACATATCACGATGCGAGGTAATGTGCTTTGTAGCACCACTGTCAAAATACCATACATGAGAGTCAACAGAAACTGCCAAACATGCATCATGTACAGATGGGTCATACTGGCAATACACGCTAAACGCCCATTCTGTATCCTGCACAACATTTGCAGAATCTGCATTTGTAGAAGCATCCGCTATTGTGGCTGCATTTGACTCTTTCTTCTTTGCCTCTTTAGCCTTTAGCTTAGGGCAATTCTTAATGACATGATCATTTGCCTTACAATAGTTGCACCTGGTCTTTTTCTTGCCTTTATCAAGAGCCTTCTCAGACTTATTGTTGCTACCTGTGGAAGGAGAAGAAGTTGCAGACCTACTAATAGGAGAAGAAACAGTGGAAGGGGCTGCCTTACCACTTCTTCTCTGCTGTTGGGCAGCAATAAATGCTTGATCAACTGCACGCTGCATGGCCCTGTTTTGCCTGGACTGTGCTTCTTGCAAGAGTTTGTTGACCAAAGTATCATACTTGACAGCATCAGGTCTGTCCTCATTAAGAAGTCTCCACGTGGAAGCAAAAGTCTGATATGTCTCAGGTAAAGCATCAAGAACAGTCTGCACAAGAGAATGATCAGGAATAATCTCACCTGTAGAAATCAACTGTTCTTTGAGATCTTTAATCTCAGCAAGAAAAACATTCATGTCATCATCTTCTTGCATAATCTTCAATTTTAGCTCTTTACGTAGGTAAGCGATTTTTGCCTCGTTACGACCTGCATACAAACCAGCTAGAATATCCCAAGCCTGTTTTGCTGTTTTAGCTGAACGAATATGTGGGGTGATGTTACGTTTGACAGAAAGTGCAATCAAGGCATGAGCCTGCGCATCTTTACCATCCCAACGAGCTTGTTCAGCAGTGGGTAAAACAGCAGCAATAGTAGAGCTGCTAGAACCTGCAACATCCTCAACAGATCCTACATCCACAGAACCTGGACGTACATCCATACCCTGCACAATGTTCCACACTCCTTTTGCAACCAAAACATGCTGCATCATGTATGCCCAAAGTGGGTAGTTGCTGTCTCCATCCAGTTTGTCTTCAACAGACAACATGCGAAATACATCATTGCTGTTATCAGCCATGGCCACTGACTGAAACTGATGCAAAAGCTGCCTGTAATGAAGCAAAGACTGAACAGAAAACAACTCGTGCTATGTAGCACGGTCCACAATAGAGTACGTATGCCTGTTTTGCAAAAAACTACACTGTCGAAATTTCTGCAGAAAATGACGAAAACACCTGTGCAGAACTTGAAATGCAAAAACGGAGCCCGAAACGACCTCAGATGCAATTTCTGAGAACGCCAAGTCCTACGGGCTTATTTGTAGAGTATAGGGACCTGCAAGCGCTCGTGAAAACTCACCTCAATCGGAGAACGTGAGTCGGAGGGTGTTGGCGGCGTAGCCCTGGGAGCCGATGCCTGCTCTGATACCAATTGTTGGAATTAGGGTTGCAGGAAAGCACACAAAGCTTGGAGATGAAGAAGCAAGAATGCACACAACACAAAGTGTATTAGATTGTGTCAATGTACAAAAGATAAGTTAGCCCTAGAATGATGGGCGTATATACAAGCCGGGGGAAAAAACCTCCTAAAGAGGGAAAAAGTGCCCCGGCGGTCCTAAGTGTGTTCACACACATCACTGCCTATGTATATGGCAACAAGAAGAAATGACCCCAATGCAACTAAACAAAAAGAACTGATTGTCACGTGATTCCTCTCTTAGATATCTTTGGGACACCTAATTTACCATTGTATCACGCTAAATTAATATTATGGGAGATATTTTTATGAACTATTAAATACATTTAGTGACATAGTGGTGTATGCTTATTGCAAGATTGGTTTGTATGATGAGAGGGTAATACTTTGGGTACTTACATCGCTAGTAATTATAGATTGGTCTATAGTCTATGTCTGTTAATGTATTTGTTAGGATTGATTAAATTCATCAATTAATTAGCAAACTAACATATACATTTGTGAGAGAAGTGAAGAGAAATGTAATTGAAGGCATATGTTTGCATGAATTAAATTTCAAGGCATTGTACAATGTGACATGTACACATTGGAGAATACTTATTTTATCTTAGTCGAGAGTAGACTTTCATTTTTTAAATAATACCCTTTCTACATTGGAGAATACTTATTTTATCCTAGTCGAGAGTAGACTTTCATTTTTTAAATAATACCCTTTCTACATTCTATGCTGAATTCCAAGCCTAAAAAGTAAGTTGTACTTATCTTCCTTTTAGAATGCAAGAGCTATGCTTGAACTTGTAAAAGATAAGGCATGCAAGCCTCATATTTATGCATGCAAAAGAGGAGACCAGATGCAAGCCACTCATTTGTAAAACTAAATATACAATATTGGCCTAAAGTGGTGTGGCTTTAATAATATATAAATACCAATGTGTGACAGAAGGCCACACTCATATTTTATTTTATTTTACCTCTTTAGTTTATGTTGAATATTTTAGCTATAGATTTTATTGATGTGCATGTATTTTTGTTTATATCAATTTCTTCTTCCTAGTAAATAGATTCCGTGTCCATGGTATCACAGCATAGGTATTAGAAGGGGAGACCCTTGAGAAATAGAGAGCTTTAAATCATTTACCAAAGGCTTCAATTTTTACTATGGCCTTCTTTTTCCCACTTCAAAACTCAACCATTCACAGAGAATTGCACAAACAAGCAACAATGGTTGTCGAGTACTTTCCTTGCTTCCAAGCTTGGGTCTTGTGTATCCCTCTCTTCCTCTCTGTCTCACAGAAAAAGTTGCTTCACACCTAAGCAACAATCTAATCTCTACCCTCAAGTCTCTCTCTCTCTCTCTCTCTCTCTCTCTCTCTCTCTCTCTCTCTCTCTCACCGTACAGCAAGAATCAAGCATCAACATCAAACAAGCAGAGAGCAAGTAGAAAACTAGAGAATCTCTTTATCATAAAGGAGGATTGTGTCCATCCATTGTGTCCATACTCATACTGATGTGTCCTTCCATCTTGACACCAACAAGGGTTTCAAGTCTTATCAATCCTTGTGGAGTGATCTGTGTGACTTTGCATGGTCCCACACGTGGCTATTTCAATTTCTTTTTCGTAGTGAACCAACATCGAATATAAGGACTAGGTCCATTTCTTAAGTTTCTTATCTTTGACATTTTTGTTTTTCCTATAAAACTTTTTTTTTGGGATATATATATATATAAAACCTAGAAATGACCTTTACAAAAAGTTCAGAGAGGCTCTTGGCCAAAGTTTACTCCAGATCATTTACATTACAATCAAGCAACTTACATAAAAGAACCCATCTATCATCTTCTCAAAATAAAAGAGGACTGGCTCCTCCAAGAAATATGGTATCCTAGCCACATGCAAGCTATCATCATTGCTTCAGAGGTACAACCTTTAGGAGGAGGTATCTTCTCCAAGACTTGTTTATCTACCCACACCTTTAGCACTGGTCTGGTGCCCAGGGGGTTCTCTATATATAAAGACCACAAAGGTGTAGATGGGGTGTTTCTCCTTTAGGTACCATCTTCTTGTCTCTAGCCCATATTTGGGTAGCCTTGCTTTCACATCATAGCCTGAGTATCCCTGCATAATAACATGAGTTAGGAAACCTAGTATGTAAAAGGGTCAGTTGATCAGCAGATCAACTAATCCCAGCTTGCAAAGAGTATATTTCTTGGAATATATCAGCATTATTTAACTTATTAACATAATATATAGACCAACAGAAATGAATACATTTATACATCATCTCAATAACATCTAGGCCAGTATTCCCCCCTTTCTAGACTGCTGTTCTTGGATACCTAGATTTCCCATAGGTAACAGAATCTAATAATGTTGAATAATAGATTGATGGCACCCTCAGCATCAACCCCCCTTCCAAGAACCCAATCCCCCTAAAGACCCTAAACTCATAGAGACTTAGATACCCATTTTCCAATTCTACCCCATACTCCCCTAATAGCAGGGCATACCCAGAAAGCTAGCCTCCCACCAGGCTCCAAGGTTGTTCTACACCTGGGCAGCAACCTAAGGTGAAGTTCCTTTGAAGAACTTTAGTTCCAAGTGGTAGGGTCTCCATAAAAAAACCTAGAATTTCATAGGGATGCTTGCCTCCCACAAGTATTTCCACCTTTTCCTTCATGTTCCAACACTCTAGTTAACCTTCGACACTCTGTTACAATATTCTATGTTTAATTCACTTTTCCTCAATTCCAAGTAAAGGAATGTAGTTGTCCCTTTATCCAACTTCACTCCATTGGACCACATCCAGTCCTTTTTCTAGCATGAATCATCAAAGGCAGTGGACACCCATACTTTCTGTATTTCTTGTGTCCTACCGAATTCCACTCTCTTGGTAGTAATCCAAAATATGTCACCAACTGATCCAACTCCTTCCATCCTGCCAGTGACCAATCCCAGCAATTAGCCAATCTTCTCAAACCTTTATTATTCAAATTTTTTTGGCTAAAGTAATGTCTAGAACTGCCAGAGGGGGGTTAAATTATGGGACCACCAAATCCCAAGACTAAGAAAGGAATTGCTAGGCAGCCATCCCAATAAGTTAAGTTCAGCACTTCCTTCCATTTCCCAAATAGAAAGTTATAGAAGGGGGAGTTTGAGATTTTGAGGGGAGCAAAAGAAAGCAACTTGTTTCTCTAGTTAAGTCCAAACCACCTACCTTTTTTCCACCACATCTTTAAACATTCTAGACCATACCTCTTCTTAGTGCATGCATTTGGAAAGAAGAAGAGCAAGCTAAGTATGCCAAAAATGGAAGGAGGTTTGGATATTCTACATCTTACCCCTTCCCATTTCTTCAATTTTTAGAGAAATCTTTCTAGGGCCCAATCAGATATCTGCTTATTAGCAACCTCCACTCCAAAAGGGACTCCCAGATGCCTAATGATTTGGCCTCTCCTGACCACCTCACATCCCCATCTTTCCAAATCAAAGTCATTGTCCTCAGTCAAACTAATTATTTTAGATTTTTGAATGTTACATTTGGACCCATAAGCATTAGCAAATTCCCATACTATGGATAAAGCCTATCTCACATTGTCATTCTATGCCCTTAGGAACAAGAGTGATTCATTAGCAAAACATTGGATTACCAGCTGTTCCCCACTCCTCAGCTTTAGTCCAATAATCTTCCCTTTTTCACTAGCATCTTCAAGGGCCACAATAAGGGGGTGTGAGGCAATAGCAACAAAGAGCAAAGGGGCCAGTGGGACAACCATGTCTTACTAACCTCTTGATTTTAAATCCACCTACTAGCCTGCCATTTAGGAGCAACCTAGAGAATCCCCCAAGAGAAAGGGTGAAAATAGAGGAAGCTATCTTAAAGCCAAACCCCAATCTTTCCATTACCCTTGCCACAAAGACCAATGGATCCTATCATTAGTCTTTTCCAAGTATAGCTGGAGCATAATACACTTTTGATCAATTCTTTGAGCCACATCTCTCCCTATCATTGCAACAAAAATATTGTCATAGATGGACCTTCCCTTATTGAATCTATGTTGTTTTCTAGACACAACTTCTTGAAGGACATGGAAGATCCTTAAGGCAATGTCTTTGGCAAGGATTTTATAGATGACAGTTAACAAGGTTATGGGTCTCCAGTGGGTTGATGTGGCCTGCAAAAAAAAAAAAACAAATTTTGATTTGATGGGATTTTAGAAAGACCGATACTTATCAAGAAAGCATCTATCCACCACCACCGCTGGGTCCACCCCTACCACGCTTAAGGGACTTGTTTCAGCCTGTACATTGCCTTCTAAAGTCTGCCACTTGGGTTTGAGGTTTATGTGGCTATGCCACACACCACACAAACCTCCTCCTTGAGACGACCATTCAAAAATGCTAACTTTACATCCATTTGCAATACCGGCCACTTCCCATAAAAGGCCAAGCCAAGTACTGTCTGAATAGTGGTCAAGCTATAGGGGTGAGTATCTCCTAAAAATCAAACCCTTCTACTTGTGTAAAACTCTTTGACATAAGCCTTACTTGCACTTGGCCTTAAGCCTTACTTGCACTTGTCCTTACTTGCACTTGGCCTTACTCGCACTTGGCCTTAAGCCTTACTCGCACTTGGCCTTAAGCCAATCTTGGGACCTTATGCTTGGTGGGATACTTTTTAGGCACCCACTTCCTTGTTGTTAAAGGTTCCTCAGGCTTTTGCGGTTCCATCGGCTGCTTTCTTCTTGGTATATCTGTCTTTGTTCTACATTGAATGGTAGCTATAGTAGGTAGCCTTACTTCTCTATTTCCAGCCAAGCTACTTAAATCTTTATCATTTCCATGTAATTCTTGTCTTGTTTTGTAAGTGCGTCAACTCCAAGGTGGACTTTGATCTCATCACTTTGAAACTGCACTTTCTGCTCTTTTTCCTTCACTTCTAGTGGATTTTGCACTCTTAGTTGCTTGGTAGTCTCTTCGTTATAACATTTTCTTTGTTTCGTAGTGCCCATGCTTTAAAATTCACACAAGCTTTAGCATGTTCATGAGAAATTTCTTTTGATACCACCTTGCTCTATGGGTCTCCTTTGAGTCATAACCTTGATTGGGTGTCTCGATTACTACAGTTTTTTTTGGATTTTCACGTTGGTAACAGAGGTTTTTTAAAGTAGGAACCATAGAAACCAGACGATCTTCCATTATTAGGGATGTAGCATGTTGATGAGGCTACCACTAAGGAAGTTGCTATACAATCAATCATATTTCAATAATGTACATGGAAATTTGGATTTTCAAGTTGGATTGAGGCCTCTGCCTCGTCCTTTTTCTACAACTCCACTAGGTTTTGGCTTGTATGATCATTAGTCTCTAGTGATGGGACTTTCCCTAGAAGAAATATTTTTAGAATAGTCCCTAGGGGTATCATGCATTTTGACAAAAGTTCTAAGGTGGAAAATTGGGCACTTTCGAGGGTTGAACCGCTAGTGTTAGCATTGAGATGTTCCTTCCTCCTAGATTCATCTTTTCTCTTAGAATCTTTTATGCCTTTGAAAGGGGGTACGTCAGCTCCCTCAGGTCCCAAGAGAAATATCACATGTTGTTCTCCTCGACCAACTGATATTCATTTTCCTCAGTGTCTTTCTAATTATATCTTAGTGAGTGAATGTTGAGGTACTTGGAGATCATTGGGGTTATCCCTCTCATGCCATCTCACATTAAGAGTTGGAAGTAGCTTTTCATTTAGATGTATTTTTTATTTTCTATAAGGGATAAGCTTGAGAAGATACTTGCCTATGATCATATCTTCTCAAGACTTTGGCACTCTTGAGGAGGCCAAAGTTTTGGACACGGGTTCTTTCTACACTTGGCAAATTTTGCTTTTTGGCAAGGTTTGATTTGGGCTGAAGCCTGGAGGTACTCCCCCCTTCCTAATCTTTTTTGTAGATGGTCTTTTAAGCACCTCTTCATAGATATTGTCATTCGTGTCAATGTAAGTTTGTAGCCTATTACAAGATCTGGCTTATCTTCCATAACCAAATAGTTTGGAAGACTTTTCGTTCGTTTAGCTTTTTGGAGTGCTCTCATTGCCAATTCTCGTATATAAGAAACGTGGTGATGGACTTTGGACAAGTGTAAGTGTTTGGGATTTTTCACTAGTCAAGCCCTTCTAGGGCCTTTTGGTGCCTCACATGTGAGGAGGTCTCTATTTCTCTTGATTTCTCCTCAATACTAGGGTTAGGTCTTTAGGTATGGGGTCTTGAAGTGGTCGCCACCCTGATCTTGCTACTAGCACTTGTTTTTTGTCCACAATCTTGGGAAGTAATTTAAGTCCGTCAATTGAGACTCATATGGGGAAATTGGTCAAGGAATTGGTCTATACCGGTTCATGGCCTCATATACTTGATTCCTTTGTTTGGGGATGTTGGAACATCATACAAAATGGTCTCTTGGGCACTCAAATTGGGTCTCTTGCATAGAACAACTCGAAGATCACTCTTGTGTCAATTTGAAATAAAGGAGGACTTGTCCTTGGAGTCACCCGTTGCATGGCTAC
Source organism: Cibotium barometz (assembly GCF_041138505.1). Taxonomy (NCBI): domain Eukaryota; kingdom Viridiplantae; phylum Streptophyta; class Polypodiopsida; order Cyatheales; family Cibotiaceae; genus Cibotium; species Cibotium barometz. Next base: position 10,135,446 of record NC_141047.1, read on the forward strand.
TATCATTGAGGGATCTTGGCCGAGGTTCATGGGTGCTTAGGTGTATGTGGCTCTTGCTCAAAGGATCTAGTGCTCAAATTGGCCAATATTCGGAAGGGAAATGCCTCCTTGTGGTACTCGGGTGTATGTGTATGGATTGTGGAAGGAACCACTCTCTCTCTCTCTATCTCTCTCTCTTAAAAAAGAATTCCAAACACGTGGAAACAACATGACCCATGGATTGGTGTGGATCAAAAGTGGAGGAAAAAAATGCACATGCAAGAAATGAAATCCATCAAACATTGAAAAAGTTGACTGCAAGGAAATTTTGAAAAAAAACATTTATTAACGCAATCATCAATTGGATCATTGTTTGACACTTTTGATGATTTTTTAAGATAATTAGAGTTGTTTTACGATAACTATATCAATGCCATAAGTTACACACTATCTAAAAAATATTTTTTTAAACATCATATATGCCAAACTTTCAAGATGCAAGATGGGTTTTGAGAGATGCCCTCATGCTACATTAATTTGAAACAACATCTTGATCTTGCCCCCCATAATTAGTGTAATCTAAGTGAATACATCTTGCAATTAGCAATGTCTCTACGAGAATACATCCCTAAAAGAGAGCATGACAAGCAACACTTTTTCTTTTGCTAGCACACCACATATTGCAAATATATGGTGCTACAACATCAAAGCTCTTTTCCACAAATCCCATTGTCAAATTATGAGCATGTACTTAAGTGGTTTCATTTTCTCAAAATAGTTCAAAGAATCCTCCCAAAAATTCTCACCCTTATTTTTTTGGGTATACCTTGAAATATTGGAGTCCACATGTCTTAGGCACTCAAGGAGTGCAAGTTGACAATCCACGACTGAAGCTCAAAGTGAGAACCTATTACATTTGCAACTTTTTTCTTAGGCAATCCACATTTAGTGTACACCCCACATTCAGTGTGTGCACTTCTCATTTTTAGCTTAGAGATGCACTCCTTTTCAAATAGCCCTTGCATCAAATCTATGTGTGGCAATGGCTAATTTTTGGATAAAAGTCTATGTCTAGATGCTGTGGAATAGTTATGGGCTTTCGCTAATTCCCCTCATTACTTTTACCTCATTTCTCATCAATTAACTTAGCAAAATATTGATGTGTTGGTGGATTGGAATGATTATCAAAGAAACTACATGGCTATTTCTTACCCCTAAGGGAAAGATGTGTGCTTACTCTAGTGCCCCATCAGAGTAGCATGTTGTTCAGGTAATCCTTGCTCTAGGGCAATAGAGCACGGGGATAGGCACACACAAGTGGCCACAATTCTCATCAATTAACTTAAGAAAAGATGGCGAGATGGGTATGATTATCAAAGAAAGGATGGGTATGATTATCAAAGAATCTACACAGTTATTTCTTACACCTAAGGGCAAGATGTGTGCATGCTACTAGTGCCCTGTCAAAGTAGCAGGTTGTTCAGGTAAGCCTTGCTCTAGGGAAACAGACCATGGGGATAGGCACACATGTGTCCAAAGGACATCCTCACAATGTGCAAACACTTGACGGATGCTAGATCACAGTTTTGATGGCATGTTATCAAGAAACATGATGTGGCCAAGGTAGAGGAGGCCATTAGACACATGGGTGGCTGTGTAATAGACACCGTCATTTTCTTGGATTATGTTGGAAATCCTATGGCATTACTTTGTTTGGACAATATGGTCTAGACAAGGCGGTAGAGAGGGGTGTGGACATTGCAAGAGGCCATACTTTCAACTAGGTGGTGTTGCTACATTTGATTTATGCCTTCATCACATTCATCTAATAAAAATAGGCAAAGCTAGCCCTTTGTTATCTCCTTGTAAGAGGATGTTTATGGAAGAGAGATGAAAGAGCATGACTTTACATACATTAACAAGAACAAAATAACATCAAATGATTAAACACATAAGCATATGATAAGGGATAGTATAAAATAATTCATCTCGAATTAATTAACACTTATTCAAAAATAGGTAACACAAATTGGGTTTAATCTCCCCCTCTACGCATGAGGCCAAATGTCCATGCATGGAGTATTTATCCATATTCTTGAATAGTGCCCCTTGGCCAAAGATGAGTTTACAAAAGTGGAAAAAGTTTCCACATGTTGCTATCTTAGGAATTCACAACTTCTTTTCTCCAAGCTTCTCTTCATTTTCAAGATTTATTTACAATGTTTATCCTATGCCAAAAGACCCTTTAATAGTTAAAATTTATTTATTTATAACGGAGCAAGTTCCCACAAGCTAGTCTTCTAATAGGTGCTGAGACTTCAAATGTGCCGAGTCTCTTGAATATGCCAAGGTGAAACAAAAGAGCCGTGTTGCCAATGCCATTTGAACTTAGTAGGCTCAATCTTCCAAATCTTCATCTCCTATACTTTAACATGTCAGCATAAAGAACAACACTTTACACAACACATGTAGTATTTCCCGATGCCACAGTATCTATCTCAAGACAAGAGGCCCCAAGCATACACACACATCACCGTGGAAATCACCCAAAAATGATAGTATGATGTGCCCAATATTTAGGCATCCCTAACATATTGGGGCTAGAGGTGATATTCCATCACAAAGATACCATCATTTGACATCCCTCTTGCTTGAGTTAGTAGTGGACCTCAACTACGAGCTCAATAAGATTTAAGAATTTGAGAGGAAGTCCAAAAGAAATGTTCAAGCATCCACTTAGTATCTTACTTAAGATTTTTCTTTTTTAATTAACAGATATTTAACATATGTGTTACATGTTCTAGTGGTGGTTATTTGATGATCAATGACAGTGTCAAGTTTCAAAATTTCCTCTTGTTCTTCCAATAAAGGTGGTTTTTCATATAAATTTTATCAAACTCAATTACCAATTGGTTAATAGCCTCTTCCTTTTGACTAAGTCTAGTGGCAGGAACTAGCAAAGATTTATCATAGATAATGTGGAATGGTTCTTTCCTGTGGAACTATGTGGGGTGTTCTTGTATGTAAATTGTAATAAGTGCAAACATTGATTCCACTGAGATGGTTGTGAGTGCATATGCTCCTAAAAGATCTAAAATTATTAGTAGTAGTGATTTTAGTCAAGCTTAGTATAACTTTTTGAATCATGATAAAGAATTTCTAAAGGAAATTAATGATGAATGAATTGTTTTTTTATTTAGTTTCTCACTATACCATGAATTAAATTGTTTGTGAAATTGATAATCTTGTGATAAATATTTATAAATTCTATTGAAATGGTTAACACATTTGAAAACTAAAACAATAATAGATCATTGCAATATAAAATCTAAAGAAAAGTAAAACGGAAAGCTTATCTCCCCATGTGGATTGTGGATGGCATAGCATTAACCTTGAGAGCATGCATGGTATTATGCGTAACAGTTTCCAAAGCAAAAACAAGCTATTTGCAAGAGGCTAGCTCTTGATTAGCATAAAATTTGGATTGATAGGTTAATCTCTCTTTGAAAATTAGAAAAATATTCGATTGAGTATTCAAGATTGTTACATATGTTTGTATTTACAAAATAGTTTTTCTATTTTTTGCACAAATTTTGCTTATTTGTATATTCATGAATATAGAAATGTATACACCAAGCAATTTATTAAATAATTAGAAAAATCATAATATGGATAATATTAAAAGAAATAAATAGCTTGGCTGATAATAATATTTTCAAACTAACGAATAGCTTTTTCTATTATTTTTTCCTATTTATTTTCTAAAAAGTAATAAAATAATGACCAAAAATGATATTTCAAAAAAAATAAAAAAAAATCAATGGTAAAACTTATCTCTCGGATGATACTTGCTTGATGTTTTTCTAGTATTCAAGAGTGAAGATTTATTCACATCATAGTATTTTCCACCATTTTGATACTTTGAGAGTTGCGGCATAATTGAGGGTTCACTACAAGAGGACGATTGATCACCGAGGCCACCCTATCAGCATTATCCTATGGGCCTCAATATAGGCCTTCAAAACCACAAGGAGTTTGGAAAATGGTGGGCCTCAATATAGCCATGGTATGCGCCATTGCATATGCCACAATATGAGCACATGAAATGTTTTTTAAAAAAGTGGGTGGAGTTTTTTACAATTTTATATCTATAGGAACATGTCAAAATGAGAAATGAAGTTTTTTATAGTGTTGTACAAATTAAAGTTAAAGATCTTCATCTATTCTATCATCCTCCACTAGGTCCATAGCTCCAAAAAGATCAACTTCAAGGAAGACCTCTCCATCCCCATCAGCATCAATTGCAATAGAAGGAAGTTGTAGGCCGTATTCATCATCATCTATGTCCTGCTCTTCTATAAAACTTGGATGTTCCTCATCAGATTATTATTTCTCTTCATTTATATGAACTTCATCATCCACTTGATTACCCCCAATATCATACATTCCTCTACCTCCACTTTTGTATTGTTTCTCCTTTGTTCATCAACTTCTCGAAGTCTATCATTATGGTCCTCTAGATTTGCTTGATATTCCCCTATTATAGTATCTTTTAAAATTTACTTACTACGAGGAGAAAATTATAGTACAAATAACCACCTTGGATCTTTAGGATCTTCTTTAAAGGTTATTCATTCATAGTGCTGTGGTAGAACAAACGTGTCCCTTTAGTCGGTCCATATCTAGTCAACTTGAACAAATCCACTTTTGTCCCTTTATACAATTGTATTTGGTCCATTTGTGACCACCTTATCCATGTCACAGTTGTATTTGGTCCATTACCACCTTTGTATAGTTGTATTTGGTCCATTTGTGACCACCTTAAGCCACTTCACATCAAATATAAATATGTCAAATCACCTAAGTGCAACCTTAATTATATCCTAAATTGTTCCGCAGTAATCCAAGCATTCCAGTTGTTGCATTTATGTCACTTGTACTTGGTGTTCTTTCTTGCTCAAAGCTAGCCTTCATGTTGCAATCATACATAGTTCTTTTTTTTATCAATTCATTCCACTCTAAAGTGATGACCTTGTGACCAAAGAGCTCCGTATTTATGATATTGTATTAATAATATTGGCCATGATTTAGATTAATATATATAATTGGGCATAAGCAAGGCTGCTTCTTCTACGCTTCTCTAAGGTTTGCCGTGGGGTTATTGCCTATTGTAGAGATACCAATTCTTTCCCTTCTTCTCTGCTATGTGGCATATAGTGTAGCTTGCAAGCTATTTGTTGGTGTTGAGAGTGTTTTGCTTAATGCACTCACCTCTCTTCTTTGCCCAACTATGCACTGAATTCCTTTCTTTCTACTGCTTGAGGCAGGATGTACAAATGCTCATGAGATGGTGCCTGTGAGCTATTGAGTGTGTATGACTGGTGCATCTACTCTTTAAGATATTTTCTAATTCTCTTTAAGCTACAATGATGTGAAGAAGGGCAGCCTTAATGGGCAGAGGAGGAGGAGGAGGAGAAGAAAACCCTACTTTTTGAAAATACTAATCAAAGAAAAAAACAACAAAAGCTAGCAAACAAAAATAGAAGGAACCTAAGCTCTGATACAATGTTTAAAACACGGATCAAGCTCTCCTAATGACAAGATAACTACCTAATCAAACATGGATCTAAACTAATTAAACATGATTAATTTAACTAATCTAAGATGGGTGGTACCTAAGTGAACTCATGATGATGAGTTTGTGCCAATTAAAGTTTAGACTCAAGTTCAGTTAGGTTACAAGATCAAAGCTTGTACTCATAGAAAGACTTGGGATGTTGTGCTTGTTGTCATTGCTTGAAATGGCTCCCTTTTATAGGAGTTGTACATGGGCTTAGGCTCCTTTGAATACAATATGAGATAATACCATGTGACAATTTTCTCTCTCACAGCCACTCACTACCTTTCTTGTGCTCAATGGAACCACTTTCTCTCAATAGATATCACTAAGAGCTGTAAGAAAGAACTATCAACGTTCATTGTTGATTCCTTTTATGCTATTAAGCTACATAATCAAATCTTGAGAGTGAACAACATGTGAAAGTTTTCACACAGCCCATTTCCCTTCTCAAGAAAGAGTCCGTTTTGCCCCTTCATAATGATCTTTGCTACACCCCAACCCCATGTTTTTATCCCTATCGTAATCCAACACATTAAATCCCAAACCTGGTCCTTACCGCCATCCCTCTTGCAAATCCAACATGCTTGCATGAACCATAACAATACTCTAAACCTAATTTCTACAAAGTAACCCCGAAAAGAGAAATTATGGTTTTCTCACAAGGGATTAGACCCAAGTGAAACTCGTAAAAGAGTCGTAGCAAATCCAGCTTCCATGGCATAATCACAAGAACTAGGTGATAGTAAAGCTTAGTAGATAGTCACATTTTTTGACAATATCCCAAATAAGAGATTTCTTACAAAATCATGTATTTAATGCCAATTTAACATCACAATGAATTTAGTTTATTAAATAATTGGTTCCTTACTTCAATCATCAAGTATGGGTTGTCACAAGAAATTGAAACTAACCAAAATATGCACATACAGATATGCAAGCTGACAAAATACAAAATTTCTTCATTGAATGCATGTAGACGCATGAAACCTTCACTACTATGATTGAATATGTCAAAGTGTATGCTGCAAAAAAGGTACTAAGACAAGCAAATTTCTTAAGACATAACCATGCAAAACTCCAAACGTGGGAAGAGAGTAGCCAGAAAAAAACAAACTCTCTAATGGGAGAGAAAGAAACACTTACATAGATCCCTAAAAATACTCAAGTTCACATACATAACGATGTTGTTCTCTTTGGACGGGCATGGCTACAACATACATAGATGGGCATCCTAAAAATACTCTTTTACATACATACCAATGTTTGTATTTAGTGATGATCCTCCCTAAAAATATGTTGTGGTCATGCCCCTCTTTGAGGTCCATGAACTAAAACCATATTTTATATACATATAGTACCAAAATATTACTTTAGGTCTAAAACATGTACACTTTAAAATTGTAAGTTTCCTCCCTAGCCTCTCAAGATGTCCAGTATCTTCCCCTGTAATCAAATCCCTCTTCTTCAGATATATAAAAGATCTTGTTTCTACCTATTTTGGCTTAGAGAGAGAAAATATTCTAGAGAGAGGTTATTCAAATTCTAGATATTTTTGGATGGAAAAATATCTATTCTTATTAAAATAAATTTCCCTGAAACAGAAGTTCAAAAAGATTTTCAGAAGGTGCATTAGAAATCAATTATAATCTATTCAAAAGGCCTTATCTTAGGGGTCCAAATTTTTTGAAATTTTTAAATTAAGGTTTGAGGGGCCAATAAGATTCATCCAAATGTGTGGAGGAGATAAATAGAAGAAATAAAGAAAATCCCCCAAAAATGAGTAAATACTCACATAAGATGAAGAGTGGACTAAGGACCAAAGGAAATACTAAAAAAATGAATTTTTGACACCTCGGAGTGGGGATTCCCCCTCCACCTATTTCACATGTGTGGTGGAGTTTTAAATTTCAAAAAATTGAGATGTTTCATCTCTCCTCTCTCCTAATTCAAGTCTAGTTCCAAAAAGTAAGCTAAATTGACCCAAAATTGGTCAAAAATTGACCAAACTGATCTGGAAAATTGTAGAATTAGTTTGCTTGGTTAGAAGCTCACTTTTTCCTATAAATAGAAGCCTCTCCCTTTGTTGAAGCTTAATAGTGTTTTATGCATTGTTACTCTACTCCTCCCAGAGCCAAAAACTCTGAATTTCTTAATAATTCATTAGTTTTTGACCTTTCCCTCTTCTAAAGAACTGGCAGCCACTCTTGTTGCAAACAAGAGTAGATCTCTCAAACCATCAAGCCAAAGGAAAGCTCCCAAAATTTCATATAAGTTAGAAATCCTACTTTTTCTTATTCTTGTAATGATTTTCTATTTTTTTTGTTATCTTTAAAATGATAATCTCATGCTATGCCTTGCTGGAAAGGCTTTCCCCCTCTCTCATTCTTAAATTCAGCCCTTCTTTATCCTAGTTAAGTAATCAAATTGTTTGAATTAAACTTTTCATATTGTTTCTCTTTTAAAAGTGGAATTTGATTAGTTTAGAATGCTTTAAACAAATTAGGGATAACTTTTAAGTAAATTAAGAATAGAAAAATTTAAAAAATGATCAGCCATACAAAGGAGGTTATGGCAAAATTTTCTTAAATTTTGTGAAAGAAGTATTATCTTTTATTATTCAAAAAGAGTAATCCCTATCGTTTGTGTATTCTAAAAGTGTTATTTTCATTCTAGGCATAGAAAAATGCATAGTAGAAATATTTTTATTATAAAAGTGTTATTTCCTTTAAAATTAAATTCTATGCATAGAAAGATGCATATTGATTTTTTTTAAATTATAAAAGAGTGATTTTCATTAGATTTAAATTCTATGCATACAAAGATGCATATTGATTATTATTTTTATTATAAAAGAGTGATTTTTATTAGATTTAAAATTTATGCATAGAAAGATGCATATTGATTATTATTTTTAATTATAAAAGAGTGATTTCATTAAAATTAAATTCTATGCATAGAAAGATGCATATTGATTATTATTTTTATTATAAAAGAGTGATTTTTATTAGATTTAAATTCTATGCATAGAAAGATGTATATTAATTATTATTTTTAATTATAAAAGAGTGATTTCATTAAAATTAAATTCTATGCATAGAAAGATGCATATTGATTATTTTTTTAATTATAAAAGAGTGATTTTCATCAATATTAATTTTTATGCATAAATAGAATTTTTTTATTATAAAAGTGTTACTTTTAGCAATATTGATTTTTATGCATAAATAGATGCATAAAAGAAATTTTTTTAATTATAAAAGTGTTACTTTCATCAATATTGATTTTTATGCATAAAAAGATGCATAAAAGAATTTTTTTAATTATAAAACTGTTACTTTCATCAATATTGATTTTTATGCATAAATAGATGGATAAAAGAAATTTTTTTATTATAAAAGTGTTACTTTCATCAATATTGATTTTTATGCATAAATAGATACATAAAAGAATTATTTTTTAATTGTAAAAGTTACTTTCATCAATATTGATTTTTATGCATAAAATAATTTTTTTATTATAAAAGTGTTACTTTCATCAAAATAGATTTTTATGCATAAATAGATGCATAAAAGAAATTTTTTATTATAAAAGTGTTAGTTTCATCAAAATTGATTTTTATGCATGAATAGATGCATAAAAGGATTTTCTTTTATATAAAAGTGTTATTTCCATAGAAGTTGGATTTTATGCAAAAATAAGTGCATACAGAATTTTTATATCAAAAATAAGAGTTCTCTTTAATCCTATGTTTAAATTCCATGAATATTGGATCTCGTTGCTGACCTACTGGTCTCAACGGAGAGTCCAGAGTGATACTGTTTTGTGAGAAACAAGGACTGAATGGAAATTTTGAGTTATGACATCTGTAACCAATAATTGTTTGTCAATGAATTGTTTTATAAATTAAAGTTTAAAGAGGAGTGTGTGCGTATCTGTATTTTAAAGCAAAAGTTAAGAAAGGCATTCAATTATGGGTGGGCGAGTACTTGTCTGGTTCTACCAATTTCAATGGTTGGGCGGTGGCTAACCCATGGGCCAGATGGGGTTAGGCTGGAATCAGTAGAGTTTTAATAATAAAATTGATATCAATAGGAATACGCTTAAAACTCGAATAGTTAAATAATAACCTGAAGACTTCTCTAATGAATAGATCAATGGCTATGTGCCTGATTCAATCAAGAAAAAAGTGTTGATTCCTTCAAGTTAAGTCTATAATAGTTTCCCTTCTATCTGGTTTATTCAGATAAAGGTTAGTTCAGTATCTTGACCTCGTTAGAAAAATTCGTTAAGAAATTCAAAATGGTGGAATTGTCCCCGTTTTCTGAGCATGGGAAATTTTCCCAGTTTCGGTTTCGGAATGACCACCAGCTTAGTCTCGTGCCCGGACATTCGAGGGCGAGGCCGCAAGTGGGAAACTCTGCCCCGCGCAAGAGGAGGGAGTTGCTTCCACTGCTAGCAATCGGGAATCCGATGCACGGAGGGGGCAGTGGAATCCCACAAAAATTTTGGGACGTATCGCTCATTTGACGTCTAAGAGGGATTAGACCTAGCAAGTGGGTCTAAAGAGTTGCTCCCCACACACTTGCCAAGTCTCACTCCCATCAGATGCCAGATAGGTATGACGTGTTGCCACCTGTTCTTTTTTGCATATGGCCATAGGGTCCCATATGCAAAAAAAACAATGGGTTTGGGTGGGACATATCACCATCTGACTTTCGATAGGGATGGAACTTGGCAAGTGGGTCTATGGGATTGTTCTCTCCCCTCTTGCCAAGTTTCATCTCCATTGGATGTTGGATAGGTGTGACGGTGTATTATGTAAATTTTTATCAAATCAATGAAAAATGTGCCAGATTTTCAAAAGGACAATGAGGATTTGGGTAAGGAATACAAAATGCAAACAGGTCAAACAAGATTTGGGTAAACAAGAAAAAGAATAATTCTTTGTATTTAATATGGATTGGAAGTTACCCTCCTTTTCTCTCTCTTCTTGCACCTCCTTTTGCTTTTCTTGTTTCCTTATTGCTCCCTTGAACAACCTCTTGCTCCCCACAAGCCCATCCTCCTATTGCTTTGTCTATTAAATCCGCAATACATTCCTGTACCCTCCATAAGAGATGTACGCAATGTGTGTGTTTGTATGTGTTTGTGTGTGTGTGCGTGTGTGTGTGTGTGTGTGTGAGCGAGAGAGAAAGAAAGAAAGTTGTATTAACGTCTACTAGAGGCCGAACTCAACCTATGAGACAAATCAATGTACAACTGTCAATGTCTTTTGGATGTCCAAAAAAAAAGGACAAAATGTACATGAAATAAACTATGAAAGTATTGAGCTAGTGGGGTGTGTGATGGATGGAGCACTACTGCTAGAGGCTTAGTATGCAACCTATATGCGTAGGGTATACAAGAATGCAATGTAGATCTATCTAGCTCCAACTAGTACCATAATGTGAGAGAGAGAGAGAGAGAGAGAGAGAGAGAGAGAGAGAGAGACCTCATGTTTGGGAAAGTGAGAGCATAAGCTTTTTTATTTACCTAAGAAAATACACTTTTTTCCTCTAAATAAGTCACACCATTTTGTAAGGTTTATATAGATAGTTAAACTATTTATTTTACAAAGGCCAACTTCTTAAATGTTGACGTTTGGTGAATCGCATCCTTTTTGAGGTATATGTTGGAGTGTTATTGGCAACCATTTGATACTTTTTTAAAGAACTTTACATGATTATCAAGTTATAAAAATAACCAGAAAAAAGCACTAAAAAATCACCTAAAAATCAGGGGAAAAGCCCACTTGATTACGAGATTTTGTAAAATTCGTCAAAAAAAAACAAACACTGATGCAATAAACATGTATAAGTCATGTTATACAGACATGTACATAATTTTAATAAACAAATGCAATATACATGTTGTTCAACATGTTAGATTGTCGTTTTGCAAATGATTTCTGAAGAAAGAGAATATGTGGTAGCATGTACAAGCAGGAAAATTAAGCTAGCAAAAGGGACTCTTATTATACACGAGACATTTGAATCAAATTAAAATACTAAAGTCTGATTCTCTCACAAAAGGCATGAAAATAAAATAATATTTGAATAAGTGAATCAAAATATAGAAGTTATGGGTAGTTAAAGAAAGCATTTCTTTTTTTTAATCAATAGTAAATATATATATTAAGCAAAAAAAGCCACGTACACCATATTAATCAAGATGAAAGCATTTCTCTCAAAACCTATTTGTGAGAGGACTTGCAATTTGAGGCCATTCCATTTGGCTCAAGAAGCATCCAACATTATCTCCCAGAAGCACATGCTTCCAACTTAACTCCCCCTTGAACACTAGCTTGGTGCATTCATAAACAAGATAAATTAAATTTTTTATTAAAAAAACAATCAAAGAAATGGTGATAGCTTGGTGCATTCATAAACAATATAAATTAAATTTTTATTGAAAGAACAATTAAGAAAAGGTGGATTATGTTTATCTCTTCCTTTTAGCATCTCATGCATAGACCATATCCTATAACAATTTAGATGCTCTATGATTGGTCCGCACACCCTTGTGCATAATAATCCACATCAAGCATGCTTTCTTGGGCTCAACTTTCGTGAACCATAGGGACTCAAACTTGAAGTACCGTTGTTTTCTATCCCATAACAGAAGCCATCTAGCATTCAATTTTATGGGAATTGGGGTGGGGGGGTGAGTCAGAGGATGCAATGGGTAACAAATCATAGCCAGTTTTGCACGTGAAGGATTTCTTCCGAATGTGGTGTTTCACATGTAGCTTGAATAAACGATCAAGCTCCCACAAGTTAATCCTTTGCTATCGTAAAGAATATCCCCTGTGGGTAGAGCTACTTCAAGGGAGTACTCTTGGCATAAGGGCAAGATCCACAACCAACATGAACACCCCCACAACATGCATGTGAAGGATTTATTTTTAATGCAGTGTTTCACATGTATCTTGAATAAACGATCAAGCTCCCACAAGTTAATCCTTTCTTACTGTAAAGAATATCCCCCTGGGCAGGGCTACTTCATGGGAGTACTCGTGGCATAAGGGCAAGAGCCACAACCAACACGAACAACCCCAAAGCGCATAGGTGTCTCTTCCCAACGCACGAGCGGGGACTTGAACCCACAACCATTTGCTTGGGAGCCTAAGCCTTAACCACTACAATAACTTACAAGCGATGTTTGAAATTCCTTTTATAACTTGCAACCATTTGGTTGGGAGCCTAAGCCTTAACCACTACAATAAGTTACAAGTGATGTTTGAAATTCCTTTTATAATTGTAGTGATATCAAAAGACTATTTGTAAGAATGTTTGGGACTTAAAAATCACGAATGTAGTTTCTAAGAGTGAGGAAAGTGAATCTTATTTTGAAATATTTTCTATAAAGTTCTTTAATCTATTCCTAAAATACATGGTGATTAACTGTGTAAAAAAAACATAAATCTAAAAACAAAAAAAAAACTAAATTTTTATCAAGTTGCACTTCACTCTCACCATTAACGTAGGGAGACTGACATTCTAGATAATCACTCAAATGTCAAAGATCTTGAACACTGTAAGTCACAACGTGCAAGTGGCCCAATCACAATGTGTACATAATGCCCAAGAGTGCTTAAATCCTTACATCCAATTCTATCCCATATTCTAGTCTTCAATTTTTTCAAGATAAACCAAGATCTCCATCCTTTCACTCAGGATAGAAAAAGTTTGAAAACAACAAACAATAATATGAAAATTGTTGGAAGTATGAAAATTAAAAGGACCGCTTACATGTGTGTCTCAATTAATTAATCGTGGTATCCAAATTTCATGGAGATGCAAAGCTTCACCAACTCATGCATGATAAAAGCATCAAAATTCATTGTATTTAAATTTTACTAGATCACAAATCTAAGCTCATAATAATCTTGAGTAAAAAGATTGAAAAACATACATACAAACAATAGCAATTTGCTTCTTCTTCGTAGACAAATTGCTGCAAGGCATTTGGATAGCTACAAATTGCAACCATAAAGAAGAGGTAAATAATATACACAACCATCATAAAGATGCGATGAAAAGTTAAATCATACATGACCGTCATAATGATGCAATAAGAAAGAGCTAAACTATACATGATCACCTATAAATCCTATTGCAAAACATTAAAGAGAAAGTGATTTATCATGTGATAGTTTTGGCCTCATATTGGGTTGGGGATTCATGTATACAACACAACCGAAACAAAATGTAAGATAAAAGAATAATGAAAAGTTTAAGAGTGAAAATAAAAGTAAAAAAAAACAAAAGTGGAGAGAGAGAGAGAGAGAGACAAAGAGAAAGAGAGAGAGAGTTGTAGTACTAGATTCTCTAACTCAACTTTATTAAAAGCCAAGTAAGAGATGATATCATCATTGGCCAAATGTGAAGTTAATTTTATGAAACTACAAACATTATAACATGGCAATATCCTGCTACTAAAGAAAACATTTAAAATACTAATTTAAAAAGGAAAAAATGTACCTTAAATAGGAGAGAAACAAACCTGATTAAAATATATATATATATATATATATATATATATATATATAACATGCAAAGCATTACAGAAAATTTGGACTCAAGTTGGGCCCTTTAAGGATTGTTACATATTCTGTCTCTACAAAAATGGCGCATGGTGAAATTTTCACAAATCTCAAAAGTGAGTGGAGATTGGATATTTGGAATCTACTCTTTGAGACCTTTCCAATGACATATAGCATGATGGGTAATTTTGTATATTGAAGACATCCCCAAATTTGGTGATGATGTGGCACGTAACTTTCTATTATTCCAGAGACTTCGAGGCAAGATGTAATAGCATCTTTCGTGACTTCTTCAAAGGTTTGGTGAGCTATTCTTTAAGGATAGGTACCAAGAAATTCTATTTTCTCCACATAGCTGGATTTAATGGGGGTGTTCACCTCATGACGTTACTCCCCTACCTACTAAGGAAATCTGGGACTTTGGTTGACCTAATTTTGAGGGTTTCGTCTTCCCAAAAGGAGCTTTAGAAAAGATAATTCAAAAGATGAAAATCTTCAACATGCCACATCATTACCAAATTTGGGGACTTCTTGAATATACAAAATTGTCCATCATGCTATATATCATTGGAAAGGTCTCGAAGAGTAGATTCCAAACGTCCAAACTCCACTCACTTCTGAGTTAATTTGCAAACATTTCACCGTCTGTCCATTTTTGCAAAAAGAGAATGTGTAGCAATCCTTAAAGGGCCCAATTTGAGTGCAAAGTTTTCCTAATGCAAAGGTAACAAATGCGGAGAGAGAGAGAGAGAGAGAGAGAGAGAGAGAGAGAGAGAGAGAGAGAGAGAGAGAGAGAGAGAGAGAGTTGCATATACACTGTTTCATAGCTCCTCATTCCATTGAGAATCTACATAAAAAATAATTTAAAAATTATCAAATTTTAAAACAAAGAAAGCAATAACTATAAACCAATTATTCAAATTATTTAATGCAAAAATAGGAAATTATAGATTTCTAACCTTCCAAAGAGAATGCCTGGTTGTTCTTGCTCCATGTTTCCATATATTAATGGTATCTGAGAAATCCAATTCACTTAATCTCGACCCCTCTATGGATATCTTTATTCGAGCAAATCAATATTTCTTGTATGGGTTGGTTACTAAGGCTATCTTCAGCTTATCAAAGGCACTCTTACACATTACAGTTCACTGAAAAAGTGTACTCTTCTTGAGAAGAATAGTTAAAGGGGATGCTATCTGAGCATACCTAGGTATAAAGATCCTATACCATCCGGTTAATCCTAGGAATCCTCTGACTTCCTTTACCGTCTTGGGTTCTGGCCATTCTACGACTGCTTGGATTTTTGCGGGGTCAAGAGAAATCCCATCCTTTGATACTATGAATCCCAAGTATTCCACTTGGTCAACAAAGAAAGAACACTTGCTCTTTTTTGCAAAGAGTTGGTGTTTCCTTAAGGATTTCCAGGACCTTGCGCACATGATCTTCACGATCTGCAGCATTCTTTGAGTATACCAAGATATCATCAAAGAAGACAAGAAGAAAATCATCCAATTATTCTCTGAGAATATCGTGCATAAGACGATTAAATGTCACTAGGACATTAGATAATCCAAACGGCATGACTATGAACTCATAATGCCATAGCGAGTATTGAATGTTGTCTTTGGGATGTCCTGCTCCTTGATCTAGATTTGGTAGTACCCGGATTTGAGATCTATCTTTGTGAACATTTGGGTCCCACTTATAACTGATCCAGAAGTTCATCAATCCTAGAAATAGGATACTTATTTTTAATTGTTAATTGATTCAATCCTCTGTAGTCAATACAGAGTCTTAACGTTCCATCTTTCTTCTCTTGAAAGAGAATGGGCGCACCCCAAGGTGAGACACTGAGCTTGATAAATCCCTGCTCTAATAGTTTTCTTAACTGCTCCTTAAGTTCTATGGCTTTAGGGATGGCTTTAGGGACTGGCATTTTGTATGCACGCTGAGCCACTAGCTGATCTCCGACGGGGGGTCAACTTGATCTCATGATCTACTTCACGAGACGGAGGCATCTCAGTCAGCTCTTCAGGGAACACATCTGCATACTCACTTAACCACTCTAGTTCTTTAGCCTTGCATTTTATGTCTACCGGATTCATCTTAATGACATAAACAGCTTGCCTCTTTCCAAGCCCTTTTAATAATTTAGAAGCCTTGACTAATTGTAGCACTGGGGATCCAGAAATTCCAGTTCCTTGAACTTTATTCCCGTGAAGGTCAAGGAAAGAGATGGTTCCTTTATGACAATGAATATCAGCTTGATTCTTATGGAGCCAATCCATTCCAAGGATTCCATCATAAACTCCCAAGGGTAGGACTCTGGAACTGGCACTCTGTTACGTTCCCATCTAGGATAAACTGAATAAGGTCTGTCTCAAGGTGTGTGAAAGGAATCTTTCCACTGGCCAATTCCACTTGCATAGGTTTCCTTGATTTTTGATTTAGGACTAATTTATGCAGACATCCTGGGGAAAGCGTGGACATACTGCCCTCCTGCAAACTACTTGTGCTGCCGTCTCTCCGCTAGGTCATGGAAATATAGATCCTCGAAATGGCCTGCGAGTCTGGCTTGGCTCATTTGAGTTGTAGCGGAAGAGATGAGATGCTCGAAGGCGAACACATTCATGTCTTGTGATTGGGTGAGGTCAGGAACACCGGATAAGTGTGAAACTTCCATCTATAAAATCAAATTCTTTGATTAAAAATCTTCATTCAGGAGGCTTATGGAATGAAAATACAATATGTAAATGCTCTTTCTGAGTTTTTATTATCAATTTCTAATAAGAATTCATTTCTCCTTATTAGCTTTCAACAAAGCTCTGATACCAGTTGTGAGATTCCCCACCACCCCCACCGTGGTGCCCCCTCCGAGGGTGTGCGCTTTTGCCGCACAGGTCGTAGCTGGGGACTTGCCGGACACCGTATGCGAGCTACGAATGGCTGCAAGCATACAACCAGGGAAGGAAGCTCAAACAGAATACCAAAGGGTGTGTCACTCACCGCTCAACCGCCGCCTTGAAGGATTCCCGCGTCGCAGCCGTGAAGGAGGAGCCGCCGTCGCCGCTCTACCGCCTCTCCGCCGCCGTGCCGCTACACAGTGCTCGATCGCTCTCTCACTCTCTCTCTCTCTCTCACACACACAGGAGAAGGAAACCAAAGAGATAAGGCAAGAGCACTCTTGTATTCACAACACATGAGAATAAGGATTTTAGGGTTACATTTGACTCTTATAGGTGACTTGGCCGTTCACACTTGGGTGCCCATACATGGTCGGCCGACCCTAACCTTATCCTACTGATATCCAAGGTGCGCCTCTCATCGGCGATCACCCAATCCCTTTATCCTTAACATATGGTGCCGACAAGCCCGGCCCATGACTCAGAATATTTAAATTAATGACGTAAAATATAGTACGTCTCAATGTCCGCCATGGGTTAACATGCCCCCCTTCCTGATGTAGATTCCGTCCTCGGAAGCTATGGTATGGTAAGCTCGATAGGGTTGTTGTGGTTGACCGTCTGCAAAACAGGGAAAAGAGTGAAAGTATGCTGGAATTCAAAAGATATAAAGTGTATAAATTCAAGCATGTTAGACCACAATGGATGTTGCTATGAGAACTTAGTTTAAGGGTCACATGAATGAGCTAGTGTAGCAAATTAACAGGAGTTTAAAATTATTGAAAGTAAATCAAGAGTTAGCAAGGTGTCAAAGGTTAATCAAGGTTTATAACTGGCCTAAGTCAAGGAAAATAACCAAGCTTAATAAATAAACAGATGACCACACTGTGTCTACTTTAAGAACAAGTTTATACCACGAGCCTAGGGACACAAGAAACATTAGAGTTACAGGAGCCTTTTGCCTTTATTTCTTCACACACATGACAATTTTTATACACAATGGCGACCTTCCTAAGGCAAAACTAACATTGATCCTGGTACCATGTTTAACACAAGGCATTATCCAGGAATCTATTAGCTCACTTTAGGCAAGGCTACCCCCTACCAACCAAGGCATCGGTCTGGAGTAGAATACTCCTCACCTACCAAGTATCAATAAGGCGATAGGCCAACATTAAAGCACATCGTAGACTTGTATTGCCATTTATTGTAGGCTTTTAAAAAAAAAATTAAATTAAATTTCTTTTGATCTTCGCTCCTGAACTAAAATGTGTTCTTACATCCTTTCGACAAGGGGTAAAAGCTATGTCCTAGAGGTCAACACACACACAGCCAGGTGTCAAACATTAAGATGGTTTGATCCTAGACCTAAGACAATCGTATTCCAAGGTTAACTAAAGACTGCATGCATTTTCAAGAATATATCCAATAAGGTTAAACTCATTAATGATTCACACTAGCACGTCAGGCAACTTCAAAAACTACGTAGTACATTGACAATTTCCATGTGGTCATGCATTATAGTTCATGCAATTAATTGAACAGTAAAAAATTAAAGAGAGTGGGTATGGAAGAATTACACCTGTATTTTGGAGATCTCCTTGATTTGACGAGACAGCTTGCAATTTGATGTAGATATATTTTGATGAACGTTGCGGCAGTCTCAAGACTTGAAAGCGAACCCACCTCAAACTTTTTAACCTGTACAATCAACTAACAAGCACTATACCTCGAGAGGCACATCAGTGTGAAAATTTCAAGACTTGTTTAAGGAATCTAAACTAGAAAAAACTTGAAAACACTAACCTACCTACCAGTCACCACACTACTACTGAGGATACGGTAAGAGGATGTTGTAGAGTCCTGGCTCTAGCCCTAAGGCTAAGCCTCTATCCGCATCATCCAAATAAATAAAGTCAACCTCAGTAGTGCCATGAGTTTCATCCATCCATTCATCATTGTCAGATATTTCATTTTCCCATCCACATAAACTCATCAAGAATGTAACCATGCGAGGATAGTCATCTTGTGGAAAAGGAAAGCATTGGGCTATCGTGGATATTTCCTCTACGGAGTAGGGGTCAGTTATGGTCAATAGACGAATTAGCCATTCTAATTCCTCAACATTTTCCTCTCTGGCTAGTACATCTATATGATCCCATTCAGTTTCAATTACAGGATAGCACATGTGGAATATCTGAGAAAGGTACAGATGATACCTCTCACCAAAGGTAGGAGTGGATGAAGTGTATGATGATCGGGCATCTGCCATATCTGCAAACACAGATATAGCATCAGTAGGTTTATGACAGGTCAATCTAGTTCTTGATTATATACGGATATTTCTCTTGTTTTTGTGCTCTTGCTCTTTTTACTATTGTTGTTTTTCTCTTTTCTTTTCTATGTATGAAGCTATATATATACATCCCCTTGAATTTGGCAATTACATGGTCAGGGGAGAAGGTTAAGGAGGAAGCAATAGAATTTCGAGCGTGAGTACATGCTCCCCCTTTCCTTGGGTAGATCATATTATTTGCAATGATGTTGTAGCCTCTTGGAACCAATTTGTCCAGCGGGTCATAGGTTGTGATGTGGGCAGATAGCTTTTTATGACCCTTGTGGCCACATCCAATTGCAAAGATGGTAGTGTACGCTCCCATTGACGAATGGAGGAAATGGTTTCCGACGATACTATTACAAGGGGAGGCGTAGACTCATCGGTTTTTTGTTGGGTGTGGACAAGAGTAGGTGCAGAGCATGTAGAAACTTCTATATGAGTGTGTGCCTGGCATGAGGAGCTAGAAGCTTCATGTGGCTCCCCCCTTCCTGAGCTAGGTGGTAATGATCAATATCGTTTGGGAATCCAAACTAACTCTGGAAGAAGTGGTGTGGAGCACTCTATTACCTTTCCCTTACCACAGTCTTGAATTGTCATTGGGGTGGCAACAATTGGTTTGCAAGGTTTTATAGGTGATGTAGAGGGATTCAACTTATGTTTAGGGACCCAAATCTGGTCATTCCCCTCGTAGTACCCTTGGGCTACTAATAATTTTTTAGGGATCCATCGTGATGTTACATTGCCCTTTCTCGGGTGGGTAGCTGCTTTCCTTTTACGAGGCTTCTTGGTGGCTAAACGAGATTGAGCAGGGGAAGTAGCTGTTAACGAAGCTTTGGGGACCCATTTGTATGTACTCTTTGGCATAGTAAGCGAAGCTTTAGGGACCACCTTGCCTGTTTCCACTCTTAGCGTTGAAACGTTAGAGGGGTGGCCAACAATCGAAGATGGTTTTGCCACCACTGGACTTTGTGATTTTTCGTTATCCAGCATTTTGTCCAGAGTCGATGGTTTAGGAGCGGGATTTTGAGCGGTCCGACCTAGTGTTGGTTCTTGCATTGTGACTTGTCTGGTTGCCCAATCGATATTGCACTTGGTGGCCATCATCCATTTGCACCCTAAGATTACAGTCCCTTCCATGGTACCAGCAGGCATAATCAAAAAGCTTTGAATTATGGTTCCCTTGTCATAAGCAACCGGAGTGTGCAGAATTCCTGAGACAGGGGTTTTCTTCTTGTTGATTCCTTGAACTTGGGTAGGACTCTTGGATAAAGGTGGTTTTCCCAGTTGACACCACACGCCATATGATAGCAAATTGTGTTGAGCTCCTGTATCCAATAATGCATTATACAGCACCTCCCCGTAAGAACTCTGTAACTCAATTGGGTATCTTAGAGGTGGGTCAGATTCCAGTGCATCCTCCTCTGCTTCCTCGAAAAATACTTGCGTAATTCCCAAGTTGGCTTCTCATTGTCGCCTAGCACGCTGTTGACGTTCTTTGGCTTCGACTCTCGCTTGTATCTTTTTAAGCTCAGCTTGTTCTTTAGCTGCCTTCTTTTGATGGATTGCATGTAACTCCTCTTGGCTCAGGGGGTCATAGTATCTTTTGAATTTACTCCCATTAAGGAATCCAATGGTTTCAACTCCGTCGAGAGTCTCCACTCTGATGGTACCTTGTGGGGTAATTTCACATACTCTATACGGTCCCTTACCAGCATATTTGAGCTTTTTCTTTTCGTTTCGCACTCCATACATCAGGACTTTATCCCCAACCTTGATGTCCTTGTCCTTTAGGTAGCGATCAAACCATTTTTTCCTTCTATCCTTCTCCACAAGGGCATTGTACATAGCCAATTGTTTTTCTTCGTTTAGCCGCTCAAGGATATATAGACGCTCTACTAAGGGATTACCATCCCAACCCTCTTGAGTAGCAACACGAAGACTAGGAATGACAAATTCCCACGGCATGACTGCTTCTTGGCCATATACCATTTTGAATGGTGTGCAATTAATAGCCACTTTGTACGTAGTACGATAGGCCCATAAAGCTGTCGTAAGCTTTAGATCCCAATCCGTGCGATGAGCTTCAACTGTCTTTGTCAAAATAGAGATTAAAGTCTTGTTGGTACTCTCGGCTTGGCCATTCGCTTGCGGATAGTAAGGAGTAGATTTATGATGGGATATCATGAAATTTGTTGTGAGCTCCTTAATCACTTCATTTATAAAATGCGTACCATTGTCGCTCACAAGTTCAAAAGGACAACCGAATCGTGTGATTATATTTTCAAAGAGGAACTTGGCTATTGTCCTCGCATCTGCCTTACGTGTCGCTTTTGCTTCAGCCCATTTGGTCATATAGTCAGTGGCCACAATAATATAACAAGATTGTGTGTTTCGGGCCGCTGGACTAATTGGACCTACAAAGTCTAAACCCCACTTTTCAAATGGTTGGTTTACTTTGATCGGATGTAGGGGCATCTGATCTTTCCTCTGGGGTTTCTTATATCGTTGGCATTCATCGCAACCCTTCACAAAGAGTGATGCGTCTTGGAACATAGTGGGCCACCAATACCCTGATTGTAAGATCTTTCGCGCAGTTAAGTCTCCTGAAAAGTGACCACCGGCTACGCCCATATGTCCCTCTTGCAAAATGTATAGATACTCATCCTCTCGGGCACAACGCCTAAGAACGTCATCCTTTCCTCTTTTATAAAGAGTCCCAGCTATTAGGCAATAGGGTTCGCATTCTTTGATCAGCTTTCGAGCTAGATCTTTACGAAGCTCCTTGGGTGGAAAGCCATTAACCAAAAAGTTAACAATCTTCTCACTCCATTCAGGCATTGTCTCCACCATGAACAGGGAAGTGTCCGGTAAGTCATCATCAACCCCCGTAGGAGCCTCACCATTAGGTATGCGAGACAAATGATCAGCCATAACATGTTTCTTGCAAGGTCTCACAACAACCGTGAAATCAAACTCAAGAAGAATCAATAGCCATCGTGTGATTCTTCCTGTGGAGCATGGTTTGTTTACCAGATACAACAATGCTTGATGATCCACATAGAAAACAAACTTGGTGGCAAGGAGGTAATAACGAAATTTCCTTAGTGCATATATCATTGCCAACCCTTCTCGCTCCGTAGTGGTGTAGTTCATCTCAGCATCGTTCAATTGGCGAGTGGCAAAGCTAATGGGGTAGTCTAGCTTGTGTTCTCCAGGTTGAGTTAAAACACACCCAATAGCAAAGTTTGATGCATCAATATGCACATGGAAAAGTAAATCCCAGTTAGGCATTCTCAAGATTGGAGCACTTGCCAAGGCCTTCTTTAATAGCTCATAGGCACGGTCACATTCTTCGGTCCAGATAAACTCAATGAGAAGCTTATACAATGGTCGAGCTATCTCAGCGAAGAAGAGAATAAACCTTCGATAATAACCAACGTGGCCCATAAAGCGTTGGACTCCCTTGTAGTTGGTGGGTGGCGGCAGTTCTAGAATGACCTTGATTTTACTCTCGTCCGTGGAAATTCCATTTTTGGACACTATATGCCCTAAGATAACTCCGTGTTTAACCCAGAATTGGCATTTGAAAGGATTCAAGGAGATGCGATATAATCTACACCTTTCAAATATTTTTCGTAAACACATCAACAAGTGCTCGTCCCAAGAGGAATGAACACAAAGATCATCTAAGAAAGCTTCACAGAAGTCCCTTAGGTATTCCTTAAAGGCCGTGTTTATCAATCATTGGAATGTTGCAGGTGCATTGGTCAAGCCAAAGGCCATGACGCGAAAGGCAAACACTCCAAATTCCATTAGCTTGGTCCTCGACTGCAATTGTGATCTGATTGTAACCCGAGTACCCATCTAAAAAGCTATATGCCTCCTTGCCTGCCACTCTTTCAAGCACATGTCCAGAATATGGCAAGGGGTAATGATCCCTTCTGGTGGCTGCATTAACTTTTTTGAGATCAACGCACACTCTGAGTTTCCCATTCTTCTTTGGTACGATGACTATCGGAGAAACCCATTCTGAGTGCTCAATAGGGTATATGAATCCACATTTTACAAGCTTTTCAATTTCCTCTTGTACAATCTTTGCGTACTTAGGATTCATTGGGTAGGGACGTTGCTGGACTGGTTTAGTAGTGCTAATCATCGGAATCGTGTGTTGCACCATCGAGGGTGGAACACCCTTCATATCATGATATGTCCAAGCAAATATGTCCTTGAATTCTATGAGAAGCTTCGTAAGTGCAGCTTCTTCCACCTTGGTGAGGTCTTGAGCAATGAAAACTAGTTTAGACTCCTCACCCGGATCTGCTAAGTCTATCTCCTTAACTACCGCAGGGCCATCGTAGACACCGCTACTCCCATTGGTAGGCGTTCGTTGGGCTTTTGTGTAGACTACTTTACGTTCCCCTATGGCGAATGATTTGAAATGCTCGGGTGCGGGGTGTAAGTCTACTCGTTCTTGTTGTGCCAGGATTTTTTCTTTCAATTCCGCTTCCTTTTGTTGTTGAGCCAACGCTTGGTTTTGCCGCCTTCTTGCAGTACGACTTAGTTTCGACTTCTCTTCGATTTCTAATTGGGCGACGTCATGAGGTTGCGGAATACACCACATGACACTTTGGAGGTATTTTCCCCAATTATCTGCTATCTTCCAATGAGCGTCAATGGCTCCTACATAACTAAGCCATTCTGCAGTGGATCTCTCCTTATTTATTGCAGTTCGTACATTAGCTCGATAGCGTTGGTGCTTATGTCTCGTTTTCTTCTTACCAAGTTTTTGATTTTTGTTTCTATCCGATTCGGACTCACTTGGTCGATCTTCACTTTCGGATGAACTGCAGGAGGCCACTGTCCTAGGCCTTGAGCACCTTGCTTCCACATTTGGGTGAATATTTGATTCATTTTTCCCATCAGGCTCAGGGTCAGTTTCTTCTTGAGATTCATACTCAGAGTTGCATTGGTCAGAGTCTTTGCTACTTTCAGTGTCGGTGGAGTTTGCCACGTTCTCGCCATCAGGAGTCAAGTGCATAACACCTATCATGTTTATTGGCACTAACGGTGGCATATCTTGCCCCTCAGGTGTTACCCAACTTGTGCCTCTATTTCCCCATGTGTCTATGGTTGCTGCTAGGTGTACCCAATCCACGTTATCCGACTCAGTCATACCCGGTAGGACATCCATATAAGGAGAATCTTTCCCATCATCAGTCTCTTTTTTGCATGTATAGCAATACCTTAATGGGGCGGAGTGAATAGTGGTATCCGATCGATTATCAATGATAACCTTGCTTCCTAAAGGATGTGCACGACCATTCTCAAGATCAACTCGAATGACAGAGTCCTGGAATTGTAGGTAGACATGGTTTTTCGACCAGTCATGCACCATTTGTGCTTCCCTCATGAAAGGACGTCCTAAGATCATTTGATATGACATAGGATGCTTGGAGAAATCCATTACAATGAAGGTATGTCTTACCTTGTATCCCAGAACCTTGATCTTAAGGTCCCTTAACATTCCAATAGGTTTAGCAATAGTTCCGTTTGCCATCTTAACCACTATGTTTGTGACTTCGAGGTGAGGTCTTCCCATAGATTCCCAACAGTTTTTAGTCACAATGCTCACGCCAGCACCACCATCAAGGATTCCCTTTAGAGTTAATCCCTTGGTAGTAATGGGGAGGGTTGCATTAGATTCGTCCCCTTCAAAGTACTGTCCCAACTTGTTAACAGGTATTTCAACTACCGAGTTTTCATCTAGGTTGGGTTGTAGATCCCAATGCTCCCCTTCATCTTGAAGCGTGTCGGGTCTATCCATATTTGCAAATTGTGGTAGCCCCGCCTTTAGTTCTCCATTGAGAAATGCCCGAAGAGCTAAGAATAGCTCAGGATCTCCGTATAATTTGGATATAATCGTGGTTCTGATTTCAGAGGACATGAAATCCATTAGCTTGGACACATTCAACGGTACTTTTCGAGACATCGCCCCTTGACTAGGGACTGGTGAAGATGGAATCACTTCCTCTTCGATGGGGTCAGGCATTCCCTCACTAAACATTCTTTCAAGCAAGAAGGGTGTTCGCCCACTTCCTGATGTCCTATCCTCACTTTCTTCCCGAATGATGCTAGGTATAGCTAACGGTTTATGGTTCCTGTGAGGCTGAACTTGCGTAGGAAACACTGTGTCTGGAATTTTGATTTTTCTCGGGTTTGGCTCCAGTTCTCTTTGTGTTTCTTCCACCAAACCCCTTAAGTGTTGCACTTGTTCAATCTCCTCAACTGGGTTTGGGTAAGTTCCAATCTTTTTCTTGAAGGTTTTTGGCCCACGTGGCTTGTCTTGGGGAGTCTCAGTCAGTTTGGGTGGTCGAGAGGGCATAAACTGACTTGGTTGTGGGGCCGAGGAAGTTTCCTTCTGTTTCCCCTTATTTATGTACTCACTTGATTCTCCTTCGTTGAGCTCCCGAGTGGGTTCCTCCCTTAAGGTAGTGGCTTTGGTCCCCATGGTTTCTATTGAATCAGAATCGTCTTCAGGATCATTCATATACACGGGGTCGTCTCCTGTCCCTATGTTAGTCTTTGAACTGGGCTTGGAGCTCGTGGCATTAAGCGATCTCTTTCACCGTGTTTTCTTTTTCTTTGCCTGAGCGATTGATGCAGTATCCCTCTCTTCAAGAATGTAGTTTTGATTTTGAAGCATTGACCGTGTAACTACATTCGCGGGTACAACAGGTGTGGTTCCTCGTGCTTGGTTGGTGACCTCAACCAAATTCAATGGCGTAATCTTGGGTGCATTAGGATTATGTGGACATTGAGCAATCAAATGATCTATGCCACAACGATTACATGTAAGTACCGGCATTCTCGATGTGCTCCCTTGATTTGGTTGCATATGAGTAGCGATCTTCTGTAGCCTATTAGGGCACTCCGCTACACGATGCGGTCCACCACACTCGTAACATTGAAGAGGTGGTCTCCTCGCCATGGTATTAAGGTTTTGCCCTCTTGTGGAAAGAGCAGCCGCTTGATATACATGCTTGACTTGCCCGAAATGATCCTCCATGTAGTACTGGGGAATCATTTCAAACGTATCAATCCCGTATGGAGCAGTAGGGTCTATCTCCTCTTCATAATCCCCACATGCACTATGTGACTCACAACCCATCTGGTTTATTGGGGTTATCCTTGGATGTGGAGGTTGTGGTCCCAGCACTGGCGGTGGTAACGGCACAGACTGGACTACATTCGGATTCCTTGGAACTATGTGCTGTGATGGTTGCTCGACAGGTTGTGCAGGCATTAGCGCGGGTACTTGAGGTGTGTTTGACCAAGCTAGTGGTGCCTGGTTTGCCAACATTCGCTTAAGTGTTAGGCAATCTTTAGATTGATGGCCATACTTACCACATGCATTGCAATTCCCATTGAATTTGACTCTGAATGTGGGACATTCACTCGTGCTATGTGGTCCTAAGCACACCGAACACCATTGTTGCTCTCTTCTTGGGTACATATGGCTATTCTAAGGAGCTCGATTACCCCTAAAGTATTCTTGGAGAGCCTTAGTAAGGTCGGTCACAGACATTTCAGATATCTTGGGCTCCTTGGCAATAGGTTTTGCCGTCATTGGCTCGTGCCCAGATACTTGCGAACTAACGGATTTTGTTTCGGAAGACACCTTTTTACCTGCAATCATCAAGTTGTCTTCTAACTGGATTGCATTGGCAGTGACTGCTTCCCACGTTGTAAGACCTCTAATGACTAGGCCATTGTAAATGTCCTCGTGGCGCAATCCTCGGATGAATCTATCGAGGAGTTGGTTGTTATTGAAGCGTTCATCGGGAGTGCAGCGAGAATTTAGATGCTTCAATCGACTTATAAAGTCTCTCACTAACTCCCCTTCCTCGCGTTCAGCTTTTTGGAGTTGAGATGCTACTCCCCAAAGCACACCCTCACGTATGTATTCTTTCAAGAACAATCTCTTGAGAGTGGGGTAGTGAGTGCGCTCTTCAACCCTTAAGGTTCGATACCAATCTCCGGCCTTCCCACTCAAGGTTAAGCCTAGGGCTTTACACTTATGCAGCTCATTGTGCTCTTCCAAGGAATCACACACGTGTTCAAAGACTTCAATGTGCTTCCTAACATCCTCGTTACCACTGAAGTTTTGAGTGAGCTTAGCCACTTGTACTGCCTTGCTTCTAGGTTCTCTCTCAGGCATACCCCGCATGTTTTCCGCAATGGATCGTCCGATCGTCTGAGCAAACGCTGCGAGATCACCTAAGTGAGCAGGCATAGTTGGTGGAGGCACTTCTGGGATAGCCTGCCTGATAGGAGTTGGCGTTGGTCTGAGTATGTTGGCAAATGATGTAGGATATGATATGTGACTAGGCCTAGCTCCCCTTGGATAATGGTTATGATAAGGTGGTCGTGGAGCATACGCCATTGGCATACTAAGAGGCATAGGAGCTACATGAGCATGAGTAGCGATAGGTACATAGGGTCGATAGGCACTGGCACGCACTGTTGTAGGTACTGTTCCACTAGGTTGCGGTGTCGTACTAACTACAGCGGTAACAGGTGCATTTTTCGCTATGCTCATCATTGGGGTAGGCATTGTGGATTCCTGAATGGAAAGTTGAGCCAAGGTTGGAAAGCTAAAGTTACTGCTCGTGGGCTCAACCTGCATTGAGACTCCAGGCGAAACAACATACGAAGGGTCTATGGGACTCACCGAGGGAGTCTCCAATTGTGATAGGGTTGGTTGTTTGGCCTTGCCCGTATCCAAAAATCTCATAGGGCCAGTGGAAACTAAGTTCACTCCCCTATTTTGCCTCTCAATTTGGATAATTCTATGAATAACCTCACATATCATTTGCTGTTGCTCTTCTAGATTAGTGGCGCTAGATGTAGATCGTAGGACTTCTAACCAACCCACATGGTATGTGTAACCCGTGTATAGGTCCGTTAGAGTCTCTGTGTGTAGATCATATTCCCAATATTCATTGAGAAATATCCCATCCAGACTTGGTGTGCCAAACGGTTCTCTTGAAGTGGACGCAATGTCACTTCTTAAGGGTTGGCTTCTAGGGAACTCTACTTTAGGAAGAGCATCGGAATGTGGTAGCTCAGTAGGGCCCTCATTAAACGAAGTGGGTAGAATATCCACATGGACACTCTTTGGGAATGTAGGGTCCACATAAGATGTGAATGGCGAATCTACTACCCCTCCTTCCTCATTTACTTCGCTTGTCGCATGCTCAGAGCGTGTAGCTCTACTAAAGGTCTCTATTAGACGACTAAACATGCTAGATCCGGGTTGTGGGGCCCACACTGGCATGTTTTGGCTTGTCTCTTCAGGGTTCTCGATAGGGTGTCCTTCCATGGCTTCTGAGTCAGAGGACGAGTCACTATCCACTATTCGTGGATCTTGGGTTGCACTCTCTTGGGTTCCAGCCGAAGGCCAAGATGCCAACGTGGAGGGATGGTGTGAGCCTGCGTAAACTGAAACGCTTTCTAGTGGCTCAGGTTCTAGTACCCGACCAGAACGTAGATGCATGTGATGTGGGTACCCTACGTGTGTTGGTAAGTACCCTTGAAACTCACACAAGTGGTTTCTTGGCTATTTCGCACCCCGTTTTTACTTGTTTTTAGATTGTTTTTAGACTGTTTTTAACTCGTTTTTGACCCCCTTACTTACGGTCAAACTTGGACTAGGGCGTGTGATAGCTCGAAACGAGCGTATCGTTCAAAGGGTCCTAGTGTGCTTTACAGCACCGTGTTCGCCTATCTAGAGCTCCTGTAGTCCTCAAAACAGTCCGTTTCCCTTGGGGGGAATGGGCAAAAGCCTATTTGCTTATGGAGGAAAGGGTGAGGGCTTTATCCCACATGCTCACTTTACTCCTTGGGGAGTGGGCTACATATAGGGCACGACTTCCCATAAGCTCTCACTTGAAAGAAAGCTATGGAGGCTCACTCTCCTATATATATATATCAAAAGACTGAGACCGAGGCTGGGGTCGTGGGTCGTGGGTCAATTGGGGTTCTTTCTTTTCAAAATTTTTTTCTCCAATTAGAAAATCTTTCCTCTCCACACGTTTGGTTCTTTCTTTTAAAAATAAAATTTATTTTTTTTATTTTTTTATTTTTTTATATTTTTATATTTTTTGTTTTTTTTTAGATAAGTTTTTTAGGGTTTCTTTAGGTTCAGCCTTGGCCGCGGCGCAGTTCGCACACAGCACAGGTCTCTGGGGATTCAGAAATCCCTCTCGCACTCAGATAACCAGATAACAGAACGCACGCCCACACGCGGAGCGAAAAAATAACAAAAGAAACAGAAATGCAGAAGACAAATTGCAAAAGACAGAAACACCTCAACAACAAACACACAGTCGCTTTCCTGCAGTGTAGATTAAACTTCACGCAGCAGTCGAGCTGCAAACTGGAGCTTGGTGCAGGGCAACTCCCCGGCAGCGGCGCCAAAAATGTGCGCTTTTGCCGCACAGGTCGTAGCTGGGGACTTGCCGGACACCGTATGCGAGCTACGAATGGCTGCAAGCATACAACCAGGGAAGGAAGCTCAAACAGAATGCCAAAGGGTGTGTCACTCACCGCTCAACCGCCGCCTTGAAGGATTCCCGCGTCGCAGCCGTGAAGGAGGAGCCGCCGTCGCCGCTCTACCGCCTCTCCGCCGCCGTGCCGCTACACAGTGCTCAATCGCTCTCTCACTCTCTCTCTCTCTCTCTCACACACGCAGGAGAAGGAAACCAAAGAGATAAGGCAAGAGCACTCTTGTATTCACAACAAATGAGAATAAGGATTTTAGGGTTACATTTGACTCTTATAGGTGACTTGGCCGTTCACACTTGGACGCCCATACATGGCCGGCCGACCCTAACCTTATCCTACTGATATCCAAGGTGCGCCTCTCATCGGCGATCACCCAATCCCTTTATCCTTAACATATGGTGCCGACAAGCCCGGCCCATGACTCAGAATATTTAAATTAATGACGTAAAATATAGTACGTCTCAATGTCCGCCATGGGTTAACAGAGGGCGTTGGCGGCAGCAGCCTCACATGCGGGGCGAGGATCCACACTCGGGGCCTCGCCCTCGGATGTCCAGAGACAAGAGACTAGTCCGACGGTTCCTCCAAAACCAAACCCGGAAAAACTTCCCTTTCCCAGAAGGCATGGGCGATTCCTCCAAGGAAACTCTTCTAACAAGGAAAGTCATCACTATTTAAATTGATCTGACCGAACCTGAAGTCACATGGTCAGATCAAAGAAGAGACTTGCACTTGGTCCATAGAATCATCGCTTTTTTCCTCCTTTAACGAGGCACATCCACTGATTCCCTCCCACAGAACAAGGGTCTTCTCAGGACTTAATCTAACTAACGTAACTAATCCTATCTTAATGGTATCGCAAGAATCCTCCAATCTAGCCTAGCCAACCACTCGACCACTGTATTGGTGGGATTCCTTTATAAAGATTTGATTGTGTTTTGCCCGGGTACCAAGGAAAAGAGTTCCTAGCCAGCTTTGAAGCAAAATTTAAAGTAGGCATACCACGTACACACCCGATATGAAATTGCCATTTATAAGAGATTCTACTATCTTTAGAACAATCCTTCAATGAAAATCATAATATTACTGATCATCATCCTCCAAAAGTATGAGTCCATTGTATTACAAAATGTGTCCTCTTGTAACATACCCATCTTCTCACTAATAAAGAAATGTCCATGTAATAGTGTTTTTATGGTATAAAAATCAATGATTTTATTAAATGAGTCATTTCTACTTAGAGCCTTCAAATTATGAGTCCAAATTTAGAATCTGCATGCAATTTTACCCTAATATAGGATTTTATAGCATCCAAAACGGACACCGGATCAAGCTTATACGTAAATTTCAATCATTTTTAGTTAAAAAGCGACGACCTTTAAACCTTAATAAATGCATGACCGGGCGTCCGATTGACAAACGGTCTGAACCCCAACAACCAGGAGAACCTCCCGCACTAAAAAAATTTACCCCTGGTCCGGCATGTAAATCAAGGTCGGCGCCCCAAATTTGGGGTCCCCACCCCAAAATTTAGACCGTACACACTTACCAGGGTCCTTTCATCCTTGCTTTGCGCAACGCCTGTACCCGTACCCCACAGTTATATAAACCCCCCAGGTGCTCCATGGGCAACACGCATTTCTACGTAGCCTATGCTCTGTTGTGCAGTGTACTTGCTGTAGTATAGCCACCCCTCTCACACCCCCTCATTTGCCACTTTTCAGATAAGGCAATTTTCCTCTATCCCCCTCTTGCTAGGAGGCAATGTCCTTAACTCTTCTCCCCCTCCCTCCCGTGTGAAGAGACTTACAACAGCCCTCAGCCCTTCTCCCCTTTTGCAAAACGTTTTTGTGTTAAGGACATCTCACAATCCCCCCCATTTGCGTGGACTTTAGTAAGAGGTTTTTGCCTTAAGAGAGGGTTCATGCCCTGTGGTCTTTTGCTCATACGACGGTGAGCAAACGATCTCAGAATTGAGATCTGATTGGAGCGTTTCGACTGCCAGCAGCGAGCCCTACAAGACGACGTCCAAGATGGCCCCTTCCCGAAAACGTCAGAATATTACCTCGGGAGGAGCGCACAACAACGAGATTAGAGAAGATGCTCCCGATGCGGCTTCAACCCTCCCTTTCAAGGAAATGGTGGCCAGGTTAGCTTGGTTATCTTTTAAATAAGAGTTTTTTTTATATTGGTGTTAATAAATGTGTATCTTTTCCTTTTAAAATAATGACATAAAATTGTATGAAGTTACGAATTGTGTGATGCTGTATTCAATAAATTGCATTGAAATTGTTATCTTTAAAGAGTGCAAGTTTTTCCTGGCTTTGACGCTAACTCCGTTCCGTGCTTGTGTAGCCGAGCAGTGTCGTTAGCAAAGCCCGGGAATGGCCCAAGGTATCCCTCATACCATTGGGAGAATAAGGTTCGCCGATTGAGGAGAGAGATTATGATGCTGCCTAGTTCTGAGGGCCCACGCTAGTGCGGTGAATAAGCCCACCCTCTACAAATGATTTTTTAAACTTTATAAATTTATCTTTCTATGAATACGGATACTCGTATATGCATCACCTCGACGAATAGAAGTGCATAGAGCATATAGTTTACCATTAGGAGGTTCATAACTAGGAATGATATGAAATTTAAACCTATCATGGGTTGATGCATTAATATCAACTTCAAAATCTGATTCAAGTAAAAAATACATCTCTAAAGCCTTGATCTCAAGCTCAATAAATCCAACCATGGATGTAACATCAACAAAAGATCTTTGAAAAACTTCTCTTAATATGTTAGATAAAAATTAAAGATTATACATGATTTCAAGCATAGAAATATTCTCAAATAGAGTCTTGTTTTCTCTTTTTATAAATTCTAGCAAGGCTTGCTAAGACTCACATAACATTTTAATAACATTTGTCTACTTAACCAACGTACCTTGTGAATCTGACTCATATGAAAAATTATACAACCAAATTCCTCATAGGAAGCTCGTTCAAGAGGATTGCGTATAGTTTGTGTAGATCCAGATGAAGAAGTAGTTAAATTTACAGTAGATAAATTGAATTTGTAAGACATTATTTACTTAATTAAAATTTTAGTAAGTGAAAATCCTTTTATTTGTCTTGATGTCTCTTAAATTCAGTGGTATAATAAACACTATCCCTCTCATGCCCCTCCACCTCTCCTCCCTGGATCAAGTGGATAATCTCGTCCCTTGAGAGCCCGCAATCCAAAGGCAACAATGGAGGTCCCCCCCCAAGGTGTCTCTGTCTGAATGCCCGTAATGTCCTCTGGCATCATGAGACCAGTCTCTTTTGCATATCGGGTCCGGAATTTGTGAGTCTCAGTGTGGTTAGGTGGGCTGTCTGGCTCCTGGGTCTCTCGCGCATCATGAGTCTTGTGGCCCTGCATATCTGTCTAAGTCTCCTGTCTCTGAAAGTGAAAGCCTCTCTGATGAATAGAGCTAGGCATCTCTGATCCTCATAGTCAATGACCCTGAAATAGGGCCAAAGCCATCTCTCTCTCTCTCTCTCTCTCTCTCTATATATATATATATATATATATATATATATATATATATATAGAGAGAGAGAGAGAGAGAGAGAGAGAGAGAGAAGGTAGAGAGAGAAAGAGATGGTAGAGGGAGAGAGAGAAAGTGAGGCGAGAGAGAGAGAGAGAGAGAGAGAGAGAGAGAGAGAGAGAGAGAGAGAGAGAGAGAGAGAGAGAAAGAGAGAGAGATGGTAGTAGATAGAGAGAGTGAGCGAAGATAGAGAGAGAGATGGTAGGTAAGAGAGAGAAAGAGATGGTAGGAGAGAGAGAAGACAGGGAGAGATATAGAGATGGTAGTTATCACGGGAGTAAGATTTTTCAGAATGTTTTATCATCGGAGTGAATCCAAATAATTATGTGTGATGCATGGTTCATGTGTGAAGCATAGTAGTGAATGATTTCCATTTGTTAGAATTTTTTTTATGAGTGACTCCAAAGTAATTGTGATCTAACATTGTGGATTATGTTGAGTATAGATCATGAGTTCAAGATGACCAAGGTGGTCATTGTAAGAGATTATCTAGCCAAGCACATGTGTGCAAATATTTAATTTTGTATGGTTTGGCCCATTGTACATATGTTGAGCAAGGTTTATTTTTGATGAGATGCTTTAAAAGCATTGGACTAAGGTTCAATTTTATAAAAGCCCAATTTTGGAAAAGCTGTGCTATTTATGGCTCCAAGGGCTAAATTTATTAATATGATTTAAATACCGTGTGTGGGAGTGGAGCCACACACGTCGGGGGGGGGGGGGGGGGGAATTGCACCCAGTCTTGTGTGGTATTAGAGCACGGCAAATTCAAGTAGTGAACTTGAGTCATGGAGATTTGAAGAAAAATCAAGAAATTGATTTTTACTCAAAGGTTATTGGCTTGGAGCAAATTTGAAGGCTTTTCAACAAATTAAAAAATACTTGCACGGGAAGAGTAGAATCTGCACAACAAGAGTACAAGGCTTTGGATAAGGACACAATTCATCCAAAAATCCAAGAGGTAAAGAAGAGAAGGTATGGAAGACCTTTTGGAAAAAGAAGGTATGGTTATGTGAATTTTGAGGACCATTAAATTAAGATTTTGATCAAGGGCTAAGAAGAAAGCCACTCTTTTGAAGAAAACCACCCTTTTTCTCCCAAAACCACCCTTCTTCTCCCAAAACCACCTTTCTCAATTCAAATCCTCTCCCTAATCCAACCGTACGGATGGAGAGAGATATGGTAGTAGATAGAGAGAGTGAGCAAAGATAGAGAGAGAGATGGTAGGTAAGAGAGAGATAAAGAGATGGTAGGAGAGAGAGAAGAGAGGGAGAGATATAGAAATGGTAGTTATCACGGGAGTAAGATTTTTCAGAATGTTTTATCATTGGAGTGAATCCAAATAATTATGTGTGATGCATGGTTCATGTGTGAAGCATAGTAGTGAATGATTTCCATTTGTTAGAATTTTTTTTATGAGTGACTCCAAAGTAATTGTGATCTAACATTGTGGATTATGCTGAGTATAGATATGAGTTCGAGACGACCAAGGTGGTCATTGGAAGAGATTATCTAGCCAAGCACATGTGTGCAAATATTTAATTTTGTATGGTTTGGCCCATTATACATATGTTGAGCAAGGTTTATTTTTGATGAGATGCTTTAAAAGCATTGGACTAAGGTTCAATTTTATAAAAGCCCAATTTTAGAAAAGCTGTGCTAGTTATGGCTCCAAGGGCTAAATTTATTAATATGATTTCAATACCGTGTGTGGGAGTGGAGCCACACATGTCGCCCTATTCAAAGACCTGTGTGAGCTACTCTAAAAGCTCAAAAGTCTCGAAAGGGACAAAAGATTAGCAAAAAGGCTTTTACTTTTCAGGATTATGATGGCAAAAAGGATGCACATGTCATACTCGCATGGTTGAGCCAACTTGATGAATATTTTTTTGGAGAAAAATTTTCTGAGAAGGATAAGGTTAAATGTGCTACAAATCATTTGGTAGATAGTGCAGCTCTTTGGTGGAATGTTATTAGATAGGGCAAACACAAACCAACGTCATGGAAAGACTTTCAGAAGCTGATCAAGAAGGATTTCTTAACTCTGTCATATAACAGTAAAGCCATACATCGATGGGATATTTTTAGATAGCTCAGAAAGGAGAACATATCAGCCTATATTGATAGATTTTGGCAAACTTTATTGCAACTTCAAGCTATAGAGAAAGTGCGTGAGAAAGAGCAAAGAAGAAAGTTCAAGCCAATTAGAGCAGAAATCAACATGTTTTATCCTCCTTCTCTTAGCAATGCCATCTCTCTAGCAACATTCTGTGACGAAAAATGGATTTCCAAGGGATACTACACTGACAAATTCTCATATTCTTCTATCTTTTCGATCTACACATTTTGAGAAGCTTCAACATAAAGATAAAACACAGAAGCACAATGGTTCACGAATCATTGAAAGAGTGAAGTTGTAAAGAAGACCAATAATTGAGACCAAAAATCATGTGTGATTACATGCTAAAGATGTGACAAAGAAAGGCATTATGCATATGAGTGTCCATAAAAGAAAGAGAATCGATTTGTGGTTGTGAACGTGATTGAAGACGAACACAAAGGCAACCAACCAAAACAAGATGGTACTCCCAACCATGAATTCTACCACTAGAGAGGTAAACCTAAAACTCATACTTATGCATTGTTAATTTTATAGTTAAATTCTAACATATTGGTCAAGATAGTTCGATGATTGATATGTACTTTCTATACACGGAAGAAAATACATATTAGACCATTCACTATCAGGACTTGAGTGAACTAACAATGATGCACATATGTTTTTTGATTGATCACCGAAGAATGTATGTAACTTATTGTTATTTCACATTCAACCTTTAAACTCTAACACCTCATTTAAAACACTTTCTTTAAATTATTCTCTTTCTATTTTCAAATAAGATTAACCAGGTATCTGTGAGAGATACGTGTGTTGGTGTTTGTGAATAAATATGTAACTGAGGTCAGTTTGCAACCGAAACAAGAGGGAATGTTATGGTAATTAAGGCCTCATACCTTTGTATATACCAAATAGTATTTTATACTTTTGGTAAGCCCAAGACTTTATATTATTTCTTGCTATATTTTTGTGTATAGATTTTATGCTCAAAAACTCAAAAGCACTTGTGCTTTGTTTTTGGCAGCTATCTTTTAGAAAAGCAAACTTTTTATAATACATATAAATATGGGTAAGTGGTACAAGGGTCACAATCATCCAGGGGAGATTTAACCCAACCTTATGTCAATGGGCGACCTCTACTCACTCTCCATATTTCTTTGTTTATCTAATTTTGTTTATTAAGGTTTGTGCTTTTAACTTATGCAAGTATATATTATATTCTAATTTTTATGAATTAAGAATTAAAGTTTCTTCTGCAAGTGTCATAAAGGTCTTGATAGTTGGAGTTTGAAGTATTGAAACTACTACTGGTTCAAGCTCTCACACCTGAGATATTTAGCTTTTCTTCACCATAAAATGTTGCTAACTTATCTATCTCAAAGTTTTCAAACTCTCTATAAGGTTCTTTTTTGATGAAAAACTACATGGAGCTAAAGCTTTAAAACAATAAAAAACATTATTATTGCAAAATCTTTCTTTTAAGTTTTCTATAACTAACTCTACAAATGATTTTTTAAACTTTATAAATTTATCTTTCTATGAATACGGATACTCGTATATGCATCACCTTGAATAGAAGTGCATAGAGCATATAGTTTACCATCACGAGGTTCATAACTAGGAATGATACGAAATTTAAACCTATCATGGGTTGATGCATTAATATCAACTTCAAGATCAAGTAAAAAATACATCTCTAAAGCCTTGATCTCAAGCTCAATAAATCCAACCACGGATGTAACATCAACAAAAGATCTTTGAAAAACTTCTTTTAATATGTTAGATAAAAATTAAAGATTATACATGATTTCAAGCATAGAAATATTCTCAAATAG
>NC_141047.1:10173169-10202306 GCF_041138505.1 Cibotium barometz
GTCTTAGAGTTGATCGGACTCACTCATAATCAAACTCCTACATTGAATTTACTCACAATGTTTTCATACATGTCACACTTATTCAAAAGTATACCACACGTCTCACACGTGTCACAGCTGGTTGGACTCACTCACAACCAACTTGGGTCATCCTCATTAATTCAAAAGAGTTGATTGGATTCACTCACAATCAAACTCACACATTTCTTATATGTGTCACACATGTTACAGTTGGTTGGATTCACTCACAACCAAATTAATAACACTTGGGTCACCCAAGATATTCTTTTTACTTATTGGATCACCCAATAATAAATTAATTACCATAACATTCCCTCTTGTTTGGGTTGCAAAACTGACCTCAGTTGCATATTTATTCACAAACACCAACATAAGTATCTCACACAAATACCTGGTTAATCTTATAATTTGAAAATAGAAAGAGAATAATTTAAAGAAAGTGTTTTAAATGAGGTGTTAGAGTTTAAAGGTTGAATGTGAAATAACAATAAGTTACATACATTCTTCGGTGATCAGTCGAAAAACATATGTGCATCATTGTTAGTTCACTCAAGTCCTGATAGTGAATGGTCTAATATGTATTTTCTTCCGCGTATAGAAAGTACATATCAATCATTGAACTATCTTGACCAATATGTTAGAATTTAACTATAAAATTGACAATGCATAAGTATGAGTTTTAGGTTTACCTCTCTAGTGGTAGAAATCATGGTTGGGAGTACCGTCTTGTTTTGGTTGGTTGCCTTTGTGTTCGTCTGCAATCACGTTCACAAAAACCGCAAATCGATTCTCTTTCTTTTATGGACACTCATATGCATAATGCCTTTCTTTGTCACATCTATAGCATGTAATCACACATGATTTTTGGTCTTTTTTACAACTTCAGTACTCTTTCAATGATTCATGAACCATTGTGCTTGTGTGTTTTATCTTTATGTTGAAGCTTCTCAAAATGTGTAGATCGAAAAGATAGAAGAATATGAGAATTTGTCAGTGTAGTATCCCTCGGAAATCCATTTTTCTTCTCATCGCAGTATGTTGCTAGAGAGATGGCATTGCTAAGAGAAGGAGGATGAAACATGTTCATTTTTGCTCTAATAATTGGCTCGAGAGCTGCTTTGGACTTTCTTCTTTGCTCTTTCTCACGCACTTTCTCTATAGCTTGAAGCTGCAATAAAGTTTGTCAAAATCTGTCAATATAGGCTCGCTGATATGTTCTCCTTTTTGAGCTATCTAAAAATGTCCCATCGCTGTCTGGCTTTACTCTTATATGACGGAGTTAAGAAATCCTTCTTGATCAGCTTCTAAAAGTCTTTCCATGATGTTGGTTTGTGTTTGCCCTATCTAATAACATTCCACCAAAGAGCTGCACTATCTACCAAATGATTTGTAGCACATTTAACCTTATCCTTCTCAGAAAATTTTTCTCCTAAAAAATAATCATCAAGTTGGCTCAACCATGCGAGTATGACATGTGCATCCTTTTTGCCATCATAATCCTAAAAATTAAAAGCCTTTTTGCTGATCTTTTGTCCCTTTCGAGACTCAAGCTTTTAGAGTAACTCACACAGGTCTTTGAATAGGGTCGTCTCGTCCAACGAGGATGCACATATGAGATGATTGAGCAGAGATGCATAGAGGCCACTACAGGAGACTGGTCTCACAATGCCAGAGGACATTACGGGCGTTCAGACACAGACACCTCGGGGGGACCCTCCATTGTTGCCTATGGATCGCGGGCTCTCGAGGGACCAGATTATCCACTTGATCCAGGGAGGAGAGGTGGAGGGGCATGACTTCTTCTACTATTATGGTTCACTTGATGAGGGGGCCCAGCCCTCATGAGTACCTATATGGCATGACATGCTTCTCATGATGTACACTTATAGCATGCGACATAGCTTTTTGATTTTCATTTTAGCTTCAGTTCTAGTTTCACACATTTCAATTTCATTATGCTTTCTGATGAGGCTCCCGAGCGCATCGACTTATCTATTCATGTATGTTCGACATGTGTCTCATGGACCCGTTATGGTCCTTCGAAGACAATAATAAAATTTCATTACATTTCATTTCTCTCTCTCTCTCTCTCTCTCTCTCTCTCTCTCTATCTACTACCATCTCTATTTCTCTCTTCTCTCTTTCCTACCATCTCTTTCCCTCTTCTGCCATCCCCTCCCTCCCTCCCTCCCTCCCTCCCTCCCTCCCTCCCTCTCTCTCTCTCTCTCTCTCTCTCTCTCTCCCTCTCTCTCATCTCATTCTCCACTCTTTTATCTCTTTATATCCCCCTCTTAAACACTCTCCCTTCATTCTTTTATCTCTTTATGTCTCTCTCTTGAACACTCTCCCTTCACTCTTTTATCTCTCTATGTCTTTATTATATTGAACACTCTCCCTTCTCTCTCTTCCCTCTCTCTCCCTTCTCTCTCTCTCTCTCTCTCTCTCTCTCTCTCTCTCTCTCTCTCTCTCTCTCTCTCTCTCTCTCTCTCTATGTCTTTATTATATTGAACACTCTCCCTTCTCTCTCTTCTCTCTCTCTCTCTCTCTCTCTCTCTCTCTCTCTCTCTCTTGTCTCAATGTCCCTTCTGTGTTCTTTCTCTATGTCTTTCTCTTCTCTCACTATCCCTTCTCTCTCTCTCTCTCTCTCTCTCTCTCTCTCTCTCTCTCTCTCTCTCTCTCTCTCTCTCTCTCTCTCTCTCTCTCTCTTTGTGATCAACATATTATGTTTGTTTATGCATACAAGTTATATGTGATGTTTGTTCTTGTTGCATTTTTTTTCCACTCTCATGTCAAGAAACCACATTATTTTGGCAAAGAAAATACATTTGAATGATTTTCACATTCAAGAGGACAAAGACATAGTGAGCGTCTAAGTGATCAATACCATCATTATAAAAAACACATGAATTGACAATAATACATGCAATAATACAAGAGAGAAAGAGGGATAGTGTTTAATATACCACTGAATTTAAGAGACATCAAGACAAATAAAAGGATTTTCACTTACTAAAATTTTAATTAAGTAAATAATGTCTTACAAATTCAATTTATCTAGTGTAAATTTAACTACTTCTTCATCTGGATCTACACAAACTATACGCAATCCTCTTGAGGAACGAGCTTCCTATGAGGAATTTGGTTGTACAATTTTTCATATGAGTCAGATTCACAAGGTATGTTAGTTAAGTAGACAAATGGTTATTAAAATGTTATGTGAGTCTTATCAAGCCTTGTTAGAATTTACAAAAAGAGAAAACAAGACTCTATTTGAGAATATTTCTATGCTTGAAATCATGTATAATCTTTAATTTTTATCTAACATATTAAGAGAAGTTCTTTAAAGATCTTTTGTTGATGTTACATCTGTGGTTGGATTTATTGAGCTTGAGATCAAGGCTTTAGAGATGTATTTTTTACTTGATCTTGAAGTTGATATTAATGCATCAACCCATGATAGGTTTAAATTTTGTATCATTCCTAGTTATGAACCTCCTGATGTCGTAAACTATATGCTCTATGCACTTCTATTCGAGGTGATGCATATACGAGTATCCGTATTCATAGAAAGATAAATTTATAAAGTTTAAAAAATCATTTGTAGAGTTAGTTATAGAAAACTTAAAAGAAAGATTTTGCGATAATAATGTTTTCGATTGTTTTAAAGCTTTAGCTCCATGTAGTTTTTCATCAAAAAAGAACCTTATAGAGAGTTTGAAAACTTTGAGATAGGTAAGTTAGCAACATTTTATGGTGAAGAAAAGGTAAATATCTCAGGTGTGAGACCTTGAGCCAATAGTAGTTTCAATACTTCAAACTCCAACTATCAAGACCTTTATGACACTTGGAGAAGAAACTTTAATTCTTAATTCATAAAAATTAGAATATAATATATACTTGCATAAGTTAAAAGCACAAACCTTAATAAACAAAATTAGATAAACAAAGAAATATGGAGAGTAAAGTAGAGGTCACCCATTGACATAAGGTTGTGTTAAATCTCCCCTGGGATGATTGTGACCCTTGTACCACTTACCCATATTTATATGTATTATAAAAAGTTTACTTTTCTAAAAGATAACTGCCAACACTACTAGAGGTTTAGGGCATACCGACGTTAGAATATTGACGCAAATGTCGAACGTTGGTATGCACGTCCTAAACTTGGAGGCGAAAAGTCGGGCAGGTAATTTTCAAAAGTTCATATACCGATGCTTATACCGACGGATATACCGACACATATACGGACGTATATACCGATGCATATACCGACGCATATACCGACGAATATACCGACGCTCGTAAGTTTTACAGCCGAGAACCTATTGTTCTCTGTTTTGCGCGGCGTCGAACTGCATCCAGAGAAGGTATGCATCCGTCCATCTCCTTCAAGCTTTCGTCTTTTTACATTCATTGTTGTTGTTGTTGTGTGTGTGTGTGTGTGTGGAGAGACTTAGTGAAATGTGTGTGTAGATCTCCCTTTCTCTCTCTCTCCTTGGACGGTTTGCCTCTCCCCATCTCCTCATCTTCTTATGGCGTTTTGCCTCTCCTTCTTTCCTCATCTTCTTATGTGTGTGTGTGTGTGTGTGTGTGGAGAGATTAAGGTAAATGAAGATTAGGTTAAATGTGTGATGTGTGTGTATATCTCATTCCCCTCTCTCCATCCTTCTTCTTACCTTCTTAATTATGTATAGAGAGAAGATTTGTATGTGTGTGTTGTGAGAGATGTAGAAAGTGAGAGAGCTTGTGTATGTGAATCTATTACTAATGTATGCAATGTGTGTGTAGGATTGTTTCTTCCACGTGTGTCCTACCTTGCAGATCTGCTTCGAACATGCACTATCCAATCCACATTTGAGAGGTAAGCATATTACCAATTATGTTGTTTTATTAATATTACTTCTCTTTTTGTTCTCAATTTATAATTTTTAATAGAAATTGAGTATGCAAGCATGTTGTTTTTAATATGTTCTCAATTTGTAATTTTTAATTGAAATTGAGTATGCAAGCTTGTTGTTTTATGCACATATATGCTAATATTAGCATATATGTGAGTGCATACAAAATTAATGTATGTGCTTATTTGTCTTTATACACACACACACACTTTGAAAGAGAGAGAGAGAGAGGGATAGAGAGAGAGAGAGAGAGAGATTTTCTTTCTAGCGCATACCCAAGGCGTTTCGGTCTCTTTTTTGACTTGAAATCTTATGTCTAAGACATGCATGTGAACGCTATACTCTAATGTAATTGCCTAAAGCACATATCCATAAGCTAATGTATATGCCTGAACATTGCTAATGTATACTTGATCTCCCTCAATGGCTGGGGAAAAGATGCCCGTTTGATGCTTTAAAAGTTATTTTTAAAATCTCCCTCAAACGGCTGGGGAAAAGAAGCCCGTTTGATGCTTTTTTTAATATTTTTAAAATCTCCCTCAACGGCTGGGGAAAAGAAGCCCGTTTGATGCTTTTTTTAATATTTTTAAAA
The DNA here is from genome assembly GCF_041138505.1 of Cibotium barometz. NCBI lineage: Eukaryota > Viridiplantae > Streptophyta > Polypodiopsida > Cyatheales > Cibotiaceae > Cibotium > Cibotium barometz. Next base: position 10,178,681 of record NC_141047.1, read on the forward strand.
TCTCCCTCAACGGCTGGGGAAAAGAAGCCTGTTTGACGCTTTAAATGTTATTTTTAAAATCTCCCTCACGCGGCTGGGGAAAAGAAGCCCTATTTTATGGTTTACATAATGCTTTGTGTAATGCATAATGATTTGCATTTAATGAGCTACATATACATGTTATCCTGCTAGATGGAGCCTCTCAATCTTGAAGAGAGAATAGCGTGTCCATGCATGCGATGTAAGTACCAAATCTTTCGAAAACGAAAGATTTGCAACCAGCATATTCATGACACTGGCATATTTCCAATGGAGCACTTACAAAATTTACGGTTTCAATCGTACAATAACAATAAGTTACATACATTCTTCGGTGATCAGTCGAAAAACATATGTGCATCATTGTTAGTTCACTCAAGTCCTGATAGTGAATGGTCTAATATGTATTTTCTTCCGCGTATAGAAAGTACATATCAATCATTGAACTATCTTGACCAATATGTTAGAATTTAACTATAAAATTGACAATGCATAAGTATGAGTTTTAGGTTTACCTCTCTAGTGGTAGAAATCATGGTTGGGAGTACCGTCTTGTTTTGGTTGGTTGCCTTTGTGTTCGTCTGCAATCACGTTCACAAAAACCGCAAATCGATTCTCTTTCTTTTATGGACACTCATATGCATAATGCCTTTCTTTGTCACATCTATAGCATGTAATCACACATGATTTTTGGTCTTTTTTACAACTTCAGTACTCTTTCAATGATTCATGAACCATTGTGCTTGTGTGTTTTATCTTTATGTTGAAGCTTCTCAAAATGTGTAGATCGAAAAGATAGAAGAATATGAGAATTTGTCAGTGTAGTATCCCTCGAAAATCCATTTTTCTTCTCATCGCAGTATGTTGCTAGAGAGATGGCATTGCTAAGAGAAGGAGGATGAAACATGTTCATTTTTGCTCTAATAATTGGCTCGAGAGCTGCTTTGGACTTTCTTCTTTGCTCTTTCTCACGCACTTTCTCTATAGCTTGAAGCTGCAATAAAGTTTGTCAAAATCTGTCAATATAGGCTGATATGTTCTCCTTTTTGAGCTATCTAAAAATAGTCCAATGCTTTTAAAGCATCTCATCAAAAATAAACCTTTCCCAACATATGTACAATGGGCCACGCTGTCTGGCTTTACTCTTATATGACGGAGTTAAGAAATCCTTCTTGATCAGCTTCTGAAAGTCTTTCCATGATGTTGGTTTGTGTTTTCCCTATCTAATAACATTCCACCAAAGAGCTGCACTATCTACCAAATGATTTGTAGCACATTTAACCTTATCCCTCTCAGAAAATTTTTCTCCTAAAAAATAATCATCAAGTTGGCTCAACCATGTGAGTATGACATGTGCATCCTTTTTGCCATCATAATCCTGAAAATTAAAAGCCTTTTTGCTGATCTTTTGTCCCTTTCGAGACTCTTGAGCTTTTAGAGTAGCTCGCACAGGTCTTTGAATAGGGTCGTCGTCACAGAATCCAAAGAATCAGATTCGGAATACGCATGCCCTCGCTTCTTGCGAGTAGATCTCCGCTCTCAAAATCTTCTCTTTGCCTCTTCTCACTCAACAGCTAAGCTTGAAGTGCATTTACTTGATCTTGGATGGTGGGTGGTTATGGATGGATTGCCATTGCAAAAAAAACAAGTAAAATATTATGGAATTGCAGAAATAAAATAGAAAAGGTGGAAAACTTATCTGACTCTCGTATATTTCAAAAAACGGGTCGTTGAAGTGCTTGAAGTTGATGGCATCCCACGAAGAATAAGTATAATAATCCAGTATGTTTTGATGTTGACAATTCGGAAAATAGCTCGTTCAAAAACAGTTCGTCGAAAGATCTTCAGAAATATTTGCTCAGAAATAATGGTCAAAATCTTTGTTGCATGAAGCTTTTAAACGAATATAAAGATTTTTTTTGAATTATGGCCCTTTCTCTCCTTTGAAACCTTCAAAATCTTTTTGAAATTAAGCTTGTATATATAAGCTTATCAATTAAACTTATATATATATATAATATTTTTTAAAGCGTTAAGTTATAAAGCTTTTAATGTTAAGCTTTATTAAAGCTTTATACTAAGCTTTAGTAAGCTTATCAATATTATAAGCTTATATATATATATATATATAAAAGATTACATTATATTAAGCTTATCAAAGCTTATTTAAAAAGCTTATCAAAGCTTTATAATAAAGCCTGTAACCCGCAGTCCAGCCAACATGCAACGCTAGAGCGCAAATTGAGCAGTCCGCCGAATCGTGGAGGGAAAGGAGAAAGAAGTCGCCGTCGCCTCTTTGGAGAAAGAGGGTGGAAAAAAGTTTAAAATCAAATTGGGGAGTATATATATATATATATATATATATATATATATATATATATGGCTTTTGTTTCTTCCTACTACAACTTAGTGCTTTTATTAATTGAAAGAAAATAAGAAAAAATCATACCCTCCCACCCTTGATTATGGAATTTAGACACTCCTAGTTTAGCAATCTTGTTATGGGTTCTAATTCTCCACTTCTTGGCTAATTCACCTTGCCATAGACTATCTCCAATGGAGCCTTATTAGTTGAAGAATGCACTATGTTATTGTATGCAAACTCAAACAATGGCAAATGCTTTTTCCAATCTGACTTCTGCTCAGATACATAACACTTGAGCAAGTCAAGCACACCTGAATTTGCAATTTCACTCTGACCATCTGTCTGAGGATGATAGGCTGATGAAAAACTGAACTGTGTGCCCATATTATTAAACAATGCCTGCCAAAATAAATTGGTAGTATGAGGATCTCTATCCCCCACAATAGACTTGGGCATGCCATGATGTTTGAAAATTTGAGCTAAGAACAACTTTGCCACATGTGCTCAAGCTTGATTGTTTTCCTCACAGGAATAAAGTGTGACTGTTTGTTAAAATGATCTATAATAGTCCATATAGCATCATTTCCATGTGCCAATTTTGCCGTGACATAACTACCATCTCTATATCTCTCCCTCTCTTCTTTCTCTCCTACCATCTCTTTCTCTCTCTCTTACCTACCGTCTCTCTCTCTATCTTTGCTCACTCTCTCTATCTACTACCATCTCTCTCTCTCTCTCTCTCTCTCTCTCTCTCTCTCTCTCTCCATCTCTTTCTCTCTCTACCTTCTCTCTCTCTCTTTCTCTCTCTCTCTCTCTCTCTCTCTCTCTCTCTCTCTCTCTCTCTATAGAGATGGCTTTCCAGGGTCATTGACTATGAGGATCAGAGATGCCTAGCTCTATTTGTTAGAGAGGCTTTCACTTTCAGAGACAGGAGACTTAGACAGATACAGGGCCACTAGACTCACGATGCGCGAGAGACCCAAGAGCCAGACAGCCCACCAAACCACACTGAGACTCATAGGGAGGATCCACAAATTTCGGACCTGACATGGCTACAGAGACCACTGTTGTATCCATGAGGATGCATAGAGCACCTACATAGAGGCCACGACAAGAGACTGGTCTCACAATGCCAGAGGACATTACGGGCATTCAGACAGAGACACCTTGGGGGGACCCTCCATTGTTGCCTATGGATCGCGGGATCTCGAGGGGGCTCTCAAGGGACCAGATTATCCACTTGATCCAGGGAGAAGAGGTGGAGGGGCATGACTTCTTCTACTATTATGGTGCACTTGACGAGGGGGCCCAGCCCTCATGAGTACCTATATGGCATGACATGCTTCTCATGATGTACACTTATAGCATGCGGCATAGCTTTTTGATTTTCATTTTAGCTTTAGTTCTAGTTTCACACATTTCAGTTTCATTATGCTTTCCGATGAGGCTCCCGAGCGCATCGACTTATGTATTCATGTATGTTCAACATGTGTCTCATGGACCTGTTATGGTCTTTCGAAGACAATGATAAAATTTCATTTCATTTCATCTCTCTCTCTCTCTCTCTCTCTCTATCTATCTATCTATCTATCTATCTACTACCATCTCTATTTCTATCTTCTCTCTTTCCTACCATCTCTTTCCCTCTTTTGCCATCCCCTCCCTCCCTCCCTCCCTCTCTCTCTCTCTCTCTCTCTCTCTCTCTCTCTTATCTCTATATCTCTCTCATCTCATTCTCCACTCTTTTATCTCTTTATATCCCCCTCTTAAACACTCTCCCTTCATTCTTTTATCTCTTTATGTCTCTCTCTTGAACACTCTCCCTTCACTCTTTTATCTCTCTATGTCTTTATCTTGAACACTCTCCCTTCTATCTCTTCCCTCTCTCTCTCTCTCTCCCTCTTCTTCATCTCTTTTCCATTTCTATATCTCTCCTCTCTCTCTCTCTCTCTCTCTCTCTCTCTCTCTCTCTCTCTCTCTCTCTCTCTCTCTCTCTCTGTGTGTGTGTGTGTGTGTGTGTGTGATCAACATATTACGTTTGTTTATGCATATATGTGATGTTTGTTCTTGTAGCAAATTTTTTTTTTGAGAAGTTCTTTAAAGATCTTTTGTTGATGTTACATCTGTGGTTGGATTTATTGAGCTTGAGATTTAGGCTTTAGAGATGTATTTTTTACTTGATCTTGAAGTTGATACTAATGCATCAACCCATGATAGGTTTAAATTTCATATCATTCCTAGTTATGAACCTCCTAATGGTAAACTATATGCTCTATGCACTTCTATTCGAGGTGATGCATATACGAGTATCCGTATTCATAAAAAGATAAATTAATAAAGTTTAAAAAATCATTTGTAGAGTTAGTTATAGAAAACTTAAAAGAAAGATTTTGCGATAATAATGTTTTCCATTGTTTTAAAGCTTTAGCTCCAAGTAGTTTTTCATCAAAAAAGAACCTTATAGAGAGTTTGAAAACTTTAAGATAGATAAGTTAGCAACATTTTATGGTGAAGAAAAGGTAAATATCTCAGGTGTGAGACCTTGAACCAATAGTATTTTCAATACTTCAAACACCAACTATCAAGACCTTTATGACACTTGGAGAAGAAACTTTAATTCTTAATTCATAAAAATTAGAATATAATATATACTTGCATAAGTTAAAAGCACAAACCTTAATAAACAAAATTAAATAAACAAAGAAATATGGAGAGTAGAGTAGAGGTCACCCATTGACATAAGGTTGGGTTAAATCTCCCCTGGGATGATTGTGATCCTTGTACCACTTACCCATATTTATATGTATTATAAAGAGTTTTCTTTTCTAAAAGATAACTGCCAAAAATAAAGCACAAGTGCTTTTGAGTTTTTGAGCGTAAAATCTATACAAAAATATAGCAAGAAATAATATAAAGTCTTGGGCTTACCAAAAGTATAAAATACTATTTGGTATATACAAAGGTATGAGGCCTTAGCCTTACAAAAAATATTGATGCCTAAATATGAAACCATAAAAGTATTCAAAACTTTTCTAGCATCCATTTGGCATCTTTCACAAGATAATTCTTGAAAGTGGCAAGATACTTAACATAAGTGTAGCCTGTGCATATAGTGGTGGTCTCATGGTCAATAATAGAGTCAAGAACTTCTTTATCTTCCAATTCAAGAGGTTTTTCTAATGTAGGATGAGAATGTAGAGGTCCTCTAAAAGGTCTCAAAATACTAATATGAAAAGAGTTATAAATATGCTAATTAGAAGGTAGGTCCAACGTATATACATTATCATTAATCTTTGCAATTATCTTAAAAGGTCTATAAAATCTAGGATCTAACTTTACCATAGGATTGGTCTTTACAGATTTAAGTCTCTTTTTCTCAATATGAAGAAGCACATAATCGCCTTCATTGAAAATGACATGTTTGCAGTTATGTTTCACATACTTCAAGTATTTCTCTTGAGCTTTTTGAATATTCAATTTTACTAGCTCATGAATTTAGTCAAAGTCTCTAACAAAATAATATATAGTCTCTATAGAATGTGAAAGTCAAGTCATAGGAGTTGGCAAAGCCTTACCATAGACTATCTCAAATGGTGCTTTCTTAATAGCAGTATGAGGACAATTGTTATTTGAAAATTATAAAATATGTCAATACTTATCCCATTGCTTAGGTTGAGATAAGATATATGATTTAAATAAATTAAGTATTATGCTATTTGTTACTTTCGTTTGTCCATTAGATTCAGGGTAAAAAGCAGTAGAGAAATCAAGTTTTATTCCAAGGTTATCAAACAAAGTAGTCCAGAAATCACTACAAACTTTTCATCTCTATCAGAAACAACAGTCTTAGATTAAAAAAAAGAAACAAAAACTTGTTTTATGAAAATATATGCAGCTTGATAAGCTGTCATGTCTTTTTGCAAGAAATAAAGTAAGTTTGTTTTGCTAAATCTATCTACTATAGTCCAAATCACATTATTCTTATTAGAAGTTGAAGGGAAACCACCAGTGATAAAATCCATACTTAGGTAAAGGCCTAAGCAAACCAATTTTCTTTCCTTTGTGACTCTAATCTTTTGACAAATAACACATTTAGAAATAAACTTAGCAACATATTTATACATAGTAGGCCAAAAGAAATCTCGGCAACTATTTCCAAAGTAGATGATGGTCCTCTATGACCAACGAAAGGTGGTGATGAGATTCTTCAATAATAGCTTGCCTAGCTTGTCTAAGTGGTTTAGTAATGCATACTGTCTTTTGGAAGAAAAGAAAGCCATCATCATATAAATAATCAGAATGAGATAACCAATCATTATCTTTAATCTTGCTGTATGCATCAAAAAAATAAGAATCATTTTCATATGTTCCCTTCATGTTATCAAAAGAAATGTCTTCAATAGTAGCAGATATATTATTAATGGTAGGTCTCCTACTCAAAGCATCAGCACCAACATTTTCACATCTAGGTGTACATTAAATAGCTAGCTAAAAAGTTTGAATAAAAGATGCCCACTTAATATGTTTATCTGTTGGTTAAAGGTTGCGAATGTAAATGTTTAATACTTTGTTGGTGAGTTTTAATTATAAACTGAGAACCCATCAGGAAATGTTTCTAAATTTTTAGTGCATGAACATTATCAATCAATTCTTTGTCATAAGTAATATACTTAAGTTCATATGGTTTCAATTTTATACTTTCAAAAGCAATCAGATGATTATCTTACATCATGAGGACAACACCAACCACGATCTCCACTAGCATAAGTTATTACTACCATAAAGAATGGTCTAAGAAAATTAGATAGTGTTAATATAGGTGCATGGGTAAGTGCGTACTTAAGTGTAGTGAGGCTATGACAATAATAACCCATGTTTCACTTACATAGTGCCCATTCCTTCTACAAATAACCAAATTCTTATAACTATAAATGATCAAATTCTTATAAATAGCCAAGTACACATAGATTGAAAGAGGCTTAAAATGCTTTAAAAGAGACAAAATTCCTCGCCTCGCGGGGGGGAGGGGGGTCACTCATAAATATGTAAGCGTGGCTCCATCCATAAGGTTATATTTTGGAGAGGATGGAAGAATCAAAGGTGATTTTTCTCCTTAGGGTGGTATTTGGAAAGTGGGAAGTTGTTTTTTTGAAGAAAGGTGACCAAGATTCATAGCTCTTGATTTAGATATCCATCCGATGGTTCACAAAATTCCCATAAACCATTCAACCCTTTTGCCCAAAGGTTTTTATAGCTTTTCTTTCTTTGCCATTTGGGTTTTTGTGAGCTCCTCTCATCATCCAAAGTACTTGTACCCTTACTACAAGCTTTTTTTAGACCTTTCCCTTTCCTGTGAGAATTCTCCTTTTACTTGTTGAATCTTTAGTAGTTCTAAAAAATCAAACCTTTGGCCTTCTTTGTACCAAATAATTGCGTAAACCTTGCTTTTGAATTTTTCTTCAAAAATCTTCTCCTTAAGTGGTCCCCAAAGCTCTAATACCACTGTTAGGACCTTTATGACACTCAGAGAAGGAACCCTAATCCTCAATCTCACAAAAATTAGAAGATAACATATACTTGCACAAATTAAAAGCATAAACCTTAATAAACAAAATTCAATAAACAAACAAAGATGGAGAATAGAGTAGAGATCAGCATCGACACACAAGGTTGGGTTGAATCTCCCCTGGATAAGTATGGCTCTTGTACCACTCGAGTACCACTCACCCATATTTATATGTACTAAAAGAAGATTTCTTTTCAAAAAGATAACTTCCAAAAATAAACCACCAGTGCTTTTAAGTTTTTATAAAAGATTTACAAAAATCTAACAAGCAATAATATAAAGTCTTGGGCTTACCAAAAGTATAAAATACTATTTAGTATGTACAAAGGTATGGGGCCTTAGCCTTACAAAAAATATTGATGCCTAAATATGAAACCATAAAAGGTGTTCACATGTCAAAATATACCATAATGGTCCACATGTTCCACTCTCAATTAACACATAATCCACCACTATGATCTCCTACATCCAAAATAATATTAGTGAGCACACATGGCATATTAAACACATTAATCCTAGCCATATCGTACTCGCGAACATAGCTGATTAAACACATTAATCATGGTAAATGATATAAATAAAAGGCGCATCCAAATAAAATAGCATGTAAGATTCCTTCTCAGCCCGAATAATGAATAAGATTTTACTTCAATCCCCTGTAATCATTCCCTATTTTTGAATACAAGAAAATATTATTTTCCTTGTTTCAGTCTAGAGAGAAGAAAAATTCTAGAGAGTGGTAATTTAATATTGAGATATTTTTGGATATATAAATTTTACAAATATCAAAAACATATTTTCTTGAAACAAAAAATCAAAATAAATTTTCCAAGGTGCATCAAGAATCAATTAAAAATGATTTGAAAGACCTTAGCCTAAGGGTCAAGATTTTTTGAATTTTTGGATTATAGTTCAATTAAGGTTCCTATGGGCCAATAAGATTAATCCAAGTGTTGGGATGAGATAAATTCAATGAATAAAAGAAAATACCCAAAATGAGTAAATGCCCATATAAGATGAAGAGCTAACTGAGTACAAGGTTTATTAGTTAAAAACTATGAGATATTACTAAAAGAAATGAGATATTTTGGAGTAATCATACAATTTTGACACCTTGGTAAGGAAGGGGGGATACTTCAAGGAGGTACCTATTTCACACATGTGAATGAATTTTAAATTAAAAAATATTAAGATATTTTTATCTCTCCTCTCTCCTGGATCAAACCAAATCAAAAAAGGGAGCCAAACTGGTCCAAATCTTGTCCAAATTCAACCAAACTGAAGCTGAAAAATTCTAGAACTTAGTTGAACTCAATTAATGGCCTCCCTCATCTATAAATAGGCCCTCATTATTTTGTATTCTCATCTATGAACTAGACCATGCCAGTATTATATTAGAATAAGTATATTTTCTATTATCCTTTAAAAATCCTCTACATTTTGGAGAGATCAGAGCTTCTCTCTCTCTTCAACCTTCCTTGGAGCTTTCCTCTCAACATACTAACCAATTGATTGGTTGGGGGTCTCTTTTGAGAATAGAGAAGCAAGAAAAACAAGAGGTAATATGTGACTTTATGGTTTTTCTCAAACTTCTCAATGTTTTCACTTCTCTACCCCTCTCAAGCTTGAGAAGTATTCAAATGAATGGTCTTTTCAATGCAAATTAAGCTCTCCAAAGAATTCTAATGAATAATCATAAAAAGTTTATCTTTATGCTTAATTTAGGATGTTTTTATGTGTATCTCTCTCTCCTTTAAAGAATGGTCATTTGTATGACCAACTCTCTATTCAAATGATGCTTCTCATGGAGCAATTCTTAATTCTAAGATCAAACTCTATGCTAGTTAAGCTAGAGGCTAAAGAAATAGCTCTTTAATGCTTTATGTTACATAAATTATGATAAATTTATGATTTGGATCCATAAATTGGATTTAGATCCATTGATAGTTAATCTATCATAATTATGTTACTAAGTTTTATTCTTTCAAAATTTATTAAAAATTATCAGTAATAGTATACCGGAGCTATGACAAAATTTCTAGAAATTAGTACATAAATCATTTTTATGCATAATGTGAAAAGAGGACTTCCTACCATATTCTAGGATTAGTCATCCTATGCTAAATGAGTAATTTTCATCACATCCATGGAAAATTAATTTTTAATGTTTATGCATAAAAAATGATTAATTAGAGAAAAAGAAAAAATTTTAGTAAATTCATTCTTATGCAAAAAGAGGAATTCCCATGATAATGGAGATCCATGTATTTCAATGGAGAAAGAGAAAAATAGGCATATTAGATTAATGGATATTTTTATCTAATTTTAAGAGAAATTTTAGTTAATTTTATTTTTATGCATAAGAAAAATTTACATAATAAAAGAGAAATTTTCATTATATTTGGAATTCAATCATTTAAATAATAAAAGTACAATTCTTATCATATTTGGATTAATGGATATTTTTAATTTTAAGAGAAATTTTAGTTAAATTTATTTTTATGCATAAGAAAAATTTAAATAATAAAAGAGGAATTCCCATCATATTTGGAATTCAATCATTTAAATAGTAAAAGTGGCATTCTTATCATATTTGGATTAATGGATATTTTTATGTAAATTTAAGAGAAACTTTAGTTAAATTTATTTTTATGCATAAGAAAAATTTAAATTATAAAAGAGGAGTTCCCATCATATTTAGAATTCAATCAATCAAATGGTAAAAGTGGAATTCTTGGTATATTTGGAATATTAAATATTTTTATTTAATTTAAAGAAGAATTTTAGATAGATTTATTTTATGATAAAAGAGGGATTCCCATGACATTTGGATTGCACTCATTAAATGAGAAAAAGAGGAATTTTATGCTTATTCAAAAAATGGATATTGATATTTAGTTAAAAGAAAAAAATTAGGATATTTAAGTAAAGAAAGATTTGAATTAAATTTTGGTGTCAAAAGATGAATTTTCACCATAATTCCACCTAGGGAATTAAGGTTGAGAAATTAAGTGGTAGAAAGAGAATATTTGGATATTTTATGCGATTAAATCACTAAATTGGTATTTACCCAAAAATAGATGTTTATCTGAAGAAAATCCTTGTTAGAACTAAACCAAATGATTTTGGTTAGACTACGAGAGGGACGGACAATAAACCTACTTGTCCATCTCTCGATCTGAATCAAGCAAAAACTTCGTGACCGATTCCAGTTCGTAAATAGAAAGAATAGACTGCCCTTGAATTAACCTAGTTTTCCCTTGACCGAAATCACCAAGAATCAGTCAAATGATGGGTAGACTAGTTGGACAATCAGTCAAATGATGGGTAGATTACCTTGATGAGAGATCAAGGATTCTCATTATGAAATTGGGAATTAAGGAAAAAGGAGTTTTGTGGAACCAATCTCAAACTGGGAATTTTACTTACATAAAACCTCTGTTTTTCATTTAAAGGACTGTTTTACGCCAGAATGCTGGAGAAAGCATTCCGCATGTGTTTTACTAAGAGGCGGACAGCTGGCGGGGAGTCGTCTCGAGAGACGTCGCTCACGATAAAGCCTGTCGAGGTCTTGACCATCCTTGGTACGGTTAAAATGGTGCGCTTCCGCCCGGTGGTATGATGGGCGAGGACCGACGAAGTGGTCCCTGAATGAAGTGCTAGGACACCTAAGTAGGATCCTAGAGTGTTCTGATGAGGTGATGCATGGGCTCGCGGTTGCTAGGACACCCATGCGTGCATCGAGGAAGATTTGGATGGACTAAAAAGAATGACTTTTGTGAATCAAATTTTGATATTGGATCTCGTTGGTTGGCTAGCTGGTCTTCAACGAAGAGTCCAGAGGACACATTTTGTAATACAATGGACTCATAATTTTGGAGAATGATGATCAGTAATATTATGGTTTTCATTAAAGGATTGTTCTAAAGATAGTCGAATCTCTTATAAATGGCAGAAAACGTGGTGCTCATGCTAGATCAAGTGTGTGGAGAGGAGAGACTCAAAAAGTACCAGAACAAACTCTTGCTTATTAAGTTGTTTATGAATACAACTAGGCTTTGCTCACATACAAAATGCCTCATGGCTCCACCTTTAAATAGGTGAGCAAGTGGACCTCAAGTCCATTCACACTCACACCCTTCTCTCACCCTTCTACATAACCTTAGTCCCTTAATACCCCCCCTCAATACCAACTATGGAAGGATGGAATAGGTGGTATTGGACCATAGGATGCCTTTATAACATTAGGCGTACAAGGTTTGGAATATAGGTAAGATTACATTGAGAATTAAAACAATTTCTCAGCACAGCCGGTAGAGGCAAAATCTCTCAAAGCTTTCAACATGGGAGATGTTAAGGACTCGCTGGCGCATCATTGGCGCATCATTTTGTACCATCAATGGTGTGATTCCTCCTGGCACTGCGATGGCACTGCTCACGGAAGTCAACGCCTGCTGTTTTCTGCTTCGCCCGCCGCTAGTCGTATAGCCATAGCCCGCCTATAAGCCACCATTAGGCAAGGGGCCTTAGGGCTATGGTAGCCCATTGAGTGGAGATGCCACAGCATTGGTTTGATCTTCAACAAACCTTCGAGGCGTCGGCTGCAGACAAAAAACCAGGCGGGGGTTCACTTTCTCCTTCAAGCTTCCATTAAAGCTTCATTTTTGGAGTTTTTTCTTGCTCACATTATCACCTCCCTTGCTCTAATCAATCAAGTGGTGTAGTGAATGTTTGTTGCTGAGCTTTCTCTTGATTTTGAAGAGATTCCAACCACATGAGATATTCATAAATCTCATTCCCGTCAAGCTTCAACATCAACATCAACTTTCAAGCCTTCAAAGCTTTTAAAGTATGCTTTTAAGCACTAATTATGTTATTTAATACTAATTACTTTGTTAATCCAGCAAAGGGAAAGTGTTCTTAAATACTAATAGTGTTATTAAACACTAATGGTGAGTTAATCACCAAAATAAGTGTCATTTAACACTAAAAATGTGCTTTTTAGCACTAATTATATTTTATACACACTAATGATGATCTTAATCACCAACCAAAGTGCTCATTAACACTAATGAAGCAAACCCTCATCAAAAATCAGTAATTAAGCACAAACTCTAAGTGCTAAATCATAAAAATTACTATTTTAATCTCCTATTTATGCAACATTCTCAACTCAATTAGGGTTGTTGCACTCTCTAAGCGCCTCTCCTTCTAATTAAACCTAAATATCATAAATTTTTGGTTTTTTCTTCTTCATAATCAGCCCCTTACTCTCTCATAATCTCTTTCAATACCTACCCAATGTCAAAGGACACTCAAATCAAGAAGTTCAGGAGAGGGTTTCCACACTTGGCAAGTCCTTGTCAAGTATAAGATGATGTCCAAAGGCTTTTGGCCATTCATCTCTGGCACCAAGGTAATTGATCGAGCAAAGGCTGAAGATGTTGAAGATGATGAGAGGGCACAAGCCATCATCATGCTTCATCTTGATGAGGCACTCATCCACCATGTGGACCAGCTTCCGATTGCAAAGGAGAAATGGGATGAGCTTGATAAGCTCTATGGAGCTCGTGGTAAGAATTCCAAGATCTCTCTCAAAATCAAATTTTTTAGCTTGGAACTCAAAGAGGGAGAGGGCATTGGAGCCTTCATCTCTCACTTGAAGGGCCTTATGGCTCAACTTGCATCAGTGAATGCAAGAATGGATGAAGAAAATGCAGTGACTGTTTTGCTGAAAGCAGTCAAGAAGGTGTACCCCACTTTAGTCACCACCCTGAAGAACATACCTAATACCACCCTCGAAGGAGTCATCCAATCATGTCTTGACGAAGAAAAGAGGCCAAAGGGACCAGCTGAATCTTCACATGCAACCACTTCATCGACTATGGAACAAGCTTTGTCACATCAAGTGGTCAAAGTAAGATGTGTCCATTGTAAAAAGGTGGGTCACTTGGCGAATAATTGTTGGATCAAATATCCCAACAAAATGAAATGTAATAAGTGTAAACAAACGAGGCATATCACTTCTAAATGTCCTAACAAAGAGTCAGAGGCCAACTTTATATCAGCCTCTACCTCTGCTGAGAAATTGTTTTAGTTCTCAATATTAAGGGACTAAGGTTATGTAGAAGGGTGAGAGAAGGGTGTGAGTGTGAATGGACTTGAGGTCCACTTGCTCACCTATTTAAAGGTGGAGCCATGAGGCATTTTGTATGTGAGCAAAGCCTAGTTGTATTCATAAACAACTTAATAAGCAAGAGTTTGTTCTTGTACTTTTTGAGTCTCTCCTCTCCACACACTTGATCTAGCATGAGCACCACGTTTTCTCAACAGTGTGTATGTAGTATGCCTACTTTAAATTTTGCTTGAAAGCCGACTAGGGGGCCTAGGAACTCTTTTCCTCGGTACTCGAGCAAAACACAATCAAATCTTTATAAAGGAACCCCACCAATATAGTGGTCGGGTGGTTGGCTAACCCATAAGCTAGATTGGATAATTTGTGCGATACCATTAAGATAGGATTAGTTGCATTAGTTAGATTAAGTCTTGAGAAGACCCTTGTTCCGTGGGAGGGAATCAGCGCCTCATTAAAGGAGGAAAAAAGCAGTGATTCTATGGACCAAGTGCAAGTATATTCTTTGATCTGACCATGTGACTTCAGGTTCGGCTAGATCAGTTTAAATAGTGATGACTTTGACTCGTTAGGATAATTCCTTGTTAGAAGATTTTCCCTGGAGGAATCGCCCGTGCCTTCCAGGCGAGGGAAGTTTTTTCGGGTTCGGTTTTGGAGGAACCGCCAAACTAGTCTCTTGTCTGGACATCCGAGGCCCCGAGTGTGGATCCCCGCCCCGCGTGTGAGGCTGACGCTGCTTTCGCCGCCAGCGCCCTCAAAGGGGGCACCATGGGTGGGGTATATCAGAGCTGGTATCAGAGCTTTGCTGAAAGCTAATAAGGAGAAATGAATTCTTATTAGAATTTGATAATAAAAACTCCAAAAGAGCATTTACATATTGTATTTTCATTCCATAATCCTCCTTAATGAAGATTTTTAATCAAAGAATTTGATTTTATAGATGGAAGTTCCACACTTATCCGGTGTTCCTAACCTCACCCAGTCACAAGACATGACTGCATTCACCTTCGAGCATCTCATCTCTTCCGCTACAACTCAAAAAAGCCAAGCCAGACTCGCAGGCCATTTCGAGGATCTATATTTCCATGACCTAGCGCAGAGAGACGGCAGCACAAGTGGTTTTTACAGGGCAGTATGTCCAAGCTTCTTGCGACCAACATGCAATGCTGAGGGCAGAATCTCTCAATGACCATGATTCTGATGAAGCTGAAAGTAATACATGGTGTTATTTTATATCACTCAATGCCTCGAAATTTCAGATTTTCTTCCAAATCTACAGACTCCTTAGTGGCTTTGTTCCTAAAAGGAGAAGATAGTAGCTCCCTTGGCAGTAAGGGAACATTTGTATCAAGGCTATAGCCCCAATACCGTCGTCTTATGCATCTCCCAAGGAGATTTTGACTTCTGGAGCCGAGCTGCTCTATGTAGATATTGCAACTTTTATATAAATAAAGAATTTTTTTGTGGAAAAATTCCCTGTTGTATAAGTGATTGTTATTGACGATTTGATAAAGCAAAATTTGTTACCGGACATATGTCATAGATCTCCAATAAGATCATTTGTTACCGAACATATGTCATAGATCTCCAATAAGATCATTTATCTTGTTTAAGAAATTATTTTCCAAACCTCTTAAGTCTTAGGATCTCGTGGACGATATCAAAATAAAAATTTAATAATATATCATTTTTGGCATATTCATGAGGCGAGGAAACCATGGCCGTTAGCCAGACCCTCTCATTGCTGATGAAGAAGAGCTTGACGCGGACGTTCGCAAGGCTCTTCACAGAACTCGGCAAAAGGACCCTTCAAAGGAGAAGGGGAGAACCTAGGCGAGGCTTTGGAGAAATGGGTGGAAGCCATGGAAGAGTATTTTAATGTCACACAAGCTACAATGAGCGGAGCAAAATGGCTCTTGCTAGGCTGAAAATTGTGGAAACAACTAGGGTGGCATGGAGAAACCATTGTGACACCAACCATTTGGATAGAAATACCCAATCCTGGAATGATCTTAAAGCCTATTTGAGGAAGAGATTTTGTCCCCCCGGGTTTTTAGAAACCAAAATGAATGAATTTTTAGAGCTAAACCAGGGGAGCAAAACCATCGAGGAATATCACCAGGCATTTACTCTTCTACTCAAGTATTCACCACCTCTAGAGACGAAGAGCAACTCATGGCCAGGTTCATTCGGGGAATGATTAAACCCTTAGACACACTGGTCAAGAATGCCAAGCCAGTGTCCATCGCAGAAGCTGTTAGAATGGTGAAGGAGTTCACCAAAGCTTTCATTGTAAAAGTCCCGCCAAAGCCAACTCCCTCATCCTTCAAGAGATTTCACACACCAAGAAGTTCTTCCAACCTTCCGCCTCCAAAGAGACACCAAGGTCCCAACCAGAATGTGGAGACGGGAAGCTTTAGGAATGAAGGAAGACCTTTCCCTCAAAGTACTTTCTCAAGAACTCCGACTCTCTCAAGAATTGAAAGGGAAGAGCTTCGAAGTGAGAACAGGTGCTTTGGATGTCAGGGGTTTGGGCACTAGCTCAAGGATTGCCCATCTCCTTCTGTGGGCCAAGGAAGCCATGATCCCAGAATTCAGAGACAAACTCCTTTGTATCAGTCCAATCAGGGTCCCCTGCGCCAAAATCAAGGCAACCCCAGAAGAGTGCTAGCTCAGCCTGTAGCCTCCATGCAAAGCAGTCTCGAAACTCCCTCCCAGAATTGGAGTAACCAAAGAGAGAGAGTTCGACCTCAAACTGTAGCAGATAGAGCCGTCACTATAGCCGAGGAAGTGGAGGAAGAGAAAGGACACATCTATGCTGCAATAGAACATCACGGGAATAATCATCAATTTTCAGTCCTCCAGACTCCAGCAGAGTACCAAGGTAAGCAATTCAAACTTTTGATTGATTCAGGCAGTACTCATTCTTTTATTTTCTCAAGATGTCTGTGTAAATTAGTCCTAAATCAAAAATCAAGGAAACCTATGCAAGTGGAATTGGCGAGTGGAAAGATTCTTTTCACACACCTTGAGACAGACCTTATTCAATTTATCCTAGATGGGAACGTAACAAAGTGCCAATTCAGAGTCCTACCCTTGTGATTTTATGATGGAATCCTTGGAATGGATTGGCTCCATAAGAATCAAGCTGATATTCATTTTCACAAAGGAACCATCTCTTTCCTTGACCTTCACAGGAATAAAGTTCAAGGAACTAGAAATTCCGGATCCCCAGTGCTACAATTAGTCAAGGCTTCTAAATTATTAAAAGGGATCAGAAAGAGGCAAGTTGTTTATGTCATTAAGATGAATCCGATAGACATAAAATGCAAGGCTAAAGAACCAGAGTGGTTAAGTATGCAGATGTGTTCCCTGAAGAGCTGACTGAGATGCCTCCGTCTCGTGAAGTGGATCATGAGATCAAGTTGACCCCCGAAGCTCAGCCCCAGTGGCTCAGCGTGCATACAAAATGCCAGTCCCTGAAGCCATAGAACTTAAGGAGCAGTTAAGACAACTATTAAAGCAGGGATTTATTAGGCTCTCAGTGTCTCACCTTGGGGTGCGCCCATTCTCTTTCAAGAGAAGAAAGATGGAACGTTAAGACTCTGTATTGACTACAGAGGATTGAATCAATTAACACAAGCCAAACATCTGTATAAGATGGATCATGCTCACACAAACCATGTAGTGAATCCAAGAACTTGTTTTTGAATATGGTGAAGCTCATCTTGTTCATCATTGGCATGCACTCAATGCATCCACTACTACATACAAACTCTTGTAGGATCTATGTCCACCTTGCTTTACTACCTTCAACTCATTTTAACTTGAAAGCCATTTCAAACTTTCATGGTTCGTATGGACCTCAAAAGTAGCACCATATAAATAATGTCTCCTCTTTTTAAGAGCATGAACTACTTCAAATAACTCATGCTCATAGGCCAAGTAGTTACACTAGGGAAGGTCAAGATTTTTGCTTTCAAATGTGACTACATGTCCCCCTTGCATTAAAACTACCCCAATGGCTTCCCCGATAGTGTCTAATTCTATGATAAAAATGGTTCATTAGGGTCCACTATACTCAAGGTAGGTGTAGCTATGATTGTAGCCTTGAGTTTCTCAAAACTACTTCGTTGTGGTAGATCCTCCCAACAGATAGTTTTTTCTTTAGTTCTGAGTTGATATGTCAATGAGACTGTGATCTTTACGTAGTCCTTTACATACTGTGAGTAAAACCCCTTTACATACTATCCTCCTAACAACGGATAGTTTTGCCTTTAGTTATTAGTTGATAGTTTTGCCTTTAGCTCTAGTTAATCTATCAAGAAGTCTGTGATCTTTACGTAGTCCTTTACATACTATGAGTAAAACCACTTATCCCCCTTGCTCACCTTGACCATGTCCCTTGTCGCCCTGAATAAATTTTCTTTTAAGTTTTGTACTCTCATCTATCATCTACCTAGGACCAAATTTTGACTTGTGAGATATATCATCGAATATTTGAGCATATTTATTTCCTCGTCAAAATCATTAAGCTCCTTAGGCTGTACGTAACTCTCATACTTTGGATCAAGACCTCACATGAACCTCTGAAGAGTTTGGATGCATTGATTCCCTTTAACTTCAGCACTATTTCTTGATAGTTTGAGATATATTAGGTGAGTGAAATGCCACACATGGAGCATTTGTATCACTCATGCCAAGACCTTTGAAGCTCATTAACCGTTAAAAACTCTTTGCGAAATGTTGTCTCGAACTCTACCCAAGTAGAAGGGCATTTGGCAATATCGGCCAAACTCATCCACCATTTATATGCTTTGCCATCAAGGACAAACTTGCCTTGATGGGCCCCACATCCTTTGGCATATGCCTAAGGTTATGTAAGTCTGACCACTTCTATAAGATAATGTTGATTGTATCTTTGTTGCATTCCTTTTCCTCTCCCCCAAAGCTCGGCACTTTGAGATCCCTGAAGATCCTAGTAGACGTTACAGGCTGCTTAGGAGACTCTAAAGACTGCCACCTATGGAAGTCCCAATCTCCTGCTAAGAAGAAGTAAACTATACTCTTCTTTGCACAGATGTAGGAGATGCATCATTAGCAATAGGAGTGGCTGGAAATGGTGGTATAAACTCGTGTGAGGATGGTTAAAATTTCATTTGATTTTGTTCTAAGGTTTAGGTTCTCGTTTGCAAAAAGCTACAAAATGGACTCATGTGAGATCTTCTTCTTGGAGACATCAACCTTGAATCAAGCATCAAAATCTGAATCACCAAACTCGTCCTTGTTCAGGAGGTCATCATTTGTGCCTAGGTCCAACAGTGTATTACCAGTCTCTATGGATTGGTTGACTATCAGTGGGTTGTGTTTAGTCTCTATGGACCGAATCATGGGGTCATCTATGGATAAGGATAGGATCAAGGGCATGCCTCCTACTTGGCTCATGTATGCCAAGTCATGAGGTGGATGGAGGACAAATGGCCTCCATTTGGCATGCAAGGGTAGCTTGTTGCATGCTGGCAAGCTCGGCTTTTGTGAGGCCAGATACAGGTGATAATACTCAATAAATATTCCCCAAACTTCCTAAGACAAGTATGCTACCCTCGTTGGAAGCCTTTTTTCTAAAATAAATAAAAATTATAAAAATAAATGAAAAAACTTTACTAAGTGCACAAATGGAACCAACTACGTGATATGTCTCGAAGTGTGCTGGACAATGGAAGCTAGAAGCAGATGGTAGGCTGCATCATAGTTGATGGAAGCTTGAAGCAAATGGCATGCTGTGTCATAGTCAATGGAAGCTCAAAGCCAATGGCACTCTGAACTTTGCCAAAGTTATCTCAAGCTAGCTTGTATTCCCCCGGATGCCCATAGGCATGCACATGAGGAGAAAAAGTGTAGAAGATGATGCTAAGTGGATACCATGCAATCGCATGTGGCCGCACGTGTTGCTTATGTTTTCGTGCTTTCTTGTGTGTGTATCACGACACACGCCACTTTGCTTTGATGTGGGCTCAAATCCCGTTCGTGTGCCACGCCCTTGAGGTCTCTTTTATTTTTTGGCTGCCCTTGATGGTGTGATTGCAAACTATGATGGAAGTGTTAGGCATATGCTGCGGTTTCTCACGTGCATTTGCAGTGATTCATGTGCATACAGGCTAGCCGACTGTGAGCACTCTTGCGCAAGGCCATTTTTTATATTTAAAAAAATGTCAACTCTGTGCCATGGTGTGGATCATCCTCCACCTCATTGCACATGATGTAGAAGATGGCAAGTGCAACATCTCAAACAATGTAAGAGGCTGTGCCAGATTTGCAAGCCAACATGCTCCAAAGCTCTCTTAGCCACATTCTTATGGCTGTCGATGGTCTTCAAGGAGAAGAGTTCAAGGGGAAGGGGAGCCACCTACATGGGGAATCCATCGTGGAGAGACAAGGAACCAATGAAGTGAAAAAATAGGAAATTGACTTTTGACCTCTTAAAATTTGGCCCTTTCACACTAAGCCAACGTTTCGGCGTATATATATATTAAAAGCCCTTCAAAATAGCAACACCAAAACATTCAAACGCTTTCACTCATTATTATGCACCACAATTAATGACCAGATATTCTAGAAATTCAAAAAAGGACACTTGAGTCTTGTATATAACACATAATCTACTCCACGATCTCCAAAAAATGTTGAGCTACGTAATCCCCACATGTCAACTGATTTAGACCTACATCTTAGATTCCCACCATCTAATTTGAAGTAAAAATTTACTAGGGGATCAATACACATTTGTATTACTTCTTAGAGAAGGAAACCAATAGACCAGTTACTCTGTACATTTATATGGATTGGAGCATGGTCCTCCAAAGAAATTTTTACATCCACATGGGCACTAAGCTCATGGCCTCATGCAAGTCATGGAGGAAAACAATTCATTGACCATGCAGCCGCCATAAACCTTGTGCACAATGTCTACCATGCTACAAAATATCTATATATTGGAAAAGGCATTAGGGAAAATTTGGGTTTATTTTTGGGCCCTCTAAGGGATTTTTGCCATCTTTGCCTTGAAAAAGGAGAACGCAGTGAACGTTTCTTACCTTATGTTAAAACCCCATCATATGACATATCATTAGAAAGATCATGAAAAGTAGATCTTATAATTTCAAACTCCGAAACATTTGGAGTTGCTAAGCTCAAGATATACCATTTTCCTCAAAATCAAGTTTAAAGGCTATTGTAAAAACGGTCCACATCATCACTGTTGAACCTACTTTTTGTACATCTTCCATGGGTCATGTCCAAACCCCATAATGTTATATATCGATGGAAAGATCTTGAAGAGTAGATTCTATATATGCAACCTCCGAAAAAGTTAGAGTTGATTTACAAAAAATTTATCATGGCCCCATTTTTTATGATGTGGCATTCCTTAGAGGGCCCAAAAATGAGCCCAAATTTTCCCTAATGGTCTATAACTTAGGTACTAGAAGTAAAGATACATGCAAACTCTACACAACAACATGCATTAGAGGGCCCAAAAATGAGCCCAAATTTTCCCTAATGGTCTATAACTTAGGTACTAGAAGTAAAGATACATGCAAACTCTACACAACAACATGCATTATATTTCTCACTTGAAAACCGTAGCCCCTTGCGTAACCCAAAATTTGATATTTTCACATTCCCATGTTGATTTTGAAGCCTACTTCTATCCTAAAAAGCCTTCTAACTACTCCTTATTAAGATCTTTGGCAGAGTAAAGGGGTTGTCAACAATGAGGGAGCTTGGTGGAGTGACTCCAAAGTAATTGTGATCTAACATTGTGGATTATGTTGAGTATAGATCATGAGTTCGAGATGACCAAGGTGGTGGACATTGAATGAGATTATCTAGCCAAGCACATGTGTGCTAAATATTTAATTTTGTATGGTTTGGCCCATTGTTGGGCAAGGTTTATTTTTGATGAGATGCTTTAAAAGCATTGGACTAAGGTTTAATTTTGTAAAAGACCAATTTTGGAAAAGCTATGCTATTTATGGCTCCAAGGGCTAAATTTATTAATATGATATAAATACCATGTGTGGGAGTGGAGCCACACACGTCGGGGGGGAGATTGCACCCTGTCTTGTGTTCTTTGATTTTTCATGCTCTTGATTTATGCTATGATGTTATGGTTGATTTATTTTATTATTTAATTTTGTGGAATAATCTAATATCGATGTACCATGGTCCTGTAACAATAGTAGAGAGAGAAGAGGGTGGAAGAGGGAGAGAAAGAGATGGTAGGAGAGAGAGAAGAGGGTGGGACAAGGAGAGAAAGAGATTTTAGGAGTGAGAGAAGAGAGTGTGCTAGAAGAGAGAGAAGAGAGGGTGCTAGAAAAGAGAGAAGAGAGGGAGAGATATAGAGATATAGAGATGGTAGTAGAGAAAGAAGAGGGTGGGAGAGATATAGAGATAGTAGTAGAGAGAGAAGAGGGTGGGAGAGGGAGAGGGAGAGAGAGAGATGGTAGGAGAGAGAGAATAGAATGTGCTAAAAGGGAGAGTGTTCAAAGACAGAGACAAAGAGAGAAAAAACAGTGAAGGAAGAGAAAGAAGTGGTAGGAGAGAGAGAAAAGAGATGGTAGGAGAGAGAGAAGAGAGGGAGAGAAGAGAGTGTGCTATAAGAGTGACAAGGGAGAGTGTTTGAAGAGAGAGTCAAAGAGGGAAAAGAGAGTGAAAGGAGAGTGACACAAGAGAGAGAGAGAGAGAGAGAGAGAGAGAGAGAGAGAGAGAGAGAGAGAGAGAAGGGAAAGTGAGACAAGAGAGAAAGAGAAAGGAGATAGGGAAAGAGATGGTAGGAGAGAGAGAAATGGTAATAGTAGAGAGAGAAAGGGAGGAGCTAGGCTGGGCTGGGTTGCATTGGGTTGTCTTACACTTATCTCACTATCCCTTCTCTCTCTCTCTCTCCCTCTCTCTCTCTCTCTCTCTCATCAACATATTATGTTTGTTTATGCATACAAGTTATATGTGACGTTTGTTCTTGTTGTATTTTTTTTCACTCTCATGTCAAGAGACCACATTATTTTGGCAAAGCAAATACATTTGAATGATTTTCACATTCAAGAGGACAAAGACATAGCGAATGTCTAAGTGATCAATACCATCATTATAAAAAACACATGAATTGACAATAATACATGCAATAATACAAGAGAGAAAGAGGGATAGTGTTTATTATACCACTGAATTTAAGAGACATCAAGACAAATAAAAGGATTTTCACTTACTAAAATTTTAATTAAGTAAATAATGTCTTACAAATTCAATTTATCTAGTGTAAATTTAACTACTTCTTCATCTGGATCTACACAAACTATACGCAATCCTATTGAATGAGCTTCCTATGAGGAATTTGGTTGTACAATTTTTCATATGAGTCAGATTCACAAGGTACATTGGTTAAGTAGACAAATGGTTATTAAAATGTTATGTGAGTCTTATCAAGCCTTGTTAGAATTTACAAAAAGAGAAAACAAGACTCTATTTGAGAATATAACAAGACTCTATT